>NC_142511.1:25780714-26100000 GCF_057876585.1 Rhinolophus sinicus
TCCTCCTGTCATCAAATACCCATCTGTCATCTATGCCTCACTCCGCGTGAGGAATGAGGAGTTACAGACCTGTGATGGTATGTGGGGAGTTGGGCATACATGGGGCAGGAAGACAAGCCAATTAAGGAAGAGCCTGGCCAGGGTGTTAATGACTGACAAAGACACTGGGATATGAACTGGAACTTTAATGTTGTTATATTAATGTGTGTGTGTGTGTGTGTGTGTGTGTGTACATACAGATATACTTAACAGTGCACAAAGTTTGGGCACCTAGTATGTGCTGGAAATTGTGCTAGTGTTAAGGATACAGAGATGACTTTATTCTGTCTTAAACTTTCCTCTAAGAGACAAGGGACTGCAAGACAGTTTGATAAATGCTGTAAGATATTAATATTGGGTACAAAAACAGCACAAAGAGGCATGATTTCCTATGCTTGGTTGTGCCCAGGAAACCTTTACAGAGAAGGGAACATTTGAAGTGGGTCTTAATAAGAATTCAAAGATCACTAGGAAAAGTGTGTGTGTGTGTCTGTGTGTGTGTGAGTGGGGTGGGGTGGAGGGTGCTGGGGAGTGGAGAAGAGTCTTCCAGGAAGAAGAAATTATAGAGCCACAGACCTTGATGTGATAGTACTAGAGTTTAGAGAAAAGCAGATAGTTCTGCACAGCTGCCAGGAGGGGACTGAGTGGGAGTAGGGGGGTGAGAATCACAGTGGAGAACAGGCTGAACTGGAAGAGACTTAAGTCTTTTTATTTTACTTTGTAAGGGACCAGACAGCTTGGAAAGAATGAAAGCAGAAGCATGACAAGATTTGAATTGGAGAAAAAGGAAGACTCTAACAGTGTGGAGGATGGATTGAAGGCAAGGAGACTGGGGGCAGTGTGGTCAGTTAAGTGAGGCAGAGACCAAGACAAAATTCAATACGTAAGAGCCACGGGGGAAACCCCGCACCTGTGATGGATAAAGAGGAGCAGCAGCAGTAGAGCAGTAGTCTGGGAGAGGCTTCAGACCTTATGTAATGCAGGTGTGACACCTGTGAAAGAAGAGCGGGCCTGAGGGCTGGGTGGGTAGGAGGAGCCTCTGACCACAGTGTAGCTCTAGCTCTGAGAAACATCAGTCAGGCTGATGGGGTGTCCCAGGGCTGATGGGGTGCCTCTTAGAAATGTTCCATGTCAGGCATAAATGGCCTGTCTCTGGTACCCTCTGTGCTGTCACTGGCTGGGAGTCACTTGGGGACATCACAGATCTAGAGGTGCAGCAGCTGGAGGCTGTCAGCCAGCTAGGCTCCTTGCATAACTCCTGGCCAGCACAGAGATGACTGTAGCAGCCTAGTGAACTAAGGCAATAACTGGGGAATGGAAAAGAGACATGAAAGAGGGTTACCTCATTAACAGCCCTGGTCTGGGCAGGCTGCTTTCTACCAGCCTCCTGGAAGGGT
This sequence comes from Rhinolophus sinicus, assembly GCF_057876585.1. Classification (NCBI taxonomy): domain Eukaryota; kingdom Metazoa; phylum Chordata; class Mammalia; order Chiroptera; family Rhinolophidae; genus Rhinolophus; species Rhinolophus sinicus. The sequence goes on from NC_142511.1 coordinate 25,782,151, forward strand.
TTCAGCTATTCTCCCTGTGGGTGTGGTTGCAGCCCCACTTCCTCTGTTCTTCTTGAGCACACCACAGGCTTGGTAGTTGTCTTAGTCCGTTTGAGCCGCCATAATCAATATCACAGCCTGGGGGTTTAAATGACAGATTTGTTTTTTCACAGTTCTGGAGGCTGGAAGTCCAAGATCAAGGGCTGGTTTCTCTGGAGAACTCTCTCCTTGGCTTGTAGATGGGCGCATTCTCTCTGTGTCCTCATGTGGTCTTCCCCCTATGTGTCTGTGACCTAATCTCTTCTTATAAGGACGCCAGTCATGTTAGATTAGGACCCACCCTAATGACTTTATGTTAACTTAATTACCTCTTTAAAGATGCCATCTCCAAATACAGTCCCATTCTGAGGTCCTGGGGTTAGGACTTCAATGTATGGATTTGGGGGACACAATTCAACCCACACGGTGAATTATCTCACCTCTTATTGTGCTGAGACTGAAGCCATTTTACTAGAGTCTTCCCACTTTTCTTTCTTATTCCTCAGGACTTTTCTGCATGTCCAGTTTCTGTTTTTCTTTTCCTTTACTCTTCTCACATTGCTTGATCAACTTCGGCTTTCCACCTATCTGTCCTATCAATTATTCAGCATCTCTCATCCCTCAGGTGTTTACCAGTGTGCTCAGGGCTACTTCATTAAAATACTTTTTCAAACTTGTTGCCTCTCCTCACCTTTCCCCTCCTAATATAGCCTGAATGAGATGGCACGCCCTTCCCTGCTGTTTTCTGATCACCAAGTTTATTCTCTGTGCAGTTATATTATTTTATGTAAATTCATAAAATACATAGGTTTGTTCTTAAGCATAAATGCGCTTATGCTGAACAAATTGTTTCCAACTTGTTTTTTCACGTAATAAATGTCCTTGAGATCATTATCAAGGACATATATCAGTATACACAGATCTATCATACTTTAGTTGGTGCTAGTGGTTTGGAGGTTGGTGAAGATGTCCGTGTTCTTCTCTGGAAAAGCAGTAACATTAGGTCTGAGTGCCAGCTTTGTTGGTGAGCAGGGCCATCACCCCAGAATGGCAGCTTGCTAGGGGTAATGTCAAGTGAGGTAGGCTGCCTGGCTGGGAGGCCTGCTGGGAAATGTCTTGTCTTTAGATATAAATCTATTTGCTATGGGCTGAATTGTACCCCCCCCAAATTTATATGTTGAAGTCCTAACCCCCAGCATCTCAGAATGTGACCATATTTGAATATGCGATATTTAAAGAGGTAATTACATCAAAATGGGGTCATTAGGGTGGGTCTTAATCCAATATGACTGGTGTAGTGATAAGAAAAGGAAATTTGGACACAGACACACAAAGGCGAGACCCAGGGAGAAGACAGCCATCTCTAAGCCAAGGAGCGAGACCTGGACTAGATCCTTACCACACGCACTCTGAGAATCAACCCTGCCGACAACCTCATCATGGACTTCTCGTTTCCAGAACCATGAGAAAAAAAATGTGTTGTTTTAAGCCCCCAGTCTGTTGCACTTTGTTACAGCAGTCCTAGAAAACTAATACACTATTGTAGTAGGTAGGTTCTTTCAGATTGCAAGGAAAAGAGATAGGCTCAGGCTTAGAAGAGCTTGAGTGATGAGGATTTATTTTAAGGATACAGGAAAGTAAGGAAACTGTCTCAACTGTCTGATAGCCAGGACTCACAGAAGAGAGGGAATTACTTGGCAGTGACTCTGGCTGCCCAGGCAATGATGGTTCACTCCAAAGTGGATGCCTGTGCGAGGGGTAAGCATTTTTGTTGCTCAGCTTCACCTTCTTTTGTGTCTTTGCTTCTACTTCTGTTTCTGTTACTTCTGCTTTCGCGGCTGTTTTACTTTCTGCTACATATTCAAAGCTCCCCAAGATAGAATCTAATTGGGAAACAGTACTCTATGATATGGCACTCTCTCATAAATCTAGTCTAGCCAGTCCTCAGTCCTTGGTCCAATAAGTTATGTCCAAGGTAGCAAGATCATAAAACTCAAGGAATGGCAAATTTTGCTGGAATATCAAGACAAAACTGATTTCTTCTGAAGGAGCCACGTATTTGGTAGGCACTTACAATATCAAAACCTTCTATCCGAGTTCATGTATTACAGCATGGCCTTGGGAAAATGTATTAGTCTGCCAGGGCTGCCATAACAAAACACCACAGGCTGGGTGGCTTAAACAATAGACATTTATTTTCTCATAATTCTGGAGACAAGATGTTCAAGATCAAGGTGGCAGCAGAGTTGGTTTTCTCTGACTCCTCTCTCCTCACCTTGCAGATGGTCACCCTTTTGCTGCCTCTTCCCAGAGTTGCCTGTCTGTGCATAAGCACCTCTGGTATCTTAATCTCCTCTTCTTATAAGGATACCAGTCATATTGGATTAGGGCCCACCCTAGCAGCCTCATTTTAATTTAATTACCTCTTTAAATGTTCTATCTCCATTCTAAGGTACTGGGATTCAGGGTTTCAACATATGAATTTGGGTGTAGGGGACACAGTTCAGCCCACAACTGAGGGTAGGCAGTATCCTGCCTCTGCTAACCTTCTTACACTCCAAGAGGACTTAGACTTTTGGTTTATGTGTTGGTGCTCCTTCCTGGGATTCCTGCTTCTGCCATCTCATAAGGAAAAGGAAAGTCAGACGGGTTCAAGGGTTATAGACACAGAGTAATGGAGGAAGACATAAAAAGGGTTGGAGAGTGAAAAGTGAATATATTAAATGGGCTGAGCTCAAAGAGGGCTAATCTGAGGATTAGAACTTAATTCTCAGGAGTCTCTATTATCCATCAAGAAGGAAGCAGGTAGGTACTTGGGCAATGTGGTTGGGTACTTTTCTATTGCTAGTCATTTTCAAGAGAGAACAAAGGTAGCCCTGAGATGAAAAGACAGGAGATACCAAGGCTGGTGGAAGGGGTTAGGAATATGGTAAATGGAAAGAGGCTGCGAAGAGTGGTCAAAGGAGGAAGTACACTGAGCCAGATAAGAAGGTGAGTCTTTCTGACTAAGAGTAAAACCAAAGGCTCAGCTCATTGTGGGAAGATGTCTGTGCTCCAGAAGCCCATCTGGAGCTGTGCCTAGGAATCATTGCTTTAGTGGGTGGTTAGGGATAAGCTCTCAGCAGCAGAAGAAATGGGAAACAACAGAAAACACATGTTGCTGATTGGCCTTAAACTTCCTTTGCCTTGGTCTTACTCAGAGGGTGCCAATCTTCTCTCCCATCCTAATTTTCCACTAACTCCCCACTCTTACTTTATGCTCCATCCAGATCTGATTATCTGATGTTTCCTAAGATATCCTGTGGTTTCCTATCTCTGTGCCTTTGTTCATGCCAGTTCCTTCATATACTGTTTATTTCTCTTATAACTGTCTCCAAATCTTTCCCAATACCAGTTGAGCACTCCAGCTGGATGGGCTATCTCCCTTCTTTGAACTGTCCTGGTACTCTGACCCTTTGCTTTCTGTTTCCATATATGATGTTTTTACTGCATGTCTAGATTGCCTAGGAATGAGGACTGCTGTATGCAATTTTGGGTTCCCAGTTTCACCGAGCACAGTGCCTTACATATAGTAGAATTAAAAAGATCTTTGTTGAGTTGAATGGAAATAGAAAAAGATTGTCTTATGTAATTTTCTTTAGGTCATTCATGGTAAAGAATCCCAGGAGGGTCTCTTCCAGTCAAGAAAATATTTTTTGGCTACTATACTTTGACTCTTAACTCTTGCCCTTTGAAGTTTAGATGGATTGAAATCCTTTTGCTTTACACACTTAAGCTTACACATTTACTAAAATGAGCTCATAGCTTCAATTAAGCCTGCTTTACCCAAGGAGATTTACATTTTTTCGTACAATTTACAATCATATTAGAATAGTTTCTAAACAGAGATATGTTGTGGTTTCATGTTCCTAGCAGTATTTGCATATTAAAAGAAGAACTTGGAAAAAAGCAGTGACAACTAAAAAGAAATCAGTACAATCATGCAAGGAGATGGGGGGATGGGTCCCAGGGAGATGGGATTGAGAGTGGCTTCTCAAACTATACTGGCTAGGTAGCCTTCTACTCCTTTTTGTTTGTAACTAATATTACAACTTCCCCCTACCCACACTAGGTTTGCAAGATTTTCTACTGATGGCCATGCTAAGTGAGCCTCAAACTCAGAAAACTGAACATGACCAAATGAAAGTTAAAAGGAAATAATACTGACAGCATTGATGAGATACATTTAATCACATATAGAGTTCATGTAGCACCTGAGGATAAATAAGCATAAACGAATCCCCAATCCCACAAAAACCAAAGCAATCTGTATTTTCACACAGTTAAATGAAGTATTTTCTAGGGTAGGGCTTGGGAAAAGATGGTTTGGAATGGGAGAAGCCCCATTTCCTGCAAGGGGAGTGTGGGGACAGAGTCCTGGAGAGCAGTTTCCAGGCTCGTGGCCTCACGTGGAAGGGTGCTGGCTCGGGTAGTAGATGGCCATCAGTTGTGGCTGGTTGGCTGTCAGCTGTGGCCAGTTGGCCAATTGACCCCTGATAGAACTGCCGCCGTTGCGCCGGTTGGTCAGTCGCTTGGTTGGTTGGCAGGCAGAGAAGCGAACAGCAGGTTGCAGGTCATATGGATCCAGCCTCCAGTGAGACTATAGTGCCTCCAGTGAGACTACAGTGGTATGACTCCCCTATCTATGGCTCCATGGGTGTTCCTTTTTGGCCTAGCCATATCCCGAATTCTTATGTGGGGAGCGGGAGCAGAGACCCCGCGGGCCTCCTCAAATGACAAATGTCCAGGCAAGCAGGGTCCCCCGCACAACAGGGAGAGAGCTAATTACTGCTCAGTCTGTATTTTTGCAGGAAATATTGCTTTCTTTGATAGTAACAAAATTCAGAGCCACTGAAGTTGGTCATAGAACAAGGCTCTGCTGGTGGGGAGGGTTCACTGGACCACACAGACCTGAGGTCCTCTCTGCTTTTGAAGTTTACCTTCTCTGAGGGCTCTTGTTGCTTACCACTGCTGATGTCTACCATGCTGAGCTTTGGGGAACTCTGCTTCCCCTTTAACATGCAGATGATAGGCTGAAATCTTTAGACAAGTCTTACTAAAGACTAGGGAATGCAAAAGGGAAACTTAAAAAAAGGATTACTAGGAGTTTGTCTCATAAAACATAATTTAGTCACCTTAAGTTGCCTCCTTGGTTTGTCTGGATACCACCTGTCTCCCAGGTGACTATAATTGTCCGTTTACCTCCTTCAAGTTGGAGCCAGGCTCTTGGGAGATTAGGAGTCCTTTCTTTCTTTCTTTTCTTTTTTTTTTAAGATTTTATTGGGGAAGGGGAACAGGACTTTATTGGGGAACAGTGTGTACTTTCAGGCCTTTTTTCCAAGTCAAGTTGTTGTCCTTTCAATCTCAGTTGTGGAGGGTGCTGTTCAGCTTCAAGTTGTTGTTCTTCAGTCTTAGTTGTGAAGGGCACAGCTCAGCTCCAGGTCCAGTTGCCGTTGCTAGTTGCAGGGGGTGCAGCCCACCATCCCTTGTGGGAGTCGAACCGGCAACCTTGTGGTTGAGAGGACGCGCGCCAACCAACTGAGCCATCTGGGAGCTCAGCGGCAGCTCAGCTCAAGGTGCCGTGTTCAACCTTAGTTGCAGGGGGCGCTGCCCACCATCCCTTGTGGGACTCGAGGAGTTGAACTGGCAACTTTGTGGTTGAGAGCCCACTGGCCCATGTGTGAATCGAACCGGCAGCCTTCGGAGTTAGGAGCATGGAGCTCTAACCGTCTGAGCCACCGGGCCGGCCTAGGAGTCCTTTCTGCATGCTGAGATCTGCCTCTTCAGACCTGTTGCCCTGTATGAAGATCCACCTTTCCTCTAATAATTGACACTAAAGTCAATTTCCACCTTACAAAGTCTCCCTCCCTGGTCTTCTCCTCCCTGCTTAGAGGACAAGGTGGTTATCATTTAAGTCCCATCTGTCCTCCTTTCCTTGTTCCTCCTGAAGTAGGGAGGATGGTGAATGGGGAGAGGTATGTCTTGGGCTGCCTCCATGGAGACCCTAAAAACAGGATGGTCAGATGCTGTGCAAAATTTCCAAGTGGAGCTGGGGAAGTGGTAGGGGCTGGCACTTCCCAAATCTGTGCAGGAAGAGCGAGTTAGGGAGCGTACTTATTCTCCTGTGTCTACCATTCCCGTGTTTAACCACTCTATCTGTCAGGACATCCTAATTATCAAATCTAATCCCCAGCACTTTTCTCAATTGCTGATCAATGTGATGGAAAGTTTAGTGCCTCTTTAATTTCATGTCCCTGTTTTTCCTGTGTGTGTGCCTGTGTTCGTGTCCCATTCTGACCACTCAGGCTGTTTGAAACTGTCTGAGGGGTCAGTTGTCTGGATGAGTTCACTACAGCCCTTGGATCAGTCATAAGGCTAGCTTTACTGACTCAGGCTTTTGGGTTCATCTGTGCGGTGGTATATTCCAGATCTGAAGGCAAGGGAGGTCTCAGGGTGTCTTTCCTCCTGTGAATGACCCTGGACTTCTATGCTCCCCGGTGCCCAGTGACAAACATCTGTGCTTGGACTCATTCTGCATTTTCCTTCTTAGCCATTTTCTGTCATTCACTTCAGGCCTCTTCACCAAATGAAGTGCTAACTCTGCCAGTAGTAGCTAAAGGACGCTGTGACTAGCTCTACTGGGAGCTCATACTACAGGGACACAATGAAACTTTCACATAGCTGGAGAGAGAACCAACTTCTAGCAGGAAACCCTTCTGTTTGTCTCTGAGTTAAGACTGCATCTGCTAATCTCACATGCCTTCCAATAGTACCTGGGACTTTGACAGGTAACTCCAAGGACATAGGTTCAGCCACTTTGTGTCTCTCTTATCTTACACCACCAACAAAATTCAAGCCTCTTGTCAGTAGTCAGGCTTCTTGCCTAATCATCCTCTCCTGCCTGAGCAGTCTCCTGGACTCTCAATTCCAGAATCTACTCCATACGTCCAACTGTTGTCATTATGCACTGAGAAACTCAGTTCTTATTTAGGACCTTCAGTTGCCAGGAATGGATCCATACTCAGGTGACTTAGAAGGATGTCTGGGGGGATTACAGAAGGTTCGAATATTTTATTTTATCTAGCTTTTTTTTATTGAAAAATACATTTGAATGTGGTAAAAATATTAGATTTTAAAAAAAGAACAAGGAAGCACATTGTGAAAACCATTTCTTCCCAATTCTAGCCCATGAGTTAACCAGTCTCCCACTATGTTTTAAAACTTTTATACATATGCATATGCAAATAAATACACACATGTGAATATGTACATGTATATCTTTTATACACAAATGGAGGTATGCTGTGTACACAGTTCCACGTGTTGCTTTAAATTTTCTTTCACTAACATTTCATCTTGGGCTAATTCCATATAGGTACTTATAGACCTACCTCTTTTTTCTCTTGGCTACATTATATTTCATTATGTGGCTGGACTGTAATTATTTAACTAGTCCCTTATTAATTAACATTTAGTTGTTGTTACTCTTTTGCTGTTATAAACAATATATGTAAATTTGTATATATTCCACCTTCTCAGCATTACTCATACTCTGCTGGGCATGGGAACTGGCATGGGGCAGTGACGGAGTATGGGCCTGGGAGAGCCTCTAAAGAGGGAGGTAGGAGGGAACCAGCTTAGATTCCCCATCCCTGATTCTCACAGGATCTGGACAGGGAGCTGTCACTAGGCATGGGGGCTATTGAGTCAGGCTGGACCAAGGCAGGACATGAAATGTAAAAAATGAGAGTCTTTTCAGGAAGAATAAGACAGCTAAGTGGTTGGAATGATCTTAGCTGGCACTAAACATGTCAGGGAGGACGAAAACCCAATATATACTATAGTAGGGTCAGGGAGAGAGGAAAAGAGAGAAGAAAGGGAAAAGACAGGGAAGAGGAAAGAGAGAAGAAGGGGAGAAGGAAAGCAGAGGCCCTGTCCTGCCTGGCCATGAAGAACTGAGGGACAGCAACAGATGTGAAGTGCCATCCAGGAACCTCCATCCCCAGTGGGAGGCTCTAAGCTGGGACAGAGGGAGAAAATTGACTGATGGAACCTGCTTCATGGTGACCCTGTTCCCACATCTCATGGTCTGGCTGTTGCTCCAAGCCTGGCCAGACCCTGTGTTTGAAGGAGACATCCTGACTCTGCGGTGCCACGGAAAGAAGAAGATAACCCTGTCCTACGTGAAGTGCTATAAAGATGGGAAAGTCCTGCATTTCTCTAAGGACAACCAGCCTCTGTTCACGGGGACAGCAGCCATGAGGAGCGGTGGCCAGTACAGCTGCACTGGGGAGGTGATGTACTTCCCACAAATGGACAGACAAGCCTCAGCAACGGCCATGATTCAAGTCCAAGGTGAGTCACCAGCTGAGGGCATTGGGGAGAGTAAGGTGCTGCTCTGGGATCTGGTCTCTAGAGGTCAGCAGCTCTCTGGGCAGCACCCCTCCCTCTGGCTGCCCCTGATGGTGGGCCAATCCACAGGACCCTGACATGTCCATGATGCTGCCTACATGCCCTGTCCCCATGGGGCATATATGGAGCCAGGGGACATCTGGAGAAGAGGGAAGAGTCCTGAATCAGCCCTGCTGCTCACCATGCCCCTCCCACGGAGACCCTGGGCCAGACCCTCCCCTCTGGGGACTAGATGACCTCTATGGCCCTCTGGCTCTGGCCTTCTGGGATTCCAGAGACTGGGGTTGTGTGGGAATCATCTCAGAGCCAGTGGGTAGGATGAGAGACCAGTTCCTGGGGGACAATAACAGTGTCTCCCTCAGCCTCCTGGGGCCTCATTATCCAGGACTTCCCTCCTGAACTCTGCGCCTGCCTCTCCCCAGAGCTGTTCCTGCCTCCTGTGTTGAGTGCTGTCCCCTATCCCAAGCCCCATGAGGGGAGCCTGCTGACCCCGAGATGCCAGACGAAGCTGCACCCCCAGAGGTTGACCTCACGGCTCCTCTTCTCCTTCCATAAGGAGGGCCACATCTTGCAGAACAGGGACCTCCACCCAGAGCTGTGCATCTCAGCAGCCAGAGAGAGAGACTCTGGGTTTTACTGGTGCGAGGTGATCCCTGAGGATGGCAGGGTCCAGAAACAGAGCCACCAGCTGGAGATCAGAGTGTGGGGTAAGTGGGGGAGGAAGAGAGACACTCCCCAGTGGTCTGGGCATTGGGCAGTGGGGCCCTCTAGGAGTATGAGTAGGAGCCCTTAAGGGAGGAGCCAGGAGCCCGGGTGCCCCAGCTGACCTTTCGGCCTGGGTGCTGCCCCAGGTCCTGTGTCCCATCCTCTGCTCACCCTGAGCCCCAGGCACTCCAGCCTCACTGTGGGGACATGGTGGAATTCCTCTATGAGTCCCAGAGGGGCTCCCCTCCTATCCTGTACTCATTCTACCTCAATGGGGAGATCCTGGGGAATCACTCAGTTCCCCATGGTGGAGCCACCTCCCTCATCCTGATGACATCAGAAAGGATGTTGAGCACTACTCCTGTGAAGCCGAAAACAGCCTCTCCAGAGAGAGAATCCAGGCTGAGATACTCTCCCTGGATGGCACATCTTGTCTCCCAACCATCTCTGAGCCCCACATATTGCCGGGGTCAGACATCACTTCTCCATGTATGAATACCTCCCACCGTGCAGCATAGAGTGTGGGAGCTTGGAGGAGGGAGATGTATAAAGGGAGAGGAATCTCAAGTCACATGCAAATAAGCAGTTAGATGGGCCCCTTATAATCACAGATGTTATAGACCCTCTAGAGAACCACTTTCCGGGGATCTCATTAAATCTGAGCTATCTCGCTTTTGGACTAAGACATAGGCAATTTCCCTCCTGCAGACAGGCCATACAGTGTGCGTTATGGACTGAGTGTTGTGTCCCCCCCACCTCAAATTTATATATTGAAGTCCTACCCCTTGATGTGATGGTATTTGGAGGTGGGGTTTTGGGGAGGTAATTAGGGTTAGATGAGGTCATGAGGCTAGGGTCCCCAGGATAGGATTAATGCCCTTGTAAGATGAGACACCAGAGAGTTCCATGGGTCACCCTTCCACGCTCTTTCCCTCCCTCTCTCTCCTCTCCAGGCTTGAAAATGAAAAGGTCACATGAGCACGCACAGAGTTGACAGACACCTGCAAGCCAAAAGAAGAGGGCTCACAATGAAACCTACCTTGCTAGCACTTGATCATGGACTTCTAGCCTCCAGAACTATAAGAAAATATATTTCTGTTGTTTAAGTGAACCAGCCTGTGGTATTTTGTTATGGCAGCCAAGTTAATTAAGACAGTGTGTGTTAGAGAGAGAAATTGCAGGGAGGGGGAGAGCCTGACAGAGGTTCACAAAGGGACATCAACAGAGAGAGCCCAGAGCTGGAGAGCTGTGTGCAGATGGGCTGGGGAGACCTGTAGGAAGCCCTACAACATCAGCTTGGCCTCCATTTCTCCCCTGGATCTGCAGACACCCTCTGCTCAGCTGACTGTATTTCCTTCTCCCCTGGTTGCTGGCGTGAGCCATCACATCATCATCCATCTCTGCAGAGGGGACTCTGCAGCCTCACAGATGGGAGGTGTTTTGGGAACCATAGCTTCCTCTTCCCAGGATTCCTTGAGGTGCATAGGAGAAATGGCAGCTGCTCTGCCCAGGTGCTGCCTGAAGACTTGTAAGAATGGCTCTGAGGCTCTGGACACTGGATGCCAACTATAACCTTGACTCAGCATCCATCCCAAACCGTTCTACTAGGACTCCCACCTCCTACTACACACGTGCCCATCTTAACTTGCTTAGCCTGGGAATCTTTCATCTAACAACAGGAGAAGGTGGAATGAGCCTGAATTTGCCTCAACCTCATCAGTATCTTTATGCATTCCCTGGTATCAGAGGGCACAAGAGATTTCTCTCCTCTCCTCACTCAGCTCCCCTCCCCCAACTCAGAGACCATGAGAAGCACAGCCAGCTCACAGAGGGGCTCAATGGCTGGGGTCCCTCAGCCTTGACCTCTCTCCCAGAAGCATTATCGTTAATGAGGGGCAGTATGTTAGAAGTCTCCTCAGTTTGGACTGATTCAATTTGATTGATTATATCATTCTTTTTTTCCTTCTCCTCACCTTGTTTGAAAGATGAATTCAACATATTGTATAGCGAAGAATTAACTATACCCAAAGAGATGTATGACTTTGTCATTGGCTACTGGGAGGTGATTTTTAGGCCTTTGGAACGTCGTGACTGAGAGGAGTGTCCTTGTTTGCTTGGGAACCTTGGCCACCAGATGGTCTAATCATATGATTTATGATGAGGACTTTGGGCCATGCAGTATCTTTTCTACCTCCAGAGGGACTGGAGATGAAAGGTATCACTTCAACCTTTGGAAGGCCTGGAGACTAAAGGTCAACCATGTAGGCCATATGTCATCAAACCCTAACAAAAATGGAGCCAAGGCTTGGGGAAGCTTTTTTTGTGTATTGTCACACATTGATGGCAGGAGCATAACACTGACCTCAGATTCCACAGGAAGAGGATGTATTTGTACTTCTCCTGGGCCAATGCACTTCTTATGGTTAATTTTAATCTGTATCCTTTCCCTGTAATAAACCATAGCTATGAGTATGAAAGCTTTCAGTGTGTTCCACGAATCTTCTAGGAAATTATTGAAACTAAGGGTGGTTTGGGGAACCCTGGAACTTGCAGTTGGTGTCAGAAGTGAAGGTGGTCTTGTGGGGGAATGTGTTCTTTCTAACTGTAAGCTTGGCTAAACTCACCCAGTGCCTTACAAAATATATACAATGTGGCAAGGTGAGACACCAGTTAGAAAGATGTGATTAAAAGAAAGCAGTATAGGGACGTCATCAAAATGGTGGCGTGAGGTGAGTCTCTGTAAATCTCCCCTGGAATTTACAACTAATTAAACAACTGTCACTCCACAAAGGACTCCCTGCACAGCAAACAGGCAAGACAAAGAGGCCCACTATTGAATTCACCTAAAGGTGGGTGAATCGCGCGAGCGGGGGAGGAGGGAAGGGAGAAGTGTGGAGACGGAGCCACGCGGGTGCAGTATACAGACCTAGCTCAGTGTGCTGAGCTCACTGCATCCCAGAACTACCACAGCTGCAGGAGAGGGAAGAACTTGGACTGCTAGGGCTCCGTTTATGGCCCACAGGGCTGAGGGGACAGCATACAACACGGCTGAAAACAACACTCATGGCAGAGACCTCAGAGAAAAGACTGAGGGAAGACAGCTGAAAACGATGGTTTAAGCCCTCACTGCCAAGCAGAGAATGGAAGCCTTAGGCACTGAGACTAGCCACCCCCCCCCCACAGCTCGCCACGCCCCCACATGCCAGGTGCTACAAGTGGAACAGTAGCAGTGTCAGATCAAAAGAACAGAATATTTGCTGTTCTGAGAACTGTGGACCACAGACACAGATTCGCAGAACAACTAGTTCCGGCAAAGGGGAGGGAGCTGTGGAAGCAGGACCGGCAGTGGTGGTGGTCGCCGACATTGCTCTGGGTCACCTCTCACAACTCACCCCACCCCTGGCCCCACCTATCTGGGTGGATCCCTACAGGAGTACAAAGAACTGCTGAAACATACGGGCTCTGAATCTGGTGCAGGAAGAGCTTTGGAACTTCAAAAGCTCTCTGCATACCCACAAGGACACTGCACCATGTGACCCAGACAAACTATTAATGGAAGAGAAGCCATCTCCCAGGGAATTCCCCCATTGTGTGAGAAGCAGGAATAGTGCAGAGAAAACATAGCACTACCGTGTGAGAGAGAAAAAAGGGTTGCAGTCAAAGAGAAAATAAAACAGTCTACCAACACCTACTGGAAAACAAAAGAAAGACCTCTTCCTATCAACCTGTTGCAGAAGCCACCCCTGTAGATGTCTAGGAAGAGAAATAATAAATCAGTAATTGCCATGAATAACCAAGGCAACAAGACAGCTCAGAAAGAAAGTGAAAAGTCTCCAGAAAAGGAACTTAAAGATACGGAAATATGTGACTTAAATGACAGAGAATTCAAGATTGCAGTTCTGAAAATACTCAACGAGATGCAAGAAAACACAGAAAGGCAGTTTAATGAACTCAGAAACACAATCAAAGAACAACATGAGCGTTTTACGAAAGAGGTTGAAATTTTAAAAAAGAACCAAATAGAATTTCTGGAGATTAAGAACTCAGTAGAAAAAAATTAAGAATGAAATAGCCAGCTTAGGTAGTAGAGTTGACCAGATGGAGGAAAGAATCAGTGACATCGAAGATAGTAATCTGGAAATGACACAGATAGAAGAAGAAAGAGACTTGAGACTTAAAAGAAATGAAAGAACTCTACAAGAACTTTCTGACTCCATCAGAAAGAGCAATATAAGAATAATGGGCATACCAGAAGGAGAAGAAAGAGAGAAAGGAACAGAGAATATAATCAAACAAATTGTCCATGAGAACTTCCCAAACTTGTGGACAGAACTGGATCCTCGAATCCAAGAAACAAATAGAACACCTAATTACCTCAAACCCAACAGGCCTTCTCCAAGGCACATGGTATTGAAGCTGTCTAAAATCAATGACAAAGAAAGAATCCTCAATGCAGCCAGGGAAAAGAAGATGGTAACCTACAAAGGAAAGCCCATTAGATTATCATCAGATTTTTCAGCAGAAACTCTACAAGCCAGGAGGGAGTGGAACCAAATATTCAAACTATTGAAAGAGAGAAATTATGAGCCAAGAATAATATACCCAACAAAGATATCCTTTAGATATGAAGGAGGAATAAAGACCTTTCCAGACATACAGAAGCTGAGGGAATTTTCTAATACATGACCTGCACTACAAGAAATACTAAAGGAGGCTATTTGACCACCATCAACAGGGACTATTTGTGGCAACCAAAACATTAAAGGGACAGAGTAAAGGCCTGAATCGGAATATGGGAATGGAGAAAGTAAGCGTACTGAAGAATATGGAACACTCTAAATATCAAACTTTCTTTTACATAAACTTAAGGGTAACCACTGAAAAAAATCCAGTACTGAAATATATACTGTAATAAAGAAGAAACAGAGGGAAACATCATAGAATACCACCACACAGAAATAATTGACAACAACAAAAAGGCAAAGAAACAACAGAGACACAGCATTACCAGAAAACTAAGATAGAATGACAGGAAATCCTCACATATCAATAATCACCCTAAATGTAAATGGATTGAAATCACCAATAAAAAGGCACAGAGTACAAAATTGGATCAAAAAACTAAACCCAACTCTAGCTGTCTCCAAGAGACACATCTCAGCTACAAGGACAAGCATAGATTCAAAGTGAAAGGGTGGAAATTGACACTCCAAGCAAATGGTATCCAGAGAAAATCAGGTGTAGCCATACTGATAACAGATGAAACAGGCTTCAGGGTGAAATAGGTAACAAGAGACAAAGATAGACATTTCATAATGGTAAAGGGGACTATACAACAAGAAGACATAACAGTCATTAATATTTCTGCCCCCAATCAGGGAGCATCGAAATATACCAAGCAACTACTAACAGAACTAAAGGGAGAAATTGACGAAAACAGAATTATACTAGGGGACTTAAACACATCATTGACAGCTATGGATACATCATCCAAACAGAAAATAAATAACGAAATAGCAGCCCTAAATGACACATTAAATGAAATGGAGATAATTGACATATATAGAGCACTTCATCCTAAAACATTAGACTATACATTTTTTCTCTAGTGTGAATGGAATTTTCTCAAGGATAGACCATGTTTTGGGAATAAATCAGCCTCAGCAAATTTAAGAGGATTGAAATCAAACCAAGCATATTGTCTGATCACAAGGCTTTGAAATTGGATATCAACTGCAAAAAGAAAGCAGGAAAAAACACAAATACATGGAGATTAAACAACATACTTTTAAAGAACGACTGGGTCAAAGAAGAAATTGGAGGAGAGATCAAAAGATATATAGAAACAAATGACAATGAAAATACATCCTACCAAAATTTTGGGGATGCAGCGAAAGCAGTTTTAAGAGGGGAATTTATATCATTACAGGCCTATCTCAAGAAACAAGAAAAATCCCAAATAAATAACCTCATGTTACAACTTAAAGAATTAGAAAAAGAACAAATGAAACCCAAGGTCAGCAGAAGAAAGGAAATAACAAAAATCAGAGCAGAACTAAATGAAATAGAGAACAAAAAGACAATAGAAAAAATTACTGTGACAAAGAGCTGGTTCTTTGAAAAGAATAACAAAATTGACAAACCCTTGGCTAGACTCACTAATATAAAAAGAGAGAAGACACTAATTAACAAAATCAGAAATGAAAAAGGGGAAGTTGTCACGGATGCCACAGAAATACAAAGGATCATCCAAGAATACTATGAAGGACTATATGCCACCAAATTCAATAACCTAGAAGAAATGGACAACTTCTTAGAAACATATAGCCTTCCTAGGCTGAACCATGAAGAACTGGAAAATCTAAACAGACCTATCACCAGTAACGAAATTGAATCAGTCATCCAAAACCTTCCCAAAAGCAAAAGTCCTGGATCAGATGGCTCCACTAGTGAATTCTATCAAACCTCAAAGAGGATCTAATACCAATCCTGCTCAAACTCTTCCAAAAAATTGAAGAAGAGACGGTACTCCCTAACTCATTTTATGAGGCCAACATTACCCTGATACCAAATCCTGGTAAGGACAATGCAAAAAAAGAAAACCACAGACCAATATCTCTGATGAAAAATCCTAAACAAAATTCTAGCAAATCGAATACAACAATGCATTAAAAAGTTTATTAATCACGACCAAGTGGGGTTCATGCCAGGGGCACAAAGATGGTTCAACATCCGCAAATCCATCAATGTGATACCTCACATAAACAAAATAAAGACCAAAAATCATATGATTATATCCATTGATGCAGAAAAAGCATTTGACAAGATACAACATTCATTTATGATTAAAACACTTAATAAAATAGGTATAGAAGGAAAATACCTTAACATAATAAAGACCATATATGACAAACCCTCAGCTAATCTCATAATTAAGGGTGAAACATTGAAGCCATTTGCTCTATGTTCAGGAACACGACAGGGCTGTTCCGCTATCACCTCTGCTTTTCAACATAGTGTTGGAAGTCCTCGCCAGAGCAATCAGGCAAGAGAAAGAAATAAAAGGCATCCAAATTGGGAATGAAGAAGTTAAATTGTCACTTTTTGCAGATGACATGATGCTATATGTATATAGAAAACCCTAGACTCCACCAAAAAGCTATTAGAAACAATAAACAAATACAGTAAAGTTGCCGGCTACAAAATCAACGTACAAAAGTCCATTGCATTCCTAAATACTAACAATGAAATCTCAGAAAAAGAAATAAATAAACAATTCCTTTTGCACCTGCAACAAAAAGAATAAAATACTTAGGAATAAACTTAACCAAGGATGTGAAAGACCTATATGCTGAAAACTACATTTTTAAAAGAAATTGAAGAAGACAGAAAGATATGGAAAGACATTCCATGCTCATGGATTGAAAGAATCAACATAGTTAAAATGGCCATATTACCCAAAGCAATATACAGATTTAATGCAATCCCCATCAAAATCCCAATGGCATTTTTTAGAGACATAGAACCAAAAAATCATCAGATTTGTTTGGAACCAGAAAAGACCCTGAATAGCCAAAGCAATCTTAGGAAAAAAGAACAATACTGGAGGTATCACACTCCCTGACTTTAGCTTGTACTACAGGGCTACAATAATCAAAACAGCATGGTATTGGCAGAAAAACAGACACATAGACCAATGGAATAGAATTGAGAACTCAGAAATAAAACCACATAAATATGGACAGATAATTTTTGACACAGAAGCTAAAAACATACAATGGAGGAAAGACAGCCTCTTCAATAAATGGTGCTGGGAGAATTGGATAGCCACGTGCAAAAGAATGAAACTGGACTGCTATCTGTCACCATGTACCAAAATTAATTCAAAATGGATCAAAGACTTAAGCATAAGACCTGACAAAATAAACTGCATAGAAGAAAACATAGGTAAGAAACTTATGGACCTTGGGTTCAAAGAACATTTTATGAATTTGACTCGAAAGGCAAGGGAAGTAAAAGCTAAAATGAACAAATGGGACTATATGAAACTTAAAAGCTTCTGCACAGAAAAAGAAACCATCGACAAAATAAAGAGGCAACCAACTGAATGGGAGAAGATTTTTGCAAACAGTGCCTCCAATAAGGGGCTAATATCCAAAATATACAAGGAACTCATGCAACTCAACAACAAAAAAACAAACAACCCAATTGAAAAATGGGCAGACGACCTGAAGAGACATTTCTCCAAAGAGGATATACAAATGACAGACATATGAAAAAATGCTCAACATCACTAATCATCAGAGAAATGCAAATAAAAACCACAATGAGATATCACCTCACCCCAGTCAGAATGGCTATCATCAACAAGACAAATAGTAACAAGTGTTGGAGATGCTGTGGAGAAAAAGGAACCCTCATACACTGTTGGTGGGAATGCAGACTGGTGCAGCCGTTATGGAAGGCAGTGTGGAGGTTCCTCAAAAAATTACGAATAGAATTACCACATGACCCAGCAATCCCTCTCTTGGGTATCTACCCAAAAAATCTGAAAACATTTATACATAAAGACACGTGTGCTCCAATGTTCATTGCAGCTTTGTTTATGGTGGCCAAGACATGGAAACAACCCAAATGTCCCTCAATGGATGAATGGATAAAGAAGTTGTGGTATATATACACAATGGAATACTATTCGGCGGTAAGAAAGGATGAAATAGGACCACTTGTGACAACATGAATGGATATTGAGAGTATAATTCTAAGCAAAATAAGTCTCAGACAGGAAAAGCAGAGAACCATAGGATTTCACCAATATGTGGTATATGAACCAAAAACAACAAAAGAACAAGACAAACAAATGAGAAACAAAAACTCATAGACACAGACAATAGTTTAGTGGTTACCAGAGGGTAAGGGGGGTGGGGGGTGGGAGATGAGGGTTAGGGGGATCAAATATATGGTGACGGAAGGAGAACTCACTCTGGGTGGTGAACACAGATTTATAGATGATGTAATACAGAATTGTCTGAAATCTATGTGAATTTACTAACAATTGTCACCCCAATAAATTAAAAAAGAAAGAAAGAAAGAAAGCAGGATAGGAATCAAACTGAAGGGCAACTGAGTTCGGGGCTCGTGCTACTGCACTGCTCAGCCCATAGACCAACACAGGAGTTGGGCTATTTAGAATATGCGTTTATTGTCAGAGCACCAGTGGTCTGAGAAGGCTGCAGGTTAATACCTTCGAAAATTGCCTTAACATTCTCAGACTGGCTTAGGGCATTCAAGGAAAAATCTGGGTGTTCCTCCAGAGACTACGTGATGGTTCCAGGGGTCAGTATGGAGCCTTCCCTCTGGCATCATCAACCCAGGAACAATGGTGGGAATAGCGTGGAAAGAATGCCAGATCACAGAGATTGTGCTCAATTAACATAAGAGTATTAATCATAAGTTTCAGGGTGATTTTCTAAAGCAGGGAACTGGGACAGGACATTCCAGCTCAAGACACAGGAGGGCAATTACTAAGCTATAGGTCAAGGAAAGGTGAGGCCGGGGACATGGCAATGCCTCTACTATGGAGGTCCTAACTGGGCTCTGCTTCAATTCCCCGCTGTCTTTTATTCATTTTATTGCTATAAAATTTGGTTGGTTTCAAGGGTAGGGGACGATGACTGTTCTTGGCTGCTTTCTGCTGAGAGTGGGTGTTGTCCCATGTCTACAGGCACTAGAGTGTCTTGCTAATCTATTAGAGCAGGGAGGGGGCTGTTTATGGCATATCCTGCAATTAGGCAGGCTATTGCCCCTAGCTCTTATATTAGATCCCAGGTGGGGCACAAGTAAAGAGGAAAACCAGACTCAAAATAAGACCCAAGAGAAAGGCAATTATGAGCAGCTCCAGCAGTGGTCAGTACTTATCAGTTTCAGGAGCTTGGCTTGCCTGTCTGTCTGAAGAGGAGCTTAAGGTCTTCAGTTGGCTCATAGAAGCAGAAGCAACAGTCTTCCTTCTGGGAGAGGAGAGTCCTGTGGAGACTTAATGAAACAGGTTTGATTCGAGGGAAGTGGACCCAGCCACTGACTTTCTGAAACCCAACAATAGTTGGGGTGCTCAGAAGAACTGCAAAGGGTCCCTTCCATTTAGGAGCTAACTGGTCTATTAGGGACCCCTCCCTCTCTAGGCTTTTAATAGTACCTGGTCCCCTGGCTTTCCGGGGCTATAATGTGTAAAGGGGTCAGCCTGTGGGAGGTGCCAGTCCCACATATTGTCTAAGTGCCTGCTGAACCTCTCCCAAGTTTACAGCATAGGAAATAAAAGAATTGTTGAGGTCAGACTCCAAAGCAATGCGCAGCAATTATAGCCAGGGCTTTGAGCTCTCGTGAAAAAACTTTTCCAGAGCTGTTTTTAAGTCTGATTTGCTCATTTTACATTTCCTCTAAAGCATAGGTCAATGATTAAGGAATAGGCTTGAGGATGAGCCCAAATTTTGGGGCTTTATTTATCCCCACAACCAAATATGTTTCACAGGAAACAGGTCCAGAGAGAGTGGTCAAGAGAGAATAAATGGCTCCCATATCAATCAGGAAATCAACAGGCTTACCTGCAAGGTCAAGGGTCACCAGCAGTTCAAAGCCTGTGATGAGAATAGCCTCTTTCTTCTGGGGAGCTGCTGGGAACTTCAGGCCTCTTAGTCAATTACAGCCATTTGTGGGGAAGGAGTTAGTCCCCACTCCCTTCAGATCAGGGGACAATCCCTCCTCCGGTGCCCTTTTGGTTTGCATGGGAGTCGCGGCTGCTTTGGAGGATTAGGACACTCCTTATTCCAATGGTCTGGTCTTCTACATCCAAAGCAGGCTCCTTTACCTGGTGTTCCTTTTCTGGGGTGGCCCTCAGGGTGGCCCTGAGGTGGCTTCAGCCCTAGTTTGTCCATAACTGTGGCCGAAAGTCTGGCCTGCTTAGTTTCCTGTCTCACTGTTCCTTTCTTTCCTTGTTTTCCCTGTCTTGGTTGTTAAGGACATTTAAATAAATTCCCTGCCCTTCTCTATTAAGATGTAATAGTAAGTCAGAATTACTGTAACACTATGCCAGGTCAGGGAAAATAGGCCAAGCTTCCTTACACTCACCTATGTCTGACACCAAGGAGGGCACATGAACTCTAGCAGTCCCAAAATACAGAAGTTTACGTAATTATTAGCAAAACTATTGTGGAGTTTTAGTTTTCTTAAGTAATTAAAGACCTAATTAAGACAATATAAAATAGAGACATTATTCTGATGACACATGTACTCTTTGCTTTTTAGGCAGAAAACTTTTTAATAATATCAGTAGACTAATCGTCTAAGAAACTGTCTTATTTAGCAGAAAGAGAAAACTTTAATTTTGCAACAGCTTACTTTTGATATTCAAATTTACTTAATCACATTTAGCTTAACCATATATAAAATTCTCTCAAGATTTTTCTTTACAAACCTTCTACAAGTTCCCCAGTCCCTCTTAGTTTATCTCCTCTCATTCATTCAGAAATAACTATCCATAGGACAAACTACTTTCATTCAATTCCTTCAAAAATGTATTTCTAGGGGCGGATGGGTGGCTCAGTTGGTTAGAGCGCAAGCTCTGAGCAACAGGGCTGCCGGTTCGATTCCCACACGGGCCAGCGAGCTGCGCCCTCCGCAACTAGAATGAAGTCAATGAGTTGCCGCTGGGCTCCCGGGTGGCCAGATGGCTCAGTTGGTTGGAGCGCGGGCTCTCAACCACAAGATTGCCGGTTCAACTCCCACAAGGGATGGTGGGCTATGCCCCCTGCAACTAACAACGGCAACTGGACCTGGAGCTGAGCTGTGCCCTCCACAACTAAGATTGAAAGGACAACTTGACTTGGATGGAGCTGATGCATCCTGGGGAAAACACACTACTGTTCCCCAATAAAAAGTCCTGGAAATAGACACTGTTCCCCAATAAAATAACATTCCCCTTCCCCAATAAAATCTTTTTAAAAAATGTATTTCTATACCTTATACCTTCCTTGAAAACATACTATTTCCTTTCATATTAATTAGAATCCATAACCTTCAGAATCTTAACTTTTATTAACAATTAAAAGCAAGCAATCAGCGTTTCCATTGGCAAATCCAGGAACATATTTTGAAATCTTCAAAAGCATAGGCTTTTGTAATAAAATACAAGATATACTGATTAACAGATCTTAATTTATCTTTAAATATTCCTATGACAAGAAGCCAGAAATAGATGAACTCAGACCTATTCAATAATTAATATTTCAGCATTTCATTATTTTGAAATACCTAGTTATTCAATAATTTTTATCATTTAACATAACTTAGCAAAACTAAAATCTTTAGTTACCAGAAGATTCTGGGAAACTACATTCAAGCATCTACATCATATAATTATTACTGAAAAGTTTCATCTAAAACCTTATTTTAGTTACTTTTTATTTGTTCTTAACTCTATGAGATTTTAAAGTTAATTATTACTCAAGCTATTCTCTTGACAAATTTTGTAACAGAAATAACATGAATTTACTTTTTGGAAACTCAGGTAAAATAAAAGATAACATATTTAATGTTAATAACCTTAAAAGAGATATTTATTTAACCAAAAGTTAAGCCAGCTTTAGTATCAAATGTTTCTTAGATCACATGATGCTGAAAAGTACTTGGGTTAGTGTCATGCGGGAGACCCTGCTCGCTGTGCCATTTGTCGTGCGCGGAGGCCTGCTCGCCGCGCCATTTTTCAGGCGGGGCGGCCTGCGAGGTCTCTTCTCCAGCTCCCCACACAAGAACGCAGGATATGCTGAGGCCAAAAAGGAACACCCACGGAGCCATAGGTAGGGGAGTGTGGGGACAGAGCCCCAGAGAGTAGTTGACAGGCTCTCGGCCTCACGTGGAAGGGTGCTGGCTCGGGTGGTGAATGGCCGTCGGCTGTGGCTGATTGGCCGTCGGCTGTGGCCGGTTAGCCGATTGGCCGCTGGTATAACTGGGGCGGCTACGAAGGATTGCCGAGGATTGCCGAGGAGCCGAGCAGAGCCGAAGAGAGCGGAAGAGGAGAGCCGAGAGAGAGGAACAGAGTCGAGAGAGTGGAGAAGAGTCGTCGGTCGGTCGGTTGGCGGAAAAGCGGACAGCAGGTTGGCGTCTGGTGGGCCCAGCCTCCAGTGAGACCGTGGTGGTATGGCTCCCCTACCTATGGCTCCGTGGGTGTTCCTTTTTGGCCTCACCATATCCTGCGTTCTTGTGTGGGGAGCAGGAGCAGAGACCCCGCAGGCCGCCCCACCTGAAAGATGGCTTGGCGAGAAGGCCTCCGCGCACAACAAATGGCGCAGCGAGCAGGGTCCCCCGCACGACAAATGGCGCAGCGAGCAGGGTCTCCCACCCGACAGGGAGTCATAACACTATGGTCTCACTGGAGGCTGGGCACACTGGACGCGCGACCTGCCGTCAGCCTTTCCGCCAACCGACCGACGACTCTCCTCCACTCTCCTCGACTCTGTTCCTCTCCTCTCTTCCGCTCTCCTCTGCTCTCCTCTTCCGCTCTCCTCAGTTCTGCTCGGCTCCTCGGCAATCCTCGGCAGTCCTCGGCTCTCCTCCGTAGCCGCAGCAGTTATACCAGCGGCCAATCGGCTAACCGGCCACAGCTGACAGCCAATCAGCCACAACCGACGGCCATCCACCACCCGAGCCAGCACCTTTCCACGTGAGGCCGAGAGCCTGTAAACTACTCTCTGGGGCTCTGTCCCCACAGTTAGTTTTCATTATTTTAATTTATATAAGCACTTAATCATTTTCTTTAAGTTAATCAAATGTCATAAACTGGTAATACCATCTGGAGGCAAAAAAAATGTTATATATAAAACACAGACAAGCACAGATATCAACGATCATATACATATAAACAGAACTATTAACAATTGTAGAGAGGCCCCTATAATTTTAAAGAGGCTGGAAAAAAGTGTAGGGGGTCTGCCTTGAGAATCAGCTGCTTGGTTTTAAAAGTCCCTCTTTTCTTTTTTAAGTTATCTCAGTCTCAGACAGTAGTGGCTGTTTACACTTCAGGTTATCTGCAAGATCTTGAAAGTTATCAGAAGTTAGAAAAACCTTAAAAGACTTTTACTTTGGCCAAGTTTCTGAACATATAGTTGGTGTCCAATTATAAGTGGATTAGGAGACGAGTGAATTCCCCTTTTCTCTAAACCATCAGCTTAGTTCCCTTCGTTTTAGTCTATTATAAAGGCTTATACATAAGAAATTTCATTCTATTTCCCAGACCGCTAATAGAACAATTCCAGTTGCAAAATAGTATAATAATTCAATAAACTATTGAGTGACCAGCGCTCTCCAGAATCTAATATATACATTGGCCAAGCAGTACTGTAATAGGACATTAATTTGTTTTTGGTCAACGGCTCATAGCTATAGTTTTGCCAATGACCTAATAGTCTGCCCAATGGGCTTCCAGCTGCATTGAAACCTTAGATCCCATTATTGAGTTGGAACAGATGCAGCTGCTTTTAGTACAGACTTAAACATACAGACACAGATCCAAGTATTCCCTAGATCAAGCAGACGAAACCAGAAAAACCAGATTTGGGTCCAAATACCAGATACAGAAACCAGACCTAGCTAGGTGACAGATTTGGATGCGAATTTGTCTTACTCCATATACATGAGCCATTGACCATCAGACAATTGACGAGTGGGCTAAAACCAGAAAACAGATGTGGCCTTAAGACCACCAGATGCCCAAAGGCCAAAATCACACGTGGTGGCTTTTACAGAGTGGCCGATGGGCCCCACATTGCCAGGGAACAATGTTGCCAACCACAAGTATACTTCCAGAACCAGAGCAAGCTTGCAAACAGAGCCCCTTACTGGTGGAGGTATTATGCCTTGCTGGACAATGAAGCCTCACCTATTGGTGCCAATGGGTCAGTATGACCCCCAGATGGCCCTCAAGGAGGAACCCCAGACGGTGAGTGCAAAATCCTCTGGGGCCACCCCACTTTCCGAACCAGTAATTAGAGGCTGGAAAACAGAGCAAATGCTTATTATATCCCAACTGAGCAGAGGGGCATCGGTGATATGAGAGCCGTAGTGCAAGGCCCACCTTGGTGAGCAAAATCACTAGATAGCTGCATCCAGAGTTGTTCTTATGCCAAGGAATCTTCCCAGTCCCTGGCAGCCCCTGAGATCCTCTGCAAGCTGGCTTACCAGAGGAACCCCGAGGCCATCCCACTGCAGAGTCACCAGAAACTGAAACTGGAGGGCAACTGAGTCCAGGGCTCGTGCTACCTGCACCGCTCAGCCAATAGACCAACACAGGAGTTGGGTTATTTAGAATAAGGATTTATTGTCAGAGCACCAGTGGTTTGAGAAGGCAGCAGGTTAACAACTTCAAAAACTGCCTTAATATTGTCAGACTGGCTTAGGGTATTTAAGGGAAAGTCTGCGCGTTCCTCCAGAGGCTACGTGATGGTTCCAGGCGTCTGCATGGAGCCTTCCCTCTGGCAACATGGTTCTCTGGTGGTGTCAGCAACCCAAGAACAATGATGGGAGTAGCATGGAAAGATTGCTAGATGATAGAGATTGTGATCAATAAGCATTAGGGTATTAATCATAAGTTTCAAGGTAATTTTCTAAAGCAGGAAACTGGAACGGGGACATTTGGAGCTCAAGCTACAGGGGGACAATCTATTATTAAGCTACAGGTCAAGGAAAGGTGAAGCCTCTACTATAGGGCTCCTAACCAGGCCCTGCTTCAGGAATACAAGCTGGAGCTGTTCTGTTCCCGGCTATGATGGGTGTTTGTTATCTTGCAGGGATTTGCCATTGCAGTTGGCCTCGAACTGTTCTGTAGGATGCCTTTTTGTATTGTTGATGTTTACCTTTGCTGTGAAAAAACTTTTTAGTTTGATGTAGTTCCACTTGTTTATTTTTTCTTTTGTTTCCCTTACCTGAGGAAACATATCAATAAAAATATTACTAACGGTATGACCTAGAGTTTACTTCCTATATTTTCTTCCAGGAGTTTTATGATTTCAAGTCTTACATTTAAGTCTTTAATCAATTTTGAGTTTATTCTTGTATATGGTATAAGAAGGTGGTCTAGTTTAAGTTGTTTTGCATGTGTCTGTCCAATTTCCCAGCAGCATTTATTAAATAGACTCTCTTTACCCCAGTGTAAATTGTTGCTTCCTTTACCATAGATTAAGTGACCAAATAGGCTTGGATTTATTTCTAGGCTCTTATTCTATTCCATTGATTAATGTATCTGTTTTTATGCCAATACCATGCTGTTTTGATTACTATAGCCTTGTAGTATAATTTGATATCTGATAGTTTGACACCTCCAGCTTTGTTCTTCTTTCTCAGGATTGCCTTGGCTATCTGGGGTCTTTTATGTTTCCATATAAATTTTAGGATTATCTGTTCTAGTTCTGTGAAAAATGCCATTGGTATTTTGTTAGAGATTGTGTTGAATCTACATATTGCTTTGGGTAGTGTGGGCATTTTAACTATATTAATTCTTCCTATTCACGAGCATGGTATATGTCTCCATTTATTTGTATTTTCTTTCATTTCTCTCTTCAGTGTCTTATAATTTTCTGAGTACAGGTCTTTTACTGCCTTGGTTAAATTTATTCTGAAGTATTTTTGGTGCAATTGTAAATGGGATTGTTTTCTTAATTTCTCTTTCTGATAGTTCATTATTGGTATATAAATATGCAACTGATTTCTGAATATTAATTTTGTATCCTGCTACTTTACAAAATTCAATTATCAGTTCTAATAGTTTTTTGGTGGAATCTTCAGGGTTCTCTATATGTTGTATCATGTCATCTGCAAATAATGACAATATTATGTCCTCCTTTCCAATTTGGATGCCATTTGTTTTTTTCTTGTCGGATTGCTGTGGCTAGAACTCCCAGTACTACATTGAATAAAAGTGATGAAAGTAGGCATCCTGTCTTGTTCCTGATGTTAAGGGGGATACTTTTAGCTTTTCCCCACTGAGTATGATGTTAGCTGTGGGTTTGTCATATATGACCTTTATTGCATTGAAATATATTCCCTCTATTGCCACTTTGCTGAGAGTTTTTATCATAAATGGATGCTGGATTTTATCAAATGCTTTTTCTGTATCTATTAATATGACCATATGATTTTTATTTTTCATTTTGTTTATGTGGTGTAGCACATTAATTGATTTGCAAATATTGAACTAACCTTGCATACCAGGAATGAATCCCACATAATTGTGGTGTATGGCCTTTTAATGTTTTGCTGGATTCGGTTTGCTAATATTTTGTTAAGGATTTTTGAATCTATGTTCATTAGGGATATCAGCTTATAGTTTTCTTTTTTTGTAATTTTTGTTTGTTTGTTTTGGAATCAAGGTAATTGTGGTCTTGTGAAATAAACTTGGGAGCCTTCCCTACACTTGGAGTTTTTGGAATAGTTTGAGGAGATTCGGTGTTAGTTCTTTTTTGAATGTTTGGTAAAATTCACCTGTATAGCCATCTGGTCCAGGACTTTTGTTTGTTGGGAGTTTGTTGATTCAATTTCATTGGTAGTAATCGGTCTGTTCCAATTTTCTGTTTTTTCTTGATTCAACCTTAGAAGACTGTATACTTCTAGGAATTTACCCATTTCTTCCAGATTGTCTAATTTGTTGACGTATAGTTGCTTGTAGTATTTTCTTAAAACTTTTTGTATTTTTGTGGTGTCAGTTGTCACTTTTCCTCTTTCATTTCTGGTTTTATTTATTTGGGTTTTCTCCCTTTTTTTTCCCTTGATGAGTCTAGCTAAAGGTTTGTCAATTTTGTTTATCTTTTCAAAAAATCAGCTCTTGGGGCTGGCCTGGTGGCTGAGGAGTTTAGAGCTCCATGCTCCTAATTCCGAAGGCTGCCGGTTTGATTCCCACATGGGCCAGTGGGCTCTCAACCACAAGGTTGACAGTTCAATTCCTCGACTCCCGCAAGGGATGGTGGGCAGCGCCCCCTGCAACTAAGATTGAACACGGCTCCTTGAGCTGAGCTGCCGCTGAGCTCCCAAATGTCTCAGTTGGTTGGATGGCTCAGTTGGAGGCTCTCAACCACAAGGTTGCCGGTTTTGACTCCTGCAAGGGATGGTGGGCTGTGCCCCCTGCAACTAGTAATGGCAACTGGACCTGGAGCTGAGCTGCGCTCTCCACAACTAAGACTGAAAGGACAACAATTTGAAGCTGAATGGCACCCTCCACAACTAAGATCGAAAGGACAACAACTTGACTTGGGAAAAACTCCTGAAAGTACACACTGTTCCCCAATAAAGTCCTGTTCCCCTTCCCCAATAAAAAAAAAAATTGAGAAAAAAAATCAGCTCTTGGTTTCTTTCATCTTTTGTTTTGTTTTTGTTTCTGTTTTATTGATTTCTACTCTGATGTTCATGGTTTCCTTCCTGGTACTGACTTTGGGTTTTGTTTGCTGTTCCCCCTCCCCACAGTTCCCTTAGGTGTAAAGATAGGTTGATTTGAGGTTTTTCTTGTTTCTTTAGGTAGGCTATGAATTTCCCTCTTAGGACTGCTTTCTCTGTGTCCCATAGATTTTGGGTCGTGTTTTCATTTTCAATTGTCTCAAGGTATCTTTTGATTTCATCCTTGATCTTATTATTGACCCATTCATTATTTAGTAGCATATTATTTAGTTTCCATGTGCTTGTGTGTTTTTCAGTTTTTTTCTTGTAGTTGATTTCTAGTTTCATATCACTGTGGTCAGAGAAGATGCTTTGTCTGATTTCAATCTTCTTAAATTTACTGAGATTTGTTTTGTGGCCTGATATGTGGTTTATCTTGGAAAATGTTCCACATGCACTTGAAAATAATATATATTCTGCTGCATTGGGGTGAAATGCTCTAAAAATATCAATTAAATCCATCTGGTCTAGTGTGTCATTTAAGGATGCTGTTTCTGTGTTAATTTTCAGTTTAGAAGATCTGTCCATTGGTGTCAATGGAGTGTTAAAGTCCCCTATTGTGGGTGTGTTACTGTTGATCTCTGCCTTTATGTTGGTCAATACATTGTATCTGCTTTATATATTTAGATGCTCCTGTGTTCAGTGCATAAATGTTTAGTAGGGTGATGTCCTCTTGTTGAATTGATCCCTTTATTATTATGTAATGTCTTTCTTTGTCTTTATTGTAGTCTTTATTTTAAAGTCTATTTTGTCCAATATAAGTATTGCTACCCCAGCTTTTCTCTTGTTTCCATTTGCGTAAAATATCTTTTTCCATCCCTTTACGCTCAGTCTGTATGTGTCTTTCGATCTGAGGTGGATCTTGTTTGTAGAGCATATGCATGGATTTTGTTTTTTTATCTACTCAGCTACCCTATATCTTTTGATTGGAATATTTAATCCATTTACATTTAAAGTGATTATTTATAGGTACATAGTTATTGCCATTTTATTATTCATGTTTCTGATCATTTGTTTGCTTGTTTTTTCCTTTCTTCTTCTTAAAGACGTCCTTTTAACATTTCTTGTAATACTGGCTTAGTGGTAATGAATTCCTTTAGCTTTTTCATGTCTGGAAAGTTCTTTATCTCTCCTTCAATTTTAAATGATAGCCTTGCTGGGTAGAGCAGTCTTGTTTT
Organism: Rhinolophus sinicus; assembly: GCF_057876585.1. Classification (NCBI taxonomy): domain Eukaryota; kingdom Metazoa; phylum Chordata; class Mammalia; order Chiroptera; family Rhinolophidae; genus Rhinolophus; species Rhinolophus sinicus. The sequence continues at coordinate 25,810,971 of NC_142511.1, forward strand.
TCATCATTTTGAATATTTCTTGCCACTCAGTTCTGGCCTGCAAAGTTTCTGTTGAGAAATCAGCTGATAGTCTTATGGGAGCTCTCTTGCTGCTTTTAGGATTCTCTCTTTGTCTTTAACCTTTGCCATTTTAATTATGATACTGTGTTTCTCCAAAAATAAGACCTAACCAAAAAATAAGCCCTAGCATAATTTTTCAGGATGACATCCCCTGAACATAAGCCCTAATGTGTCTTTTGGAGCAAAAATTAGTACAAGACCCAGTCTTATTTTCGGGAAAACACAGTATGTCTTAGTGTGGGCCTATTTAGGTTCATCTTGTTTGGGACTCTCTGCACTTCCTGAGCTTGTATGTCTATGAGTATTTCCTTTGCCAGGTTAGGGAAGTTTTTAGTCATTATTTCTTCAAATAGGTTCCCAATCCCTTGCTCCCTGTCTTCTCCTTCTGGTACTCCTCTGATGCAAATGTTATGCTTGATGTCATCTCACAGGACCCTTAAACTATCTTCATTTTTTTTAATACTTTTTTCTTTTTGTTGTTCTGATTGGGTGTTTTCTGCTACCTTGTCTTCTAAATTGCTGATTCGATCCTCTGCTTCATCTCATCCACTGTTGATTCCTTCTAGTGTATTCTTTATATCTGACTGGTTCTTTTTTTGGTTTCTATGTCCTTCTTTATGCTTGCTATCTCTTTGTTGAAATTCTTGCTAAGTTCTTTAAACATTCTTACAGCCAGTGTTTTAAACCCTGTCTCTGGTAGGTTGGTTGCCTCTATTTCATTTATTTCTATTTCTGGAGGTTTCTCCTGTTCTTTTACTTGGGACATGTTTCTGTATTTCCTCATTCTGGCTGCCTCTCTGTGTTTGCTTCTGTGTATTAGGTAGATCTCCTATGCCTCTCAGTCTCTGATGGGTGGCCTTATATAGTATGTGTCCTATGTGGTCCAATGACACAGTCTCCCTGATCCCCTGTGTGTGTGTTCCAGAAGTGTCCCTTGAGTGTGTTGTGTGTGTTCTTCTATTGTAGTTGGTTTTGGTGTGTCAGTAGGTGGAAGTGACTCCCATGCTGACTGACTGTGAGGATTAGCTATGCCCACAGTGTATAAGCTGCTGTGTGGGGGCTAACCCCTCAGAGGAGGATTTGCCCCCATGGGCTCTTGTGCCGGTTGAGACCTCCTTTTGGGTGTGCCACTTTTGGGGTTAACCAGGTAGTGTTCTGGTGTGATCTGAAGCTGGCCTCTGGGTATGTTGTTTCTGGTGTCTCTTGGGAGGGGCTCCCAAGTAGGCTAGTTTCAGCCTTGCCAATTACCAGCCTGCTGCAACCCAGTAGGAGTGCAAAGCTATATGTGGTTGGCTGCAGCCTGTGCTGAACCTGGAGGTGTGTGGGAGTGGCCTCGCCATGAACCAAGGCCTGCTGCCACCAATAGTGGGCCTGAGGCAACTTAGAAAAAGGCCTAGGCCTCCTTAAGCCTATTGCCACCCACTAGCTGCTCATAAGACTCAGCCATTGAAAGAGCCTCTTTAGGTGCATGGGCCAAGCTATTTGACCTGGTGTTAAGAGTGCCCTTGGAGATGCAGCACTAGCTGGATGGTGCGGAGTACCAGGAGTCACAAAACATGGCCTGTGGTTTTTACAAAGTTAATGCAGATTCAGATTCTTGTGCCAGTGCCTGGGCTATGACTACATAGCACAGAACACCACAGGGAGCTACTGCTCACCTCGGGGCAGTGCCTGGACTGTGTCCTCTTCACGGAATTCCCTTAGAACACCACAATCAGCCACTATTTGCCTCAGGCTTGCAAAACCCCAAGAGCTGCCCAAGAGTGACTGTGTTACAGGTTTTGGGTCACTATCCACCATCAAAATCATCCCGGACCATCATGAGCCGTCTGCTGCTGCAAAAGGCCTCCATGGCTTGTGGTACAAGGCTGGTCACCCAGGTGCCTAGTGTGCCCCTCATAATGCAGCTCTAGGCAGGCAGAGGAGGGTTCCAGGGATCTAAGTAGTGTGGTTGGTGGTTTCTACAAAGTCAGTGTAGTCGAGGTTTCCTAACCAGTGCTAGGCCTGCGACCACCCTGCTAAAACACCCCAAGAATACCACGGCCAGCCACCACGTGTCTCAGGCCCACAGGTTCCCAAGAACCACCAAAGAGATGCTACAGTGCAGATCTTGGGTTACTGCTCATGAGCAAACTTTTCCTGGGCTGCTGTGGACCATCCACCACTGCAAAAAGGCATCTGCAGCCTGTGGGGTGGGACCAGCAGCCCAGCAGTCAAGAGTGTCTGGAATGATATATAGCACCAGCTATATGGAGAGCAGGGACCCAAGGCGTCACCAAGACAGTACGCAGCCGCATATTCTACTAGACCAATGCAGTATCAGACTTGACCCTTTGGTGGAGGGCTTCAATACTGAAAAGATGGTGACCTCCTATACTCCACACACATGTCAGTCTCCACACAGGGACAACAAAGGCTCCTGTCCCTCCAGCTCCCACCCCAAAGCCATTCACCTCAGGTCTTCCCTGCACATCCCTCAGCCACCCAAGCTGCCACCTCTCCAGCAGACCAGGCAAGTGCACAAAAGAGAGCGAGTTCATGTGGGGATTCTACAAGAGGGCATCTGGGTTTCCATCTGCCCTCTACCCTACTGGGATGGACAGAGTCCTCGCTGATTTTCACTGGCAGATACCATGGGAACTCCTCTTCCTAGCACAGGACTTTTGGGTTAGGGAGCCCTGTGTGGGTCTGGGACCTCGCCCTCCTCAAGGAGGACCTCCCTCACTGAGATGTCCTTCCCGGCGTTCAACCACCATTCGCGGGCTTGGGGTCAGCCTGATTCATGTATCTGCCTCCCGCCGCCAGTCTCAATGTGGCCTCTTGTTTATATTTTAAGTTGTAGGGATTCTGTTTATCTAGTCTTCAGATGCTTCTTGAGGTTGATTGTTCTATAATTTATTTGTCATTTTGGTGTGATCCTAGGATGCAGTAGGCCTAGCGTTTACCCAATCTGCCATCCTGGACTCTTCCCTATTTTGATATAATTTTAGATTTACAGAATTATAGAGTTTGTGTATACCCTTCATCCTGCTTCCACTAATGTTAGCACTTTACTTAAGCGTGGTGCAGTTGAACCAAATGGTTGAATCATAGATCATCTTTCCTCTAACACTGTACTCCCAGGGCAGCCTTTTGCTGATAACTCTGCATACTGACTGTGTGCTGCAAGGAGATGGCAGAGCAATGTAGCTGCAACTTTTGAATTTGAGCTGAATGTCCTCAACAAAGTGGACTTCTTGCCCCCAATCTTCTCTATTCCTTTTTCCTGATTTGTTGTCCCTCACAATACTTGATTACTTGCTGTTATATATTTGTCTGTTTGGTGTGTGTTGTTCTCTCCCCACAACTATAGTTGGGGTCACCCCAACTATAATGGGAAATCCATGTTTTCCTGCTCACTGCTACACCCACATCTAGAATAGTGCCTGGCACTTAACTGGAGCAGCAAAAATATTTGTAGGATGAATGGCTAATTTTATGTCAGTTGATGACAGCTCTAATAAAGTCAGGCTGCATCCTAGATTCTCATCAACTCTGAGACATTGATGAGCTGGTGTGTTGAGCCAGTACTGTGGAGAATTGGAACCTGATCAGTGCTAAATTCACTAAGAAAACTATTACCCTGTGCAGACCTGTCTGGGTGGCCAGCTGGCTTTCCTCAGGCCGCTCCCTTCTGTTTTCTTCAGGTTCTCCTGAGGACCTCCAGTCTCAAGTACAAATGAATAATAAGAAAATAATAATGACATTACCAATAATAATAAAATTTACTGAGGGTTTTCTATGTGCTGGACATAGCCAGATATATTCTGTTACATCCCAAATGAGTTTAATCAAGTAAAGTCCTGCCAGCAAGACATCAGGAGACCTGGGTTGGGGCCTCAGCTTAGCCATTAAACTATGTGGCTTTGGAGAAGTTCCTACACCACCTAAATCTCTGGGTTTTATTTCTTGTGTTTTTATTTCATAAAATAAAGGGTAGGACAAGATCAGTAGATTCTAAACTTTTTTTGTTTGAGCAACAACACTCTGTTTCCAGCATCAACATCTATCAAGGGACAAAAGCTGACATCTCTTGTTCAAGCTTCTGGTCTCGTACCTGCTCCACCCACCCCCCGAAACCCCGCCCCCAGACCCAGGAGGACAGACTCAACGAGCCCTCCAGAAGCCCAGCATAAGAAGGCAGCAGTTTCACAGCTCCACTTAGGGGGAAAGAAAAATGTTGTGCTTGGAGACAAAGGCATGACCAGCTGGGGAACTTCCTCTGCCTCAGAAAAGCAGAGGAGCAGGCAGTGTGGCGTTCTCAAACATTAGCTGAAGTGGGGTCCGCTGGGACCTTGATAAGCAGGTGCATTTGCAGACCCCTCCCTCCCATGCCCTGTATCCTGGTTCCCTGGGTCTGGAGCGGGGCCAAGGAATCAGCATTGTAACCTGCCCTCCATGTGATTCTGCTGCAGATGGCACAAAACCTGCATTGTGAGAACAATGAGCATGAGGGAAGCAGAGGACATACAACCTAGCAAGTCGATTTCAGGAAAGAAGGGCAAACAAACCCTGCTTAAGAGAGAAGTTGAGGGGAGGGTGTGTGTGTGTGTGTGTGTGTGTGTGTGTGTGTAGGAACCACTCTGGGATCTTTGATGCTAGAGAAACAAGGAATGAGTTGTTTGGCAGTGTGTCAAAGGGGTTCAGCGTAGGACTCTGCATCTCTGCATGTGTACTGGGCTGATCTGGTGAAGAGGCAAGCTGTGTGGAAAACACCAAGATGGGCTGAATGTCCTGGCCACAATGCCTGCTGTATCCTCAGTCCAGGGACTGATAGGTGCTGCCAGCAAATATTCTTGAGTAAACCTATTTATGTGTCTTCTGTTAGACACTTCCTGTGTATTCTTTTCAGTGGCCAGACCCTCGCCAACTATGAAGAGTTTCTAGGTCTTCATAATGCCAAAGCCCATGATCCTGATACTTAAGTAACCTTCAGGAATAACCACAACTCACATTCCTTGAGCCCTCACCATGTGCCAGGCTGTGTGCTAAGTGCTTTACAGGCGTCATTTCATTTTCACAGTCACCCTATAAAGCAGGTATTGTGAGTATCCCATTCTGCAGATGAAGAAACCCAAGCAGTTTGGTTCCAGATGCATTCTCTTATCTCCTGCCCACCCCCTGGTTCCCCCAGATTTGCAGGGCAATATGTTGACCAGAAAAGCTAAGAGTGGCCTTGAACTGTCTCCTTTTCTAGGGTAACCATATAATTTATCCTATAAACCAGGATACTTTCTAAGAGTAAAAGAGGACAGTATTAATAATTAGGCCAGGACGACAGACTTAAACTGGGATTGTCCCAAGAAACCTGGATAGAGTCATCTCATCTGTTTCAAACTTTGTTCATTCTCCTGAAATACCTGCCTTTGACACACACACTTAAACTTTCAGGTTCAGCAGATAATTTTGTCACTGTTTTAGAGAGGAAATTGAAACCACCAGACAAGACTCCCCTTAACTTTTTGCCACATAAATCTGCCTGCATCTCTGACCATCTGTTCTTATTATAATGAAGGGCCATGTTGCAGTCTAAAGTCACTTCTCCCTCCTGGGCCCTGAATCTCAGGCCTTGCTCCAGCCATTGTCTCCTTTCTTTCCTGCATCTTCAGCTGCACTCCCTACTGGCTTCTCTCCTCAGCATTTAAATGTGTCCAAATTTTTTCCATCTAAAAAAACAAACAAACATCAACAGCACTAAAACATTCCCTCTACCTTGTGTTCTCCTTTCACCTCCATCCTATATATTTCTCCTGCCCATCATAGGTAAACTTCTTCTTTATTTATTATTGTTATTATTATTATTATTATTAAAGTAAACTTCTTGAGAGACAGAGTGTGACATCATAAACTCTGGGCTCTGGTGAGCTGGTTCCAGTGCATCTTTGAGCCTTGCTTGTCTCAGCTTTTCTCCACCTCACTCTCTCTGCCCCACCTTGTTGAGATTCTGTCTGTGCCTCCAAGTGCTCTGCTCTGTCCCAACTAGGGGATCCTGCACAGGCAGGTCTGTCTGCAAGGGACACTGCTTTCTCCTCTATTTCATAATGGCTCCTTTGGGTGCAACTCAATGGTTTGCAGACTGTTTCAGTTCTCTCCAGCCACCTTCGTGGTTCAGCCAAATAATTTCTTTGAACCCTGACAATTAAAAAAAGGAAAAAGAAAAGAGGGCAAACCATGTGTCAAGTGCATAGTAGACCCTCTGATAGAATAGAAGGTGACTTATTTGGACCTTTCCTGCTAATGGTTCCTCCAGGACCATGGCTCTACTATGTGTCTCTGGATCTCTCCAGACCCAAAGAAAAGCTGAGGGACTAACAATTGTCACCCCAATAAACTTTAAATAAAAATAAAAGAAAAGCTGAGGGGAAAGTTTGATCAAAAGTTTGATCTTTATTATCACCCCGTCCTCTTCATCAGAGTAGGACCAGTTCTTCACTGGTCCCTGTGTACAAAGGCTGTTATATCAGAAGAATTGGGGTGAAAGGCTTATTTTTCATTGACTATTTGCTCCTAAGGACTGAGGCAAAAGAGAGAGGGGATCTACATTTTACTGGCTCAGCTACTTTATCATGTATAATAGTCTCTTAGTCTATATTCCTTCCAAAGAGGGGCTTTGATGAGAACTTGGGTGGAGGAAGTCTTTCTGGGAGATAATCCAGGAGACCGGAAAGAATGAGGAACATGAGATGGGAAAGGGAATAAAGCCAGAAAAGGATGTGTTAATGGCTGGTTACTGCTGTGAGCAACTGGAGCTCAATCCATCTGAGGAACCATGGAGAACAAGCCTCAGAATTGTCCCATAGAAAGGCAGGAAGGCTGGGACATCTATAAACCAACTCAGCGCTCCCCTGGCTGGGGTGGCATCTGAAGTCTGTGCACTCCCCACTACTACCCTGCTGCACTGCTCCTGGGCTGAGGACCTTCCACTGCTTCAGAGAAAGTCCTGAAGCAGAAAAGCAGAGATGCAAACTTTGGGGTACAGGGGCACAATCATGAAACTGTCCACCAGAGCAGGGCAGAGATCAGCTGGCTCAAAGGCAGTGTGAGGGAGACTTTCCTTTGTGGAATTCACAACAGGAATGAAGGAGAACCCATGTCACCGCTTTTGGAACCCTCTTATTCATGGATGGAGAATTGAGAGGGAGGTTAGAAGAGATTTCTTTGGAAGTATGGTAAGTCCTCACTTAACATTGTTCTGAGACTTTAAGTGAAACGACGTATAACAAAACTAATTTTACCACAGGTTAATTGATATAAAGAAGACTTCCTACTCTCCTCAATGTTGTAACAAAATGATGTTGAACAAAACATAATTATTTAAGGACCTGCTGTAACTGTTGCTTTATTGTGAATCCTCACTTCTCCCCCAAGGGATAGATGATGTTTTATCTCTGACCAGGAACCAGGTGAGAGGGCCTTTAAGGAAAGGACTTAGAAAGCTTTGAAATGTGTGCCCTGCAGGTGAGAGTCTGAGGAGACAGGAGCCTAAGTCTGGCCTGGAAGAGCTGAAACCCACTGTGGACTGAAATCTGACTCCTTTGAGACAGCTGGGAGTGTGGTACTATGTTGTAGATCTTGGAATCTGTCAGGGTGAGAAATGTTTATGGTGAGCAACTGAGCGCCACCCATGAGACACAGCCTGCTTGGTTGGCCTGGATGCCTTTAAGTGGGGACAGTGGAGGGGAGAGGGAAGGGGGCGGGATGTATGGCCAGGGTGTCTAGGGCCTGAGAAAGTAGTTTCAAAGAACCACCCATTATAGAGATGCATCCACCTTTGGTAAAAAATAGGAGAGAGGGAACCAGTAGAAACTGTTAAAAAACCATAAAACTACCTTCAAGAGAAAAGAGTCCATCTTAACAGTCTGCCAGACCTGCAGAGAGCAAAGCCATTCAGCTATTTAAGAACGATGTCATCACCTCCCCTGCCTGCCTACCTTCCTAGAGAAGGGGACATGAGTTGGGGAGGGGAATTGAGGGGAACGGGGTGGAGGGGCAAGCTGAGAGGGAGCAGAGAGGAGTTCCCTCTCCCCCTCCCACTGTAGTCTCCTGCCAGAAACAGACTTATACTGAGGCAAGTTTGACTCTAATTCAAGTTTGGAATTTTGTATACTACATGGCACAGGAAGTTCTCATTTCTGAACTGAGACCAGAAACTAGGGCCAGGGTTCTCCTCTGGGGCAGGGGAAGACTACTCCACTGAGTAAGATTAATGGGGCAGTACGAGACAGAAATGGGACTGTATTGGGATCACAATCCATGAGCCAGAATGAAAATCAAATTTTTCAAAGCACTTGAAAACCATGCCCTGAGAAGTATTTTCTCCACATTAAACTGGGAGGCCTTAGTGAGAAGGGGAGGGTAGGGACTGGAGGATGAAATTACCTTTGTCCACTCAATAAGCATAATGTGCTGTTTACGGAGACAAGGTTAATCAATCTGAACACAGTTACCTTTTGGCTGACCAGAACATTTACTGTAGCAGCCATGAAGGTGCCCCTGGGCCTCCTTTTCAAGAGACAACTTATCTTCACCTGCAAGAGGTGCAGTTACCTGACAGCCTCCAGCTGCAGTGCCTGCAGGATCCATGCTCCTCCTGGGCAGCTGCAGCCAATGACTGTGTGTAGTGAGAGTACGGCTCTTAGTTCCAGAGCTCCCTGCTGAGTTAGCAGAGGCTGCTTTGCATTGTGGTCCAAGGCTCCTCTTGCTCAATTCTGCTTCCTTCCCCTTTTATCTCTTACAGACATGACCTCCCACACACATTAAACTTCTTTCATTTCTAACTTCAGCATCTACTTCTCAGAGAACCTAATTGATATACTAATCCTTGAAACTCTGAACATTATGCACATGACTTTGGTGTTTTTTTTCCCCCTTTGCTTTAATCTAATTTTTTAAAAGGGAAGATTACATAAAAAAAAGTTTTCATACTCAGGCTGAGATTTGATCTACCTTTTCAAAAATTCCTAGCCCCTGAGGTTTCATGCTCATAAATTGAACTTAAATAACTATCTACTTCATTCTCTTCCTCACTTAGGAGATCCTACTCATCCCTGAAGTCTCAGCTTAAATATTATTTCTCCCAGAAAACTTTTCCTCGATCCTCCTGACTTGAATCTTGCTAAATCCCCTTGATATAGGCTCATCAGTTTTTCTTTTGGTAGGGCTCATCAAACTTGTACTTACTCATCTGTGGTCAGTTGTTAGCCTACAATCTCCATGAAGTCATGATCTAAAATTCTTGGTCACTGCTCCAGCACTTAGGACAGTGTCTGAGCAACAGAAGCTACTCAATAAATACGTGTATGAGTGCCACGTTTGCTAACCTAATGGTATGATATGCTGGCACAGGACCAGAACTGAATATATCTGCCTCCACTGTGCCCTTGGTCTTGAGACACCACTCTTGCTTCCTCATCACAGTACAGATTCATAAAATTGAGTATTAGTCTGAATACCTCTCTGTCCCACAGTGTAAGTGTCCCACAGTATAAAAGTGTAATGGCCATCGTAATGAGGAAGTATCTTCAGAACAAAATACAAAGCAGGCAACTCCATAGAATATAACAGAATTTATTATAGGGTAATTCACTTATGGGAATGTAGGGTCACAGCAGATAGATGACCCAGAAGTTCTGTGCAAATTATTCTCCAGTAACAGACTCCTGTTATAGTACTTTTTTAATAGTGTAACTCAGGTACTAACGATTGTCAAGACCAAGAATGCAGTATCGACAGGGGCCATACCTGTTGATGGTCTTGATACTATCACCCGTTTGATATTTATCTCAGTTGTCATGCCATTCTGGCCATTACTAACAAAAATATTTATGGCTACATTTTAAGGAATACAGATAAGCATGAACTAGAAAGCACTGATATTCTTGCTAAGGACAATATTAGGTTGGTCAAAGGTCACAACATGAAAACTCCTGGATACAAAAATGGAGTTGCTTTTGTTCACATCTATTACATCTATTACGTCTATACATCTAATGCCAGAGATATTGCAAAATATCCAAGCAACTGACTTTCCAGTCTTGGTTTGAAAACTAGGGGCAGAAACTACCTCCCAAGGTCACTCATTGCGTCCTGGACAGCCCTGACCATCAGAAAGATTTTTTATTCTCTGCACTTACTCTTAACCTGATTTCCTATAGCTTTGATCCACATCATAGCCTCACAAAATGACTTAAAGTCTTTCCATAATATTAACAACCTTCATCATCTCTCTGGTCCAAACTGCCTTTTTTTTTTTTTTTTTTTTTTTTTAGAGTGTCAATTTTTTTCATCCTCTGAATAAATCTCTCAATTGGGAACATAACTAGCTTGAAATAGAAAAACTTCATTCATTCATTCATTCATTCATTCATTCATCCATTCCAAAAATATTAGTTGAGTGCTATATGTGTCAAGCATAGGAGCCAGAAAGAGTGGACATACAGAGATATCCCAAAAGATGGAGTCTGTCTAGGGAGATAAAGAGATTTATAAGATCAAATGATCTCAGAAACAGAAGAGCTGCCAAGGCTGGATAGGAAGTGTTCTAAGAGTTCAGGAGAGGTGGTGTGTCTGGGGGGACTGGAGACATAGATATTGTGGAGTCTAGGAAGGCTTCACTTAGGAAATGGGATCTGAGCTGAGCTAATGGACAGGAAACATGAGTCAGTGAGTAAACCATCTTGACAATGTGGCGCAGAGAGAGAACTCTTCCCAAGATGGACAGGGAGGGGCTTTGTGAGGATGGAGGAAGTTAGAGGGCTGGAGATTGGGTGAAAATTATTTCCCTCTCCTCAGGACTGTCAATCATTGTCTATAGTAGCTTCCTGACAGCGTGTCTTCTTCACAGCCTTGGGCACTGACCAAGTCACACCTTCTGGTGCACCGGGCTGCTGACATGGCAGCCCTTCCGAGGCTGCTCCTCCTCCTGCTGCTCCAGGAAGGTGAGAGAGAGCGCAGCTCCAGCACAGCAATGTGTCCTCCCTCCTTTGTTCCGTTCTGCTGGGCCTTAGGCTAGCAAGGCACTTCCTTTGGGGTTGTATACTTTAGTTCTTCTGGAGTGAAGAGGAATTGGGTATGGCTTCAGGGCAGGACCAAGAGATGAGGAAACCTGGGAATATGGATGGGAGAGCAGCCCCATGATGGCAAACAGAAAAGGTAAAATTTGGAGGGTGAGGGCACCCCTGGTAGGTGCTCAAGTCAGGTACAGCTGAAAGCTAAAACCAGAAGAGGCAGCTGCAGGACAAAATTGAGTGTAGGGCTATAGAAGCTGCTTAGTTGAGATTGAGACCACAGTCCTGCTGCCAGACTCAGCAGACCAGAGACAACAGCTGGGCTGTTTGCATCTCTCTTTTCTTCCTTTATCTGCAGCCACAGGAGATTCTGGAGATGGTTTGGGTCCTAAGGAAGTGGTTGCAGTCCTTCAGGAGTCCATCAGCTTCCCCCTGGAAATACCAGCCGATGAAGAGGTTGAGAACATCATCTGGTCCTCCCACATAACTCTTGCCACTGTGATGCCAGAGAAAGAGGGACATCCTGCTACCATCATGGTGACCAACCCTCGCTACCAGGGTCGAGTGACCTTCCTGCACCCCAGCTACTCTCTGCACATCAACAATCTGAGTTGGGAGGACTCGGGGCCTTATCAAGCTCAAGTCAACCTGAGGACATCCCAGATCTTTACCATGCAGCATTACATTTTACATGTCTACCGTGAGTTTAGTTTAGGAACCAAAAATCCACTTTCTCTGGCTTTTCTGAGCTTCCCATGCAAAGGAGGAAGGGTCTCAGGAGTTGGGGTTATGGTTTGAGGGGCTGGGACTAGAAGGCAGACTGTCCCCAGTGTGCCCAACCCCAACATCTAGGCTGCCGCCATGGGTGGAGTAACCTGGAACAGTGAGTCACTGGGCATGGAGGCTGATCCTGTGGAGGTGCCCAACACAGAGAGAGAGATCAGAGTCTTTGTGTGTAGATCTCTAGTAGACCTGTTTCTCCCAGGGAGATTTTACATCCTGAAGGTGAATGCCACCTCCATTCTTGAGCCTTTTATCTTCCTATATGATTTGAGGGCTACTAATCAGTGACTCCTCTCTACTTGAACCCAAGTTTCTTCTTAGTGCCTGTGACATTGACTGATAGTCTACCTTGATTCTTGCAGAGACAATGATTCAACTATAAATGCCCTCCTGAGGATGACAATATGTTCTGGGATCAAGGAGACAGAGTGGGGTTTGAAGGAAGGGGGGGTACCAAAGCAAGAGAGAGAAGTCAAGGCATGAAGGGGAGGTGGAAATGCCACAGGCAGCTGTTTGCCTCAGCATCTGCTCAGGGAACCCTAGAAATATAGGTTGTATAGTGGCTGGGTTTTGTTAGTTTCTGCTTTATCATTGTTTGGGTACAGGGGCTCACAGAGGACAGCACCCAAACCCCAGTAGTCAGGAACTTAGGAAAACAGATAAAATCCCTGATTACCCAGAGGGCCTTTTTGTCCCTCCTTCATCTAGGACGGCTGTTGGAACCTCGCATCACTGTGAACTTTGAGATCTCTGGGGAAGGTTCCTGTAACATGTCTCTGATGTGCTCTGTAGAGAAGGCAGGCCTGGATGTGAACTACAGCTGGATATACAAGGAGGACAGCAATGACACAGCACATGAAGGCTCTGTCCTCAGCACATCCTGGAGGCCTGGGGACAAGGCCCTCTCCTATACCTGCAGGGCCAGCAACCCCATCAGCAACATCAGTTCCCGTCTGATACCCGCTGGTCCCTTCTGTGCAGGTACCAGGACCCCAGATATTCCTGAGCTACTGCAAGCCTCAGGGCCACCACCTCCCTCCCTCAGTTCTTCCCAAGATAGTATATGGAATTTAGAATCTAACCCCCTCCCATAGAGACTTGACCCCTGGATTGGGTAAGGAGCCCTCCCTTTTCCTAGAGCTCCCAACTTCCAAAGGTCTCTTGCATTATCTCATTCAGCTTGAGGCTGCTCCCCAGATCTCAGTTCCTTAGCTTCTGTGAATAGAATATGTATTTCCAGAGACACTTGCAAAGGAAAATCAACTGACTGAATGTGAGTCACCTCTGTCAGATTCCTCTGGTGAGTCCCCCCACCTTCCTTCTTCTGTCCTAGATCTTGGCTATCCTTCGGAGAAATCCTCAGCTTCCTTTTGCCTTCTGGCCAAGGCATTACTCTTTCTCTTGCTGCTGGTAACTCTGGTCGTGGGGCTGTGGCTCATCCAAAGCCAGGCAAGATGCAAGACACCAAGAATGAAGAAACTCAGGAGAAACAGAATGAAGCTGAGAAAGAAAGGGAAGCCTGGCCCCAGCCTGGACTGATCACACCCTTGGGGAGCTCTGTCCTGACCATTGTTTCTTCCCAGAGCCCAGGGAATCCTCCCTCTACTCCCCAGGCTATCCTCTTCCCATGGGCCCAGGGTGGGCATCCAAAGGGCCACACTCTCACAGGGAATATTGTCTGGCAATAAAGTCGAATTAGGTGACTGCCATTTTGGAGGAGCGAGGTGACTCTGGCAAACCTATGTCTTCCTTCTACTCCAGGTGCTCCCTCCAAATCACCTTTCCTTATACTCCAGGTACACCCTTCTAAGTTCATACGCTCCCCCACACCTGCCTCTGGGGACGGAAGTGAGTGTTCACAATGGGGTATTGGTGTGTTATTAGTCACCACCTACCCCCTTCCCCACCAACATACAGAACATTTGCACTTTAAATAAGAAAAGTGAGAGATTCCTTCTAACCTAACTGAATCTGTGACTCCTCAAGGGGAGCATTACAGGCACTAAGAACCCTACATGGGTGGTATTGTTCCTGCTAAGATGTTTCTGCTCTCATAGCCCTACGTCCACCCTGGCAGACGAGTTCACTTAACTACTCCCACGCCACCACCCCAGTCTAGAGGCTGTGCTGCCAGGAAGACAGGGACCCCCTAGTGCAGTCCTATTCTGGGTCTAAGTGAGCCTGGGACCCTTCAGTCATCTCCCTGATGCCAGCTGCTCTGGGCCTCTGGTGCCTGCCCCATAGGGATGATAACTCAGCTGGATCAATAGCTGAGGTCTGGACCCTTCACCTCTGTTTGTGATTAGTATTACTGCCCTGTCTGTCCTTTTTCTATAGATTTCCATGTCTCGGACCTCTCTAGATTCTTGTTCTCGGTTAATGCCCACCCCTTACACACCACCCCCCTCAAGCACAGACCCTTATGTTTACTTTCTTGCTCTTTGCCTAGCCGGAATTCCTCACCCAGGCCTGATCTGCCACTGCCCAAGACTTGTAGCTGCCATGGGGTAGGGGGATTGGGCGGAAACTTGAGAGCCACCTAAGTGACAGGACATATGTAGGTAGTGAGTGAATTGCAGGGGGTGGTGTAGGATTCGGTAGGGACAGTGCTGGGTGAGATCTCAGATCTGGGCTCTGCTCTGCCACTCACCTCTTGCTTATGACACTTTGTTCAGGAAACATCAATTGGGGCACAGTCCCTTTCCACAACGAACACTTTGAAGGAGAGGATTGGAGCTCCTAGAGACATGGCTAAGGATATACCTTGGCTCCCACAGAAGCAGGAGGAGCAGGTGACCCTGGGGAGTTTCAGAAGAGGAGTCTGAAGGGCTGGGAGTTGGTCGTGTGGCAGAAGCCATACCTGACATTTCTCTGGACCTCGCCTTCCCCTCTCTCTCTGTGAGGAAAAGGATCCTGACCTCCAAAGTATCTTTCAAGAGGAGGGGTGCTAGGCTATGAATGGGGCTGTGGGATGCACTGGAGAATCTTGGAGACCAAAGACACAGCTTTTGGGAAAACAGGACAAGTCGGCCAGACACTAGTACACACAGAAGGAGGGCTCTAAGCAGCATGGGGCATGGGCAGAAGCCAAGAGCCAGGCCTCCCAGACTGGAAAGGAAGCAGAGCCAACAGATAAGCAGGGATTTCCTGCCTAGGTTTATGAGCAGGAGAGTGAGTCTTTTGGGGCTTGGGGAGGAGGTGGTGAGGGTAGGAAACCCGTCCCCAAAGAGCTCCTAAGATTGGCAACAGATCAACTACTCTCTGAAGGCATGAGCCCAGATCTTGCTGGAAGGCAGTCCATGGCCTGAGGCTGGTTTTCTGTGCCTCTTCCGTGGCCTGAGCAGTTCCACTCTCAAAAAGGCCTGAGCTCTAGGGCCAAGCCTGCAGCCCCTATTTCCTCCAGTTCCTTAATACCTTTCTGAACACTGGAAAAAACAAAAGCAACTGGAGTCTATCTTGCATACACAGGGGCAGCTCATTCCTCAGAGTTAGGCACACAGAAAGTAAATAGAGGAGTAAATGGTCCCTGTACCGTTGACCCAGGGCTGTCCCTAGAATTTGGCAAAGTCCCTTCTTCCACACAGCCTCTGAACAGAGAAAGGCTGAGGTCCCTGCCAGCCCAGGTGTGGGGACAGAATGCCAGAGAGCAGTTTCCAGGCTCTCGCGGCCTCATGTGGAAAGGTACTGACTCGGGTAGTGGATGGCTGTCAGCTGTGGCTGATTGACTGACAGCTGTAACCAGTTAGCCAATTAACCACTGATATAACTGCTGTGGCTGCACTGGTGAGTGAGTCGGGAGTCCATAGAGAGTGGAGAGTCCAGTTGGTTGGTTGGCAGGCAGAGAAGCGGACAAGTTGCAGGTCGTGTGACTCCAGCCTCCAGTGAGACCATAGTGGTATGACTCCCCTACCTATGGCTCCGTGGGTGTTCCTTTTTGGCCTCACCATATCCTGCGTTCTTATGTGGGGAGCGGGACTAGAGACTCCGCAGGTCGCCTTGCACGAGAAATGGCACAGCGAGCAGGGTCTCCAGCATGACACCAGGGCACCTGGAAGAGGAAGGCTGAGACCCTCAAGAAGGTGGAATATAAGCTCAGAGTGGCCCAGTCCTCTTCCTCTGCAGGAAGCCACGATAGTAATCACCTGATAGTAAAGTTTGCTCACCCTTAGAAACAGGTGAAAGCAAACTGAGAGGAGGGGGGTAACATTTAATTATCTACTAAGTATCAGGCACGGGGCATATGGTACTTCATTTCTCATCAGGTGACAGGACCAGTGGCCACTGGTATTGGTCAACAAAATCCCTGTAATTGACAACCTTTTCTGATCTTGTCAACAAGCTGAAAACATGTGGGCTCCCTGATACTTTGGTTACACAGAATCTTAGTTGGTGGATGTCGTGCGGGGAGGCCTGCAGGGTCTCTGGTCCCGCTCCCCACATAACGCAGGATATGGTGAGGCCAAAAAGGAACACCCACGGAGCCATAGGTAGGGGAGTCATACCACTACGGTCTCACTGGAAGCTGGGTTCACTGGACGTGCGACCTGCTGTCCCTTTTGTCTGCAACCCACCGACGACTCTCTTTCACTCTCCTCCACTCTCCTCCGTAGCCGCAGCAGTTATATTAGCGGCTAATTGGCTAACTGGCTACAGCTGACGGCCATCTACTACCCGAGCCAGCACTCCTCCACGTGAGGCCGAGAGCCTGGAAACTACTTTCTGGGGCTCTGCCCCCACAATGGACAAACTTTCCTAGAAAGTTATGATTAAGGGTCAAAGATAACCTGAGTTTTGAGCCTCAGGGACTTTTTTTTTCTTTCATCTTTCATTTCTGGCATTGCATGGGAACAAGTTATAAGAGAGACTCGTGTTTTTACCAAAAAGCCAACAAGATACACCTGAATAACAGCAAAATGACAATAATAAAACACACAAATAAGCTTCCAGAAAAAAAATGACCATATCATAAACTTTTAAAAATTGAAAATCATTTAAATCTCAGATTCACAAAAAGTTATTTTCATGTTCAAGTGAGATTAGTTTATCCTCATTAAATGGTCCCTGAACCGTTGACCCAGGGCTCCCGTTGACACGGGAGATAGCAGAAATGAAACCCATTCCACTGTGGAGGAGCTCTTCCCCTCTGGTTGGTGAGGAGCCAAGAGATAAAAGGTGCTTCACCTATCTCTCCCAAGCACTCTACCTGGCCTTGCTTTCAGGTGTGTCCACTAACACGGTTTCATTAGTCTTAGCACTATTAGTTCAGTCTGCTACATTGTAAAGTAATGCTGAAAACTGCCTCTTTGGGAGAATTTGCTGGAGGAATGGTGGGACAGACCATGTCACTGATCCTGCCTCAGCTCCTCCTCTGCTTCCTCCTTCACATTTCTATCTCAAGCACCAAGACGTTTACACCAGCAGAACTTTCCAGCAGTCCCTACCAATAGACTGGTAATGCGTGGTGAGCTTCCAGGCACAGGATGTGATCAGGTAAGGCTGGCTGATCACCTGGAGGGAGGATGAGGCAGAGACTCTGGTGTGAGCAGTGGTTAAGTGCCGGAGGGTGTGGGTTGATTAAATCAGAGTTGGGTCTGATCCTGGCTCTGTCATGTCCTAGATGGAAAGTCGGCAAGTTACTTCACCTCCTTCGTTTGAGCCTTGGTTTTTTCACTAGTCATCTAGAGCCATACCTACTTCACAGGGTTTCTGCAGTTTAGGTCAGTTATAAAGCATGGAATCCATGGTCTGGCACCTGCAAGGGTTCAGTAAATGATTACTTATTTCATTCCTCCTCTTTCAATCGCCCATGTCAAGGTGCCTCTCTTTTCCCCTCTGGGCCTGTTTCTCTGGGTGGTTGGTGCTGGGCGCTGCCGCGGGAGCTGACTTGGCAACCTCAGCTATGGCGCAGCCTTCCCCTCCCCACAATGCAGGAGGCGCCCGGGCAGGATCTGGGAGCTCGCCAGTGCGGACAGGTATTTCCAGTCCGGCCAGAGAAGAAATGGGCGGAGGTGGGAATGGGGATGGGGGAGGAGACCAGAGGAGGAGCTGGGTGGATCCCCTGGGAGAAGGGCGGGGAGTCCTGCTCCCCGCCGGGTACTCTTGCCCCAGGCTCAGATTTCAATCCTGGCTGCGACTTCTGCAGGTTAGAAGAAGGGAGGCGGTTTTGCACCGGAAAGAGGGCGTGCAAGGAGCAAGGGGAGAGCAGGCATCTGCGACCCCTGGTGCAAGGGCCCTGAACCGCCCACCCTTCGGCCTTTTCGCGCTTGATCGCAACGCTCTCCACCAGGGGGCGACCTGCCCACGTGCCGCGGAGTACAGCTAGCCCGAAACTGCAAGTCCCAGGCCGCCAGAAGGTCGCGCCCGCCCCCTCCTCCCTCTGCTGTTCCCATTGGCCGCCGCAGGCGGGGATTGGCGGTCTCCAGGGTGACGGAAGGCGCTTGGGGCGTCCGAGGCGGGAGGTGGGTCCGCCCCCTATTGTGTCGCGGGAAGAGGGGAGCTGAGCCGCGCGCGGAGCAGGTGAGGGCGGGGGCGTGCTAGGGAGATGGAATGGGGGGTGTCCGCGGGGGAATGGAGAACTGTGTGGGAGTCAGGGGGACAGGAGAAAGCGGGGGACTTATGGAGAGAAGTGGAATTCTCTTAGGCACAGAACTAGGGGAGTTCTGGGGCGTGAAAAGGAAATCTTGGTTGGGGAGGGGGGCTTCCCCGGGAACTGGAGTAGTTCTGGAGGTACTAAGACTTCTGTGCAGGGGATCTGGTTCTTTGTGGATTCCAACAGCAAGGAGTTCCAGGGGCCGGGAGAAGGCGAAGGAGAAGGGAATTGAGGGTGGGACATCAGAAGTGTATTGTGGGCTGAGGCAAGCCAACTCTAGGGAGGGAAATTCTAAGGAGGAGGTGAGAGAAGTAGGTGCGTGGGTGGGTGGGTGGGAGGACACAGGGATTTCCTTGAGGCCCAGAGGACCTGATGCAATTGGAGATCAGGTGCAAAAAATGGGCATGGGGACTGAGAAGTAGAGATAACTGGAATGGGGGTACTAGGAGAATGAAGGAGTGCTGGGTGGGGAGACCAGACAGGTGAGGACATGCTGGGGGGCAGAGGAGTTGGAAAGATTTTAGGAAAAGCAGAGGAATTCTTGGGAAACCCGAGTTGCTAAGATTCAAGGAAAACTGAGCCAGGTGGAACTGGGGTTTCATATACAATTGGAAAAAGATTTGCTGGAAAAGTATGGGAGACCTGGCTAGGGGCAGTGGGAAGCAAGGGGAACATGTTCCCGTGAGTTGTCAGGAGTTAGACACACAGGGCCATTTAAATAGAGGCAAGGGCCAGGCTGAGGGACCTGGGGATATTTTATAGCCAGTCCCGAACTTTGAGGCCCAGAGTGGAGTGGAGGCCCGGAGCAGAGTCCACTTGGATTTGCCAGGCCAAGATAGCACCCCCATCTCACCCCTAGCCCGTTGTGCAGGGAGCACTAGGAGCTGTAAGTCTGGGCTGTCAAGAGTTCCTACCCTCCATCTCCAGGACTCTCTGTACACCACATAGACTCTTGGCTTTTAATGAACCATGTCCTTAAGGTTGGGGAAGGGAAAACCGCAGGCCCTGGGCCCTGAGCATATTGGAGGGGGGTGAGTGGGAGGAAATGGGGTGAGGCACTTTTCAGGGTGTCTAGCAGAGAGTGGCTGCCTGGTAGCATCATGAAGAGGAAGTGGCACCAGCAGCCAGCCCAGGAATCTGGCCAAGCCTGGAGGGTGCTGCCTGGAAAAAAAACAAACAAAAAAACACCACACACACCCCCACCCCAGCCCCATACCAGCTGGTGGGGAAGGCAAGTGTCTTCCCTTGCACGTGCATTACTCACTCATTGTTAAAGCTGCGTTGGGAGGCTGAGTGGAGAAGGTGTACTGTTCCTCAGTTTCCAGGGTTTATGGAGGCTGGGGAAATGGGGCAGAGAATTGTGTGGGGATCCCCTAGGGGCCACTTTCTGGCTTTGCCCTGACTGGCTCTGTCCCCCTGAGTGATACTCTCTGAGAATCTCAACGTCAATTTATCCCTGTTGGGGTGGAGATGATAATACTAGTTCTACTTTCTGTGCCACCTCGTTGTTAGCATCAGGATACATGAAAGATGAGGAAGGAAGGCTTGCCTGTCAGGGGCTCTCTAGCTCCCATACTTCCCTGAAAATTTTTTTTCTGAAAGTATAGGAACCCCTAGTTCCTTCAAGCCTCAGTTTTCTGAGATCCTTAGTAACCTGAATTTCCCTACATGTCCTGGTCTTCCCCGCCAGCACTCCCTCATTTTCCCAGTGCCCCCATCCCAGGCCTTATTCTTAGGGTGGGGTATCAAGATCTCTAATCTGTGACCCCTCCTCTTATCTGCTTCCTCTCCTTTCTCTTCCTTTGCTGTCCTCCTGGACTTTCTCTAACGGTGGGGTTTCTTCTGGTTATTATATTGGCAAACTCTGTGTGTCACCTTGCATTTGGCATTTAGACCTGGCGGTGCTCCAGAGGACAGCTTCATCAGGTGTTAACGTGAGCCAAGCCCTAACCAGAAGCGTGGGAGCCGAAACCTGTTACCTAATCAGAAGGACTGACAGCTTGCTGGGCTGTGGACATCCCGGGCCCGTCTACCTGGGCCCCTGTGGATAGGGGCGCTGGGTGAGCAGGCAGCTGGGCTATGGTTTGGTGCCTCAGTCTGGTCATCCTCAGCCTGATCATCAGCCGAGGGGCTGACGGTGAGCTGGATTCAAGAACTAACTCCCTGTTAGTCTTGGGATGGGGCATTCCCCAGGGGTTCTCTCTGAGCATGTGAGGCTTCTGGAGAGGTTGAGGGTTCCCTCAATTACAGAGTCCTAGGGTGCCCCCTGAGATGCTGATGGGACCTCCCTTCTCAGCCCTGACCTGCGCCCTGCTGTCCCTCATGCCACCCACCATGCAGGTCGAGGGAAGTCTGAGGTGGTATCAGTGGTGGGCCGGGCTGGGGAGAGTGCTGTGTTGGGCTGTGACCTGCTGCCCTCGGCTGGCCGACCCCCCCTGCACGTCATTGAGTGGCTGCGCTTTGGGTTCCTGCTTCCCATCTTCATCCAGTTTGGCCTCTACTCTCCCCGAGTGGACCCTGATTACGTGGGTAAGACTTAGCCGTAGGCTGGAGGGATTGCCAACAAAAGTGGGCTGGGTGGGGTCTCCTTAACTATTGTGTCCCTGCCCTGACTTCACCTCTAGTTCCATTGCTGCAACTCTGCTTAGTAACTGTGGCTCTGCTCCCCATCTGCATTTACACGCACACACACAGGGTATAGCTGTGCTGTTTAGAAGTACAGCTGGTCTTTTCCAAAGGAGGTTCTGCAGCCTTCTTTCAAGTATCCAACCTAATTCTGTAAATTACTTTTCTAGATCTCATCAGGAAGCTTCCCAGACTCCATCCTGATCTTCCCTGGTTTCCCCACGTGACCCTGTCCTGGTCTCTGGCTTTGCTCATTCCCCTGCCCTCTCCGTCTACTGTCTTCAATGCTAGTTTGGGGATTCTGGGCCTCTAGGGCCTGGACTGATGAGTCAGCACAGAGGGTGGGTGGATGACCTGTCTGCTTCTGCAGTGGGGGCTTAGCCTGATTCTGGTACCGAAGAACATGTACACAGAGAGATGGGCTGGGGAGGACCACGTTCCCAAAAGATCAGCAAATGGAAGGGGCTGGGCTTGGTTCCTCCTGTACAGTCTTAAAATAGTGTATAGGCCTCCCTCAAAAAGCTCAGCTTCCTCCTAATCCCGGCTGGAGCCTTAATCTGAATGGTTTAGTGCAGGTCTCAGAGGGAAGTGTGTGGGAGAGCCTAAGAATGGGTCCTTTAGGAGCTAAGCAGAGAAAGCCCAGGAAAGGCCACCTGGGAAGTCACTGATGGCAGGTGGGGCTTTCCCTGTTCCCTTTTTAGTTTGAATCCTGCAGAATCGCTAGGATTGGTTGAGCTCTCATCCAAGGGGCTGGCTGAGCAGAGGGGAGGAGGCTCAGGCAGGTGCTGCCAAAGGGAAGAGTTTTTCAAACGGGGGGGGGGGGGGGGGGGGGTTGTTGGCAAACAGCCTGGTGTGAGTGTATGAGTGTATGTGTCTACACAAGCCCCACGAGAATTGATGAAAGCGGCCCCAGTTAGGAAAAGTGAAGGGAAAGCAGCTGTGCCCACCAGGCCTCCCGCTGTGCCTCTGCCTGCTGGCTGAGAGGCATAGAGGCTGCCTGGCTGAGGCTGGGCAGATGCAGAAGATGCTTGACTAAGGGCCCGCCAGGAGGAGGGGGAGGAGAGGAAGAAAGGCTTTCCCTGGGACTCCACCAGGATGTGGAAATCTTCTTCCCTCTCCCCCCGCTTGTCTTGAGATCTGGCCAGCCACTTTGCTACCTTTTGGATTTCTTTACGTCTGCCAGAGCTTGAGCAGTAATCTCTGGGGCCTTCTTCTTTCCCCTACCTTTTGTGCCCACCTTACCCCCAGTCTGGAGCTCCTGGTGGGGCCAGGGCTAGTCTGCAGAGTATGGGCCCTGGGGGGAGGCCCCTATGCCCAATAACCTTTTACTGCCTGCCAGTGTGGAAGGGGCCTCTCAGCCTTTGTATAGGGGACTCTGAACTGCAGTTGCTAGGTAATGGGAGGTGGAGGTTGCTAAGGACAATGCTGTCGTGTTTAAACTCTCTGGGCAAGTGAAGGGGCTATAGCCTGGGACTGTGTGTGAAGCTGGTGCCTAGACTGTGGAAGGGACCCTGAAAGTAACTGGAGCTTTAGGGACTGCACTGAAGGGCAAGCTTCCAACCTTTAAAGATTCTAGAATCTATCTAGCAAAAGAGACTAGCTTTATAGACTAGTATGAAAGCAGTATAAAACCAGCTAGGACTAAATACTAGGGTTAAGTTAGCCACTGTGTGTGAAATGCCAGCATGGAGCCTGGAGTACCTCCCTACCTCCATGGTGTGAAATGTGACCAGGCATCCAGAGGAAAAAGAAGCATGCCTTAATCTACTCCAGCTTTCCTGGGTTGGGTCTTAGACCAGTCCTAATCCATGGGACCAGCTTTTGGTCTTTTACTTCTGTGCTATATTTCTTGGGAGTTTCAAAATGCCCCATACAGCAGAATGGACATGAGTTTTCTCTCTGTCTTGAGCTGTTTGATACAAATCGGTTCTCTCATTCTCCCCGTTGCTCCCTCTAGTCATCTCCCCTTACTGCCTTTTATCTTTCAAAACACTGCATAGTCACAGTTTCCTGGAAGCCGTCTGTACTTCTCTTGCTTCATACTCTTGCTTCATAGCCTCGTGGAATATCTGGGCACAGCACCATTTTTTGAACGTGCACATGAATGTGAGTGTGGGTTCCCGGCCTTCTGAGAGCTTTCAAGGGTTGGGTTACGTCTTCTGCTTCGTTTATACATCCCTGCATGCCAAGAGGTCTCAGGTCTGTCAGGCTGTTGCTCTGTGAGTAGAGGGTGGGCCTCCAGGAGGTGTGCCCAGGACTCAGGAGGACTAGGGACTGCCTACCCCGGCCCTCTTCCTGTTCTTTTTTTTATTTTTTTGCCCTTCCTTCCCTTCCCCCCTCCGCCCCCCCATTTTTAAAGCCATTGTTTCTGTCTAGTTGTAGGGCACCGCTCCCTGGCCAATGGTGGTATTATGAGCCTTGCCGTCCACCCAGCTGAGGCAGTCGGTCGCTGGTCGCTGGTCAGCCGCTCACAGCAGCTCATGGCAGTCCTTGTCAGCTGCCAGCCGCTTACTCACGGCTGCCAGCTGCTGGCCTGGCCACTCTGGTCAGCTGCCGGCCAGCGCAGCCACTGGCTGCTCACGGTAGCACACGTCAGCACACAACAGGCCACTGCAGCACACAGCAGCTCACATCAACCTCCAGCTGTTCTGGGCACCCCAGCTCCAGGGAGAGCCGTTGTTCACAGTCTTAGCAGTAGAGGGCGCAGCTCACTGGCCCATGTGGGAATCGAACCGGCTGCCTTCGGCTCCAGCAGCTTGAGCCACCGGGCCGCCCCCTTTCTTGTTCTTCTGTAACAGATCTAGCAGTCCCTATTAGAACAGTTAGGACATTCAGTGTGCTTCACTGGATGTTCTGGTCAGCACACATTTGGAACTGTTACCCAGTGGCTACCAACACCCCTGAGTGATAACATACTGAATGTGCTACATGCTCAGTACCTTGAGCATAACGTGATCCTGACACTAGTGTGCAATGGGAAGTACATCCATCTGGAGAAAGAAGGCCTGGCTTTGTCATTTACTAGCCATGAGATTTTGGAAAGAAACTTAACATCAGTTTCTTACTCTATAATGGAATTCTTGGGAGGATTAAATATGGTGACAGTGCCTAATATTTCATGGCCCATATTCATTGCTCAGTGTTCCTTCTCTCTTCTGCCTTCTCTGTAGAGCTTAAAGAGCACCACAGTGAAAAATTACTGCCTTACTGCAGTTAGAGGAAGTTGCGGTCTGCGGGGGGAGGGGTGGGGGAGGATGGCCAGGCCGATTAGGGTTACTGAAGAATCCTGCTGGTGGATGAAAGGGTGTGATTATGTTAAATATTTACCTTCAAGGGTTAGGCTAATCTCCTAGGTGGGGATTTAAACATCTAGCCCTTTAAACAGGTCCACCCTTAGAGAATTCACACCCCTCAACCTCATTCTTGGGAGAAAAAAAAAGTCCCTGCCTGCTCTCACAAAGCAGGCCTCCACTTGATCATTCTCTTTTTCCCCGGTGGCATCAGGGGCTGCCTAGGTTTAGATGATAGTTCGGAAAGATCACCCTAGGGGTAGAATGGAAGCAGATTAGAGGGGGTGAGTGCACAAACAGCTTTAGAATTTCTGGTATTAGGAAGGGCTAATTTGGGGCACAATCTGGATGGTTGGAGTGGGCACAATGCTAAGGGACATGTCTTAGAACTGTTATTTGTTTTGCATAACCCAAAGATTTAAGAAAATGTCATTGCATCCATATAAAAGGTCAAGGGGTGGGCAGCTGATGAATGTAGAGGGGTAGGCTGGAGGGGGAGACCTCTTAATAAGCTATTGGAGTAATGCAGGTAAAAGATACTCAGGACTAAACTAAGGTGAAAGTGGTAGAGAAGGAACAAATATTTAGAAGTTGGGATTTGAAAGGTTTACTGAACAGGTAAAGGGGGTGGGTCATGGAGAGGAATAGGTGATGCCAGGCAGCTGGTGGAATGACTTGGTGCATGTGGTGCTGTTCACTGATAAGGACTAGGAA
This sequence comes from Rhinolophus sinicus, assembly GCF_057876585.1. Taxonomy (NCBI): domain Eukaryota; kingdom Metazoa; phylum Chordata; class Mammalia; order Chiroptera; family Rhinolophidae; genus Rhinolophus; species Rhinolophus sinicus. Next base: position 25,836,077 of record NC_142511.1, read on the forward strand.
GGGAGACGATGTGTCACCAGGGCAGGGACAGGGCCGGGACTGAATGCAGGCTTCTGATTTCAAATCTTGAGCTCATTCATTTGTTCAGTCTTTATTTGAGCACCTGCTGCTGCCAGGCCCCATGCTGCCTGCTTCCCTCCATGAGCTTTCCCCTCTACCCCACCCAGATTCCCCTCTTATTTTATAGACAAGGACGCTGAAGTTGAGAGAGGTTAATAACTTGCCCAGAGTACATAGCAGAGCTGCCATTCTCACTAGGTTGTACTGCCAGGGACCCATGAAGTTGTCTGGGGTGCAGGGCTGTCAGGGGAGGTGCTGAGGGATTTGGAGCAACCTCAGTCAGCCTGGTGGTGTGGTGTGGATGCTGACTGAGGGTGACAGTGTGGTGTCTGCCTGTGCTGGGCTGTGTGGCTTTGTGGAGCTCTATGTGGTCAGTCAGCTGGAGCTTGGGTGCCCTGGAACTAAGGAGATGGGGTGATGCGGCTGCTGACCTTGCTTCCTGGCTGGGCTGGACTCTGGCCACCCTAAGGCGCATAGGCCACTGATAATAGCCCTGAGGAATTAGGGGCTTTGGTAGGCGATGTCTGGGTCCCTGCTCAGGTCCCAAACACTACTGAGGCTTCCGGAGACAGAGTTCTCTGGCAGGAAGAATACTCATCAGACCCATATACTCTTCCCTACAAAATCCCAGGGATGGGTAGATCCTATAAGAATTGAGAGGAGACTGAAGTGCTGGTTTTTCAACCTTTCAGTGGAGGGTCTTGTCCACCGCTCAGTGTTTCTCTTTGTCTAGACTAGATCCCAGCTGCTGAAAGGCAGGAGCAACCAGAGGGGCTGATAGAGGGATCTCCCCTCAAATACCCCAACTTCCTCTATGTCTCTCTGGACCCCAGTCTATCAGGGTAATTGAGACTGGCATATTGTTGACCTCTGAGAATGACCAAGGGTTTGGGGCTCCCATGGGTCCTTGCAGCACCCTGATTCTGGGCTCCTCCTCCAGGGCGAGTCCGGCTGCAGAAGGGGGCATCTCTCCAGATTGAGGGGCTCCGGGCAGAAGACCAGGGCTGGTATGAGTGTCGTGTGCTTTTCCTGGACCAGCACAGCCCTGAAGATGATTCTGCTAACGGCTCCTGGGTGCACCTCACAGTCAATTGTATGAAGCTAGGAGCAGGCAGTGGAGAAAGGAGGGGCACAAGATAATGGGACCTCTGGCTGGTGGGGGAGGGGAGGAGGCAGTTCTGATGCCCCACCCTCGCTGACACCTTGTTTGCTTGCCCATTGTTTGCATCCTGCCCCGCCTACCCCGACTCCTGCCCTTTCTGTTCTTCAAATCTAAGTCCAATTGACCTTCTAGGCCAGGAATGTCCAAACTTTTTTCAATGGTTTTCACCAAGGGCCATATGCGGTAAAATACACAAACAGCTGGCCACTCACTCAAGGTGAAGTACGTATTGCCTCACCTGGTTCATTTAAGTAAACTAAATATATTTTTGGAATTTGCTGCAGGCCAATTAACAATGGATCATGGGCCGCAGTTGGCCTGCGGGCAGCAGTTTGGACACCCCTGTTCTAGGCTATGTTAGGAACTTCCTCTTCCCCTCTCTTCCCTGCTCCTGCCTCCCTGGCCAGGAGCAGGTAATGGGTAGGGGGCTGTTGAGCCTTAAATGAAACAGACCACATATATACAGCATTTTGTTTTTTCAAAACACCTTTTAACCCAGTATATCATGAAATGTCTCTCAGCCCCAAAAAGGAAGGTCATAATTATGCCCATTTCATAGATGAGGAGACGGGGGCTCAGAGAGACTGGGTCATGCCACTGATTAGGGGCAGAACAGAGTCTAGAACCCAGGCCTCCTGACTCCCAGAACAGTGGTCTTCTAGAGGGCAGCTAGCTTTCCCCTGGCTCTGAGCACCCTACCTGTGCTCGGCCCTGGCTGCCAACTCTGCAGGCCAGTTCTGGGATGGGCTGGTGCAGTCCTCACGAGGCCCTGAGTACAGCAGACAGGGCGGCCCTGGGCTGGGGGTTCCTGTGAAGGTGGTTGGGCTGGTGGGCTGAGGGCTGATCTGTCTCCCTGCCCTCATATGCTCCTCTTTGGGCTGATAGCCCCTCTGGCAGCCCCTGATGTCTCTCTCTCTGCAGCGCCCCCTCAATTCCTGGAGACACCTCCGCAGGTGCTGGAAGTTCAGGAATTAGAGGCCTTGACCTTGCGTTGTGTGGCCCGCGGTAGCCCCAAGCCTCATGTGACTTGGAAGCTCCGAGGACAAGACCTTGGCCAGGGCCAGGGCCAGATGCAGGTAAGTCCTGCTGCTGGGCAGGGTGCACCAGATAGAGTGAGGGCCAGGTGTAGGCCCAGGAGCCACGCTGAAGGATGGTGAAAGCCATGTTGGGAAACTAGCTGGTGGAGGTGCTTTGACTTGGCTTCCTGAGCCTGGGGTGCTGTCTCCCTCTGCTGGCCGTTCTCAGAAGTGCAGGGTCTGAGGCCTGTGGGAGGGTAGGGAGACTCCTGGGGTCTTCCTCATTGATTCCTACCTTAGGTGCAGAATGGGACGCTGTGGATCCGCCAAGTGGAGCGAGGCAGCTCGGGGATCTACACTTGCCAAGCCTCCAGCACTGAGGGCAGTGCCACCCACGCCACCCAGCTGCTGGTGCTAGGTGCACTCTGGGGGGAGGGCCTGGAACTGAGAAACCTATGTATAAGGAGTGGCCTGTGGTTGGGGGTGCACAGGACAAGAGTTAGGAGGACACTTGTGCCTGAAGGCAGGAGCTGTGGGAAGTGAGAGAGCTCCCAATTTAGGTGCAGGCTGTTCCTCTAAAACTAGCATCTTAAATTTTAAAAGGATCAGTAAACAGATAAGTAGTTAGTGCCCAGCAATGTGGTATAGTGTAAAGGGCATGGGTGCTGGCGTTAGAGCATGAGCCATGTGATCCCCTTGACCCTCAATTTCGCCATCTATATAAAGAGGTTCATATCTACCTCTCAGGACGTGGCAAGAATTTAATTATGTTTAGCTGAGCACCATGATCATCACATTGTAATTCCTGGCCAAGACCTTCCCTTTAGAAGGAAAGCTGAGAAATAAAAGGCCCGATTCGCCCATGAAAAGATGGTTGGCCAGGCAGGGCGGGGTTGGATCAAGAAGTTTGAGTTTAATGTGGTAGGAGATAGCAGCTGTTTGGGGGTCTTAAGCAGAAGTGTTATATGGCCAAAGAATGAATGGCTATTCAATGCATGAATAGCCATTAGAGTGGCAGAGATGGAGTCTGAGTTTGGGGGTCACTGCAGCATCTGGGGGTAAGGTACTAGGTACCTGGGTTAGAGGAAGAGACAGAGGTGATTTAAGGTGTAACAGATGAGGTATATAAAGGGTAAATGAGCAGTGAGCTAAAACTGATCCCCCTCCCCAATACACACACACACACATACACACACATTTCTAGGCAGGGGAAACTGGGCAAATGGGGTTCCAGAGCGCAGGTCCAGGAAGAATCATAGAAGTGAACTCAGGGTTCTGGGAATACTGTGGGCTCAGTCCCCTCCTTCCCCTTGTACTCCCCCACAGGACCCCCAGTCATCATGGTACCCCCCAAGAACAGCACTGTCAATGCCTCCCAGGATATTTCCTTGGCCTGCCGGGCTGAGGCGTACCCTGCTAACCTCACCTATAGCTGGTTCCAGGACAGCCTCAATGTCTTCCACATTAGGTGGGGCTCTGGAGGGTAAGGGTGGGGAACTGGTGGGAAGGCTTTGAGGAGCCCCTTGGCTGACCAAGGCCTGGACCCCTCCTCACACATGCCATATTGCAGCCGCCTACAGTCACGAGTGCAGATCTTGGTGGATGGGAGCCTGTGGCTACAGTCTGCGCAGCCTGATGATGCTGGCCGCTACACCTGTGTGCCCAGCAACGGCCTCCTACACCCACCCTCAGCCTCTGCCTATCTCACTGTGCTCTGTAAGCCTGACCCGAACTCCCCCCACAGCCTGCTCCCCTCCAGTGGGCCAAGCCAAGCTGCTCCTGCACAACTTGCCACTATTTTTCCCCAGACCCAGCCCAGGTGACAGCAATGCCTCCTGAGACACCCCTGCCCATAGGCATGCGAGGGGTGATCCGGTGCCCAGTTCGTGCCAACCCACCACTGCTCTTTGTCAGTTGGACCAAGGATGGGAATGCCCTGCAGCTGGACAAGGTACAGGCTTGGGGCAGGGGAAGGAATGTCTCAGCTTGGATTGATTCTAGTCAGGACAGTTGCAGTGGCGTTAGCTCAGTGTAATTCAATTCAGTGACTAGAACATACACTTATTATTGAGTGCTATGAAGGGGGGTGCATGGAGAGCAGGAGCAAAGAGACATCCATGTTTAAGGAGAGCACAGCCTGGAGGGGAAGGGACAGCAACAGAGACACTCTGCTGGAAGGCCAGGGATGGAGGAAGCACCTTCCGGTTAGGACTGGTCAAGGATAAATCAGCTATAGCTTCTGGGACTTTGATGATGGGCTTTGAAGGGTGGACAGTCCATTCAGAAACCAGGGCTCAGAGGCAAAAAACAATATAGTGCCTTTATGACAATGAATCGTGCAGCTTGGTGGGAGTACCTGTGTGGATGCAAATAGTGCAGAGATAGCTGGAAAGACAGGTTGGGGCCAAAAGAACTCTGGATGCCAAGTTAATATTACTAGCTCATTCCAAGATGATTGGAATCTTATGTGTCTGCAAAGACTATAAATTCCTTGTGGGCAAGTATTACATCTTTTAATCATAGTGTCCTCAGGGCTTCTGCAGTAATAATGCTCAATAAATTTTTGTTGAATGTTAAAGTCTAAGGGCAGTTGGAGACAGTGAAGTTGTTTGAGCAATGATGTGACAGCATCAGAGCTGTGAGAAGGAGTTGAGTTTGTCGGATGGAATGGAGGGGGAGGAGTAGACATAGGGGTAGGAGTTCAGGGGCGTTGAAATGGTCCAGGTGAGAGGTTATGAGGCCTGAATTAGAGAAGAGAACATGCAGATGGATGGGCCTTGCATCTAGACAACAGGCCTTCCTAGAGGACAGAGCTGGTGAGTAAGGGAAGGTGAGGAATCAGATGTGAGCGAGGACATTGGGGCCTCTAACATAGAAATAAGGAAGCCAGGAAAAGGAACTGATTTGGGGTGGAAGATGCTGAATTTTGTCATGAGTGCTGGGAAGACAAATAGATGAGGTCCCAGAAAGCATGGAGCCCCGACACAGCTCAACCACAAGGGGTGCGTCTCACATTGTATTCTCTGTGAGTGGCACCCCCTGGAGTTGTACAGTCTTAGCTGTCACACCCATTGGGAGAGGCCCCTCTCTGGGAAAAGGAGATGAAGGGCTGGAATGCAGAGAGGTCAGGCCTAAAGGTAGAGTTGTGGACTCCTCTGCATAGCTGTGGGCTTCTCATACCATCTCCCGCCTGATATGGTCTCTCCATCTCGGCCTTGCCTCTGCTGAGTTTCTTTCTCTTTGTCATCTCCTCTTCCTTCCAGTTCCCTGGCTGGTCCCAGGGCCCAGAAGGCTCACTGGTCATTGCTCTGGGGAATGAGGACGCTCTAGGAGAATACTCCTGCACCCCCTACAACAGTCTTGGCACTGCAGGGCCCTCCCCAGTGACCCGAGTGCTGCTCAAGGTGACGCTCAGGGTGGGCCAGCAGCAGTGGGTCAGGTGGCTAAAGATGCACCCCATGTGGACACCAGGCTGGCAGAGGGGGGTGAGAAGGGGCTTCCAAGTTTGTGTTTTCCACCGTGGCTACAGCAACAGCTGTCAGGCCCCATCCCAGAGTATTTTGCAGACATAGTGCATAGTGGGGGTGGAACATCAATCACATAGTATATCCACAGTCAGATATTCTGCCCGCCCCCATCTCACTAACCTTGACTACACCCCACCCTCACCCCCATGTTCTGGAGAGGCCTGTACACCTCCAGAGAGGACTCCCAGCCCCCCAGTCCTTCCCTTTCCCTCCAGAGAACAGAGACAAAGCTAGAGAGATACTGAGAGATGAGACTAAGATGTGATATGACAGGGAATCCCAGAGAGGAGACAGCGTGTGAGAGAGGCCCCTCCCAATGCCAGCTCTGGCTTGCAGGCCCCCCCAGCTTTTTTAGAACGGCCTAAGGAAGAATATTTCCAAGAAGTAGGGCGGGAGCTACTCATCCCCTGTTCTGCCCGCGGAGACCCTCCTCCTACTGTCTCTTGGGCCAAGGTAAGACTCCTGAGCCCGTTCTGCCTGTGCTCTGCCCATTATACCCCGGTCTCTCTGCCCCTGGCCATTTTGTGGGAAGGAAGGTATGGAAAAGGGAGGGCTGTCAGAGGCAGGGTGGGGAGAAAGCTGGCGCTGCCCAGAGAGATAAGTGGCGCCCTCGGTGAGGGGTGGCTGCGTGTGTCTTCAGGGCTGACCAGTGGTTCTGTAGGTGGGCCATGGGCTGCAGAGCCAGGCCCAGGTGGACAGCAACAGTAGCCTTATCCTGCGACCCTTGACCAAGGAGGCCCACGGACGCTGGGAGTGCACCGCCAGCAATGCTGTGGCCCAAGTGGCCACCTCCACGAATGTCTACGTGCTGGGTTTGTGGCTGCAGAGCCGGCTGGGGGCTGCAGGAAACTGTGTGGGACTGAAGATGGGGAATCATTTTTGGAGGCCCAGATGGGGATGGTGGTTGGGGACTCCTGGGCTTCCCTTAGCTTTGTACCTTTACTCAGGGTGCTGACCATAGTCCTCCACTCCCCTTACCCAGGCACCAGCCCCCATGTTGTCACCAATGTGTCCGTCGTGCCTTTGCCCAAGAGTGCCAATGTCTCCTGGGAGCCTGGGTTTGATGGCGGTTATCTGCAGAGATTCAGCATCTGGTATACCCCATTGTGCGTGACCTTCCCTGCCACTGCTCTCCTCCCCATCCTGATTCTCTCTGGTCCTCTTCCCTTTGTCCCACTCCTCCATCCCAGCCCTGCACCAATTCTGTTGCTGGATTTCCAAGAATCTTAGGTTACCCTGTATGGTTGAGGGGAGGGGAGAGGTAAGTTCTCCAGACTCCAAGCTTCCTGGTGTTTCTAGTTCATAGGGTATCCTCATGTCCTCCAGGGCCAAGCGTCCTGACCGAGCCCACCATGATTGGGTGTCCCTGGCGGTGCCCATGGGGGCTGCTCACCTCCTTGTGCCAGGGTTGCAGCCCCACACCCAGTACCAGTTCAGCGTCCTAGCTCAGAACAAGCTGGGAAGTGGGCCTTTCAGCAAGATTGTCCTGTCTGTCCCTGAAGGTGAGAGACCTCTCAATCTAGAGCAGCAGACAAGGATGGGGAAGAGCTGGCAGGGAAAGCCTGGGTACGGGAGGACCTGGGTGGGAAGAGGCAGAGGTGATGGGCAGCTTGGGGCCTGGAGGGGTTTGTGGAGGATGATCCAGACTTGTTTAGGGGCTCTGGAAAAAGGGTTGGGCATCGGGGGTTGTGGAAGGCCAGGAGATATGGGGAAGGGCACTGGAGATCCAATTTCTGCTGTGCCTGTCTGCCATTTCAGGGCTTCCTACCACACCAGCTGTCCCCAGACTTCCCCTGACAGAGATGCCGCTGCCTCTGTCCTCTCCCCGAGGTCTGGTGGCAGTTAGGACACCCCGGGGGATACTCTTACATTGGGATCCACCAGAACTGGTCCCTAAGAAACTGGATGGCTACATCCTGGAGGGCCGACAAGGCTCCCAGGCCTGGGAGGTGCTGGACCAGGCCGTGGCAGGCACAGAAATGCAGCTGCTGGTGCCAGGCCTCATTAAGGTTAGTGTGGGAGGTGGGCACAGGGGTTCCTCCTGTGTCTCTCCAGGCCCCAGCTCCATTCCCCAAAACTGATCTTCTCACCCAGATTTGACCATTTTCCCAGCTTTTCACTTCACCCATATTTCCCAACAGCAGTATCTTTCTGAATGGGGTTGGGGTAGGCGGTCAGGCCTGACCCTAACCTACTTCCTGGACCCCCCACCCCTAGGATGTTCTCTACGAGTTCCGCCTTGTGGCCTTGGCTGGTGGCTATGTCAGTGATCCCAGCAACATAGCCAACGTCTCCACTTCTGGTGAGAACCTGGCGGGAGGGCCAATCTGGGGCCTGGGGGCTATTAGCCCACTGAGTCTGGACACCGACCCTCCTTCATGGCCCCTTGTGCAGGCCTGGAGGTCTATCCGTCTCGCACCCAGTTGCCAGGCTTCTTGCCACAGCCCGTGCTGGCCGGAGTGCTGGGCGGGCTCTGCTTCCTGGGGGTGGCTGTTCTTGTGAGCATCCTGGCTGCTTGTGTCACTAACCAGCGCAGGGCCGCCCGCCGCCGCCGCAAGCGCCTTCACCAAGGTAGGACCAATTGCCATCAGCGCCTCCTACCTGGAGGAAACCCCACCCTCCTGCTGGGTCAGGGGCCCTCCTCTCCTTGGTTCTGCACCCAACCTTGCCTCCACTGTTCCCAGCTGGATGGAGCTAGGCACCTGCTATTGGGTGAGGGTCTGTGCCTGGGGCCTTGGGGGCCTTGGGTTTACCTGTGTCATGTCTGGTTCTCCTGCCCTTACAGATCCACCACTTATCTTCTCTCCGCCCCAGTTATCAGCTCTACTGTAAGTGCCTCCACCTCCTGGGCTTTCTTTTGCTTTCCCACAGAGTGCCCCTTTTGTGCACCTTGGGGTGGGAGGCGTGGGAGGTGGAACAGAAGTGAGAGAGGGAGGTGAGGATTGGCATGCAGGGCCCCAGACTGGGGGCCGTCTAGTGTTGCCTTTGCCTCCCTCCACGCCTCCATTGTATGTGCTTCCTCGCTAGTTCTCCCAGCTCTGCTCTGTTGTGTACCAGACCTCTCCAGGCCTGACACTGTTTCCTAGGAGGGGGACTGGCTCCTACCACAGACCCTGATCTGTTCTTCCCCAGCTCTGCTCCAGGTTCAAGCAGTCCTGATAGTGTGGCCAAGCTGAAGCCCCAGGCTTCCCCAGTTCCCAGCCTGCACCAGAGTCTGCTCTGCAGGGAGCCCCCTGGATCCCCCAGCTCCCCTCTGGAGGATCCTCCTAGCCGGGGGCCCTTGCCCCTGGAGTCCATTTGCCGGGGACCAGATGGGCGCTTTGTGATGGGACCCAGCATGGTGACCCCCCAAGAAAGGTCAGGCCCTGAGCAGGCCAAACCTCAGACCCCGTCCCAGCGTCAGGCCAGGTCGTATGACTGCAGCAGCAGCAGCCCTAGTGGGCTGCCCCAGCCCCTCTGCATTGTAGACATAAGCCCTGTGGGGCTCAATCCTGCAGCTCCACCAAGTCCTCTGTCAGGTCCAGGACCCCTGCTCCAGTACCTGAACCTGCCCTTCTTCCGGGAGATGAATGTGGATGGGGACTGGCCCCCTTTCGAAGAGCCCAGTCCTGCTCCACCCCTAGATTACACGGACACCCAGCCCTGCCCCACTTCATCTTTCCTTCAACCCCCGGACTCCTCCCCTGGGTCCCCCAGGGCCGTACTTCCTGGGGCCATGGTCAGGGCTGGGGCTGCTCCTGAGCCCCCATACACAGCACTAGCTGACTGGACATTGAGGGAACGGCTGCTGCCAAGCCTTCTCCCTGCCGTCCCTCGGGGCAGCCTCACCAGCCAGAGCAGTGGGCGGGGCAGCGCTTCGTTCTTGCGGCCCCCCTCCACAGCCCCCTCAGCAGGAGGCAGCTACCTCAGTCCTGCTATTCTGGGAGATAGCAGCAGCTGGGCCAGTGGCCCTGAGAGATGGCCCCGAAGGGAGCACGTGGTAACAGTCAGCAAGAGGTGAGGGCAGTCCCTGCCCATCCCTGCCCACTCCTGCCTTCTCAGACTTTCTCCCCACCCCTCTCCTGATACCCTCTCCTTTCTCGTCTACTCCCACCCTGGGGCCAGGAAACCTTGTCTCCTTTTAGAAGCTCTGGCTGAGGTCCAAGGAGCCTCAGGGAAAACCCATGGCCCTACCTGAATTTGGGGAGCCCAATTTCAGGCTTTTCTGTCACTCTATTCCTCTACGCACCTTACTACCCATTTCTCCCTTTTAACAGGAGGAATACATCTGTGGATGAGAACTATGAATGGGATTCAGAATTCCCTGGGGACATGGAATTGCTGGAGAGTCTGCACCTAGACTTGGCTGGCGCTCGACCCCGACCTGAAGCTGAGCCAGAGCTAGGTATGTGAGCCCTCCAGAAAGGCGGGCACTCCTAGCTTCACTGTCCCACAGTCGCCCGCAGCCTTAGAAGCCAGGCTGTTCCCGGTCAGGCCCTGGACCCCAGGCTCTCTGCTCTTCTCCCTGGGCTCATCTGCTTTGCAGGCCCAGGGGCACTTCACGGTGCTAGTGAGCCTCGAGACTTCTTCCTCTCATTGTTCTGCCCTCCTCTTGCAGGTGAAAAGACTCCAGAGGAGTGCTGCCTCCTGAACACGGCCCATACTCCTGACCCTGAGGCCCGCTGTGCTGCCCTTCGGGAGGAATTCCTGGCCTTCCGCCGCCGCCGAGATGCCACTAGGGCCCAGCTACCAGCCTATCGACAGCCAGTCCCCCACCCTGAACAGGCCACTCTGCTGTGAACGCCTTAATGTGAGGCAGGGTGAAGCCCCACGGACCCTGCAAAGGCAGTCCCAACAAGACCTAGCTCCAGCCTGACAAACTGCTCCTGCCCCTTTGGGGCCCAGGCATAGATCCTGATGGTGGGCTTGGGTGGGCATGGTGTGGGATGTATATGCTGAGCCCCTCTAGTTTGGGGACTGGAATAGGCATGCTAGGTCTGCTGGTTGTGTGTGTGTGTGTGTGTGTGTGTGTGGTGGTGGTGGTGGTGGTGGTGGTGGTCGTGGTGTTGGTGCGGCTGTTTTACAGGTGAATTAAAAAAATCTGGAAAATGTTTTCTGTGTCTGGCTTTGAATTTAAGACGGCGGTGGGAAAATCCCAAACACTTAAAAAGGAGGGGTCACTTCCTGAAGGAATGGAGGTGCATTCAACATCCATTCAAATAGCATTTATTGAGTGCCTACTGAAGTCACCTACTAAAGACCAGCCTTTGAACTAGATGCTGAGAAAATACAAAGCTCACTAAGTCATGCCTTTGCCCTTGGGGAGTTCTTTCTAGTCAGTGAGGCAGACAAGTGAAACAGTTACAGTATGATGCGATAAGTTCTGTGATAAAGTCATGTGTTGGTTATGGTAGCACAAAGGAAGGAGTCAACATGGTGAATGCTTACAGCATGTGCTGGGACAAATGCTTCATGTGGGAGATCTTCAGAGTCCTGACAGAGTGGGGACAATGATAACTAACAGCTGAGCACTCCCGATGTGCCAGTACTGCTCTAAGATCCTTACGTGTGTGGCATGCAGGGTGGCATGCGGGCTCTCAGGTTCCGTTCCCCACATAAGAACGCATGACATGGTGAGGCCAAAAAGGAACATCCATGGAGCCATAGATAGGGGAGTCATACCACTATATTCTCGCTGGCAGCTGGGTTGGAGACACAGGAAGCAGGAGCCATACGATCTGTAACCTGCTGTCTGCTTTTCTCTGCCAACCAACATCATTTCGTAGCTGCAATCCGCCGTGCTAGCTGCAATCCACTGTGCTAACTGCTGTCCGCTCTTGCTAGCTCAGCCACCATCTTCTTGCTAGCCCCCATTTTGCATTTTGCTGCTAGCGTAGCCACAGCAGTTACATTAGTGGGCAATAGCTCACTGGTTACAGCTGCCGGCCAACTAGCCACAGCTGATGGCCATCCAATCACAGTTGTTGGTCATTTACTACCTGAGTCAGCACCTTTCTACATGAGGTCGAGAGCCTGGAAACTGCTCTCCTGGCTCTGTCCCCACAATGTGTCAGTTAGTTCTCTACAACCGAGGTAGGTAGTACTATCAGGCTGGGGAACTGAGGTGTCCTGTGCTTTAGTAATTCGCAAAGTCACGGTGAGTGAGGTAGAGCAGGTGAGAGTCAGTCAAACCACCTCAAGCAAAAGAACAGCTTATGTGAAGGCGTGTGTAGGGGCAGAGCCCCAGAGAGCAGTTTCCAGGCTCTCGGCCTCATGTGGAAAGGTGCTGGCTTGGGTAACAGATGGCTGTCAGCTGTGGCCCTTGAGCCATTGGCCACTAATATATCTGCTGCGGCTGCGTTAGGGAGTGAAGTCGAGGAGAGAGTCGGTCGGTTGTCAGAAAGCGAACAGCAGGTCGCACGTCGTGTGAATCCAACCTCCAGTGAGACTATAGTGGTATGACTCCCCTACCTGTGGCTCCGTGGGTGTTTTTTTTTTTTAATTTATTGGGGTGACAATTGTTAGTAAAATTACATAGATTCCAGGTGTATAATTCTGTATTACATCATCTATAAATCCCATTGTGTGTTCACCACCCAGAGTCAGTTCTTATTCCATCACCATATATTTGATCCCCCTTACCCTCATCTCCTACCCCGCACCCCCCTTACCCTCTGGTAACCACTAAACTATTGTCTGTGTCTATGAGTTTCTGTTTCTCATTTGTTTGTCTTGTTCTTTTGTTGTTTTTGGTTTATATACCACATATCAATGAAATCACATGGTTCTCTGCTTTTTCTGTCTGACTTATTTCACTCAGCATTACATTCTCAAGATCCATCCATGTTGTCACAAATGTTCCTATATCATTTTTTCTTACTGCCGAATAGTATTCCATTGAGTACATATACCACAACTTCTTTATCCATTCATCTATCGAAGGACATTTTGGTTGTTTCCATGTCCTGGCCACCGTAAACAAAGCTGCAATGAACATTGGAGCACACGTGTCTTTATGGATAAATGTTTTCAGATTTTTTGGGTAGATACCCAGGAGAGGGATTGCTGGGTCATGTGGTAATTCTATTTGTAATTTTTTGAGGAACCTCCACACTGCCTTCCATAACGGCTGCACCAGTCTGCATTCCCACAAACAGTGTATGAGGGTTCCTTTTTCTCCACAGCCTCTCCAACACTTGTTACTATTTGTCTTGTTGATGATAGCCATTCTGACTGGGGTGAGGTGATATCTCATTGTGGTTTTTATTTGCATTTCTCTGATGATTAGTGATGTTGAGCATTTTTTCCTATGTCTATTTGCCATTTGTATATCCTCTTTGGAGAAATGTCTCTTCAGGTCCTCTGCCCATTTTTCAATTGGGTTGCTTGTTTTTTTGTTGTTGATTTGCATGTGTTCCTTGCATACTTTGGATATTAGCCCCTTATCGGAAGCACTGTTTGCAAAAATCTTCTCCCATTCAGTTGGTTGCCTCTTTATTTTGTCGATGGTTTCTTTTGCTGTGCAGAAGCTTCTAAGTTTAATATAGTCCCATTCGTTTATTTTAGCTTTTACTTCCCTTGCATTTGGAGTCAAATTCATAAAATGCTCTTTGAACTCAAGGTCCATAAGTTTAGTACCTATGTTTTCTTCTATGCAGTTTATTGTGTCAGGTCTTATGCTTAAGTCTTTGATACATTTTGAATTAATTGTGGTACATGGTGACAATAGCAGTCCAGTTTCATTCCTTTGCATGTGGCTATCCAATTCTCTCAGCACCATTTATTGAAGAGGCTGTCTTACCTCCATTGTATGTTTTTAGCTTCTTTGTCAAAGATTATCTGTCCATATTTATGTGGTTTAATTTCTGGGTTCTCAATTCTATTCCATTGGTCTACGTGACTGTTTTTCTGCCAATACCATGCTGTTTGGATTATTGTAGCCCTGTAGTACAAGCTAAAGTCAAGGAGTGTGATACCTCCAGTATTGTTTTTTTTTCTTAAGATTGCTTTGGCTATTCGGGGTCTTTCGTGGTTCCAAACAAATCTGATGATTTTTTGTTCTATTTCTTTTAAAAAATGCCATTGGGATTTTGATGGGGATTGCATTAAATCTGTATATTGCTTTGGGTAATATGGCCATTTTAACTATGTTGATTCTTCCAATCCATGAGCATGGAATGTCTTTCCATTTCTTTGTGTCTTCTTCAATTTCTTTCAAAAATGTCTTACAGTTTTCATCATATAGGTCCTTCACATCCTTGGTTAAGTTTATTCCTAGGTATTTTATTCTTTTTGCTGCAATTGCAAAAGGAATTGTTTTTTGCATTTCTTTTTCTGAGATTTCATTGTAAGCATATAGGAAAGCAATGGATTTTTGTACGTTGATTTGTAGCCAGCAACTTTACTGTATTTGTTGATTGTTTGTAATAGCTTTTTGGTGGAGTCTTTTGGGTTTTCTATATATAGTATCATGTCATCTGCAAAGAGTGATAATTTAACTTCTTCATTCCCAATTGGATGCCTTTTATTTCTTTCTCTTGCCTGATTGCTCTGGCCAGGACTTCCAACACTAAGTTGAAAAGCAGATGTGATAGGGGACAGCTCTGTCGTGTTCCTGAACGTAGAGCAAAGGGCTTCAGGTTTTCACCGTTAATTATGAGATTGGCTGAGGGTTTGTCATATATGGCCTTTATTATGTTAAGGTATTTTCCTTCTATGCCTATTTTATTAAATGCTTTAATCATAAATGGATGTTCTATCTTGTCAAATGCTTTTTCTGCATCAATTGATATAATCATATGACTTTTGTCCTTTATTTTGTTTATGTGATGTATCACATTGATGGAGTTGCAGATGTTGAACCATCCTTGTGCCCCGGGGATGAACCCCACTTGGTCGTGATGAATAATCTTTTTAATGCATTGTTGTATTCGATTTGCTAGAATTTTGTTTAGGATTTTTGCATCTGTATTCATTAGAGATATTGGTCTGTAGTTTTCTTTTTTTGTGGTGTCCTTACCAGGTTTGGATATCAGGGTAATGTTGGCCTCATAAAATGAATTAGGGAGTACCGTCTCTTCTTCAATTTTTTGGAAGAGTTTGAGCAGGATTGGTATTAGATCCTCTTTGAAGGTTTGGTAGAATTCACTAGTGAAGCCATCTGGTCCTGGACTTTTGCTTTTGGGAAGGTTTTGGATGACTGATTCATTTTCGTTACTGGTGATCAGTCTGTTTAGATTTTCAAGTTCTTCATGGTTCAGCCTTGGAAGGCTATATGTTTCTAAGAACTTGTCCATTTCTTCTAGGTTATTGAATTTGGTGGCATATAGTCCTTCATAGTTTTCTTGGATGATCCTTTGTATTTCTATGGGTTCTGTGATAACTTCCCCTTTTTCATTTCTGATTTTGTTAATTAGTGTCTTCTCTCTTTTTATCTTAGTGAGTCTAGCCAAGGGTTTGTCAATTTTGTTAATCTTTTTAAAGTACCAGCTCTTTGTCACATTAATTTTTTCTATTGTCTTTTTGTTCTCTATTTCATTTAGTTCTGCTCTGATTTTTGTTATTTCCTTTCTTCTGCTGACCTTGGGTTTCACTTGTTCTTCTTTTTCTAGTTCTTTAAGGTGTAACATGAGGTTATTTATTTGGGATTTTTCTTGTTTCTTGAGATAGGCCTGTAATGATATAAATTTCTATCTTAAAACTGCTTTTGCTGTATCCCCAAAATTTTGGTAGGATGTATTTGCATTGTCATTTGTTTCTATGTATCTTTTGACATCCCCTCTAATTTCTTTTTTGACCCAGTCGTTCGTTAAAAGTATGTTGTTTAATCTCCATGTATTTGTGCTTTTTCCTGCTTTCTTTTTGCAGTTGATATCCAATTTCAAAGCCTTGTGATCAGAGAATATGCTTGGTATGATTTCAATCTTCTTAAATTTGCATAGGCTGATTTTATGTCCCAATATATGGTCTATCCTTGAGAATGTTCCGTGTACACTAGAAAAGAATGTATAGTCTGATGTTTTAGGATGAAGTTCTCTATAAATGTCAATTATGTCCATTTCATCTAATGTGTCATTTAGGGCTGCTATTTCGTTATTTATTTTCTGTTTGGATGATCTATCCAAAGCTGTCAATGATGTATTTAAGTCCCCTAGTATAATTGTGTTTCGGTCAATTTCTCCCTTTAGTTCTGTTAGTAGTTGCTTGGTATATTTCGATGCTCCCTGATTGGGGGTATAAATATTGATAACTGTATGTCTTCTTGTTGTATAGTCCCCTTTACCATTTTGAAATGTCCATCTTTGTCTCTTGTTATCTTTTTCACCCTGAAGTCTGTTTCATCTGATATCATTATGGCTACACCTGATTTTCTCTGGGTACCATTTGCTTGGAGTGTCAATTTCCAACCTTTCACTTTGAGTCTATGCTTGTCCTTGTAGCTGAGATTTGTCTCTTGGAGACAGCATATGGTTGGATTTAGTTTTTTTTATCCAATCTACTACTCTGTGCCTTTTTATTGGTGAGTTCAGTCTATTTACATTTAGGGTGATTATTGATATGTGAGGATTTCCTGTCATTCTATCTTTTTGTTCTGGTAAGGCTGTGTCTCTGTTGTTTCTTTGCCTTTTTGTTGTTGTCCATTAATTCTGTGTGGGTGGTATTCTATGATGTTTCCCTCTGTTTCTTCTTTTATTACAGCATATATTTCAGTTCTGGATTTTTTCAGTGGTTACCCTTAAGTTTATGTAAAAGAAAATTTGATATTTAGAGTGTTCCGTTTTCTTCAGCATGCTTACTTTCTCCATTCCCATGTTCTGGTTCAGGCCTTTACTCTCCCCCTTTTTATGTTTTGGTTGCCACAAATTGTCCCTGTCGATGGTGGTCCAATAGCCTCCTTTGTATTTCTTATAGTGCAGGTCGTGTATTAGAAAATTCCCTCAGCTTCTGTATGTCTGGAAAGTTGTTTATTCTTCCTTCATATCTAAAATATATCTTTGCTGGATATATTATTCTTGGCTCATAATTTCTCTCTTTCAATAGTTTGAATATTTGGTTCCACTTCCTCCTGGCTTGTAGAGTTTCTGCTGAAAAATCTGATGATAATCTAATGGGCTTTCCTTTGTAGGTTACCGTCTTCTTTTCCCTGGCTGACTTGAGGATTCTTTCTTTGTTGTTGATTTTAGACAGCTTCACTACAATGTGCCTTGGAGAAGGCCCGTTGGGATTGAGGTAATTAGGTGTTCTATTTGCTTCTTGGATTTGAGGATCCAGTTCTGTCCTCAAGTTTGGGAAGTTCTCATGGACAATTTGTTTGAATATATTCTCTGTTCCCATCTCTCTTTCTTCTTCTGGTATGCCCATTATTCTTATATTGTTCTTTCTGATGGAGTCAGAAAGTTCTTGTAGAGTTCTTTCATTTCTGTTAAGTCTCAAGTCTCTTTCTTCTTCCATCTGTGTAATTTCCAGGTTTCTATCTTCGATGTCACTGATTCTTTCCTCCATCTGGTCAACTCTACTACCTAAGCTGGTTATTTCATTCTTAATTTCTTCTACTGAGTTCTTAATCTCCAGAAATTCTATTTGGTTCTTTTTTAAAATTTCAATCTCTTTCGTAAAATGCTCATGCTGTTCTTTGATTGTGTTTCTGAGTTCATTTAACTACCTATCTGTATTTTCTTGCATCTTGTTGAGTTTTTTCAGAACTGCAATCTTGAATTCTCTGTCATTTAAGTCACATATTTCTATATCTTTAAGTTCCTTTTCTGGAGACTTTTCACTTTCTTTCTGAGCTGTCTTGTTGCCTTGGTTATTCATGGCAATTACTGATTTGCTATTTCTCTTCCTAGACATCTATAGGAGTGGCTTCTGCAACAGGTTGATAGGAAGAGGTCTTTATTTTGTTTTTCAGTACTTGTTAGTAGAATGTTTCTCTCCAACTGCAGCCTTTCTTTTTTTCTCTCTCACACGGTAGTGCTATGTTTTCTCTGCACTATTCAAGCTTCTCACACAATGAGGGGATTCCCTGGGAGACGGGCTTCTCCTCTGTTAATAGTTCGCCTATGTCACAGGGTGCAGTGTCTGTCTGGGTATGCGTAGAGCTCTTGAAGTTCCAAAGCTTCAGATTCCTGCACCAGATTCAGAGCCCATATGTTTCAGCAGTCCGTTTACTCCTGCCGGGATCTGCCCAGATAGGTGGAGCCAGGGGCGGGGTGAGTTGTGAGAGGTTGCCCAGAACAATGGCAGCACCACCACCACAGCTGGTCCTTCCACAACTCCCTCCCCTTTGCCGGAACTAGTTGGGCTGTGAATCTGTGTCTGCGGTCCACAGTTCTCAGAACAGCAAATATTGTATTCTTTTGATCTGACACTACTACTGTTCTGCTTCTAGCACCAGGCAGGTAGGGGCGGAGCGAGCTCTGGGAGGGCAGGGAGGGGCGGCTAGTCTCAGTGCCTTAGGCTTCCGTTCTTTGCTCAGCAGTGAGGGCTTAAACCACCATTTTCAGCCTTGTTCCCTGTCTTTTCTCCGACGTCTCTGCTGTGAGCGTTGGGTTCAGCCGTTTTATATGCGGACCCCTTAGCCCTGTGGACCATAAGTGGAGCCCTAGCAGTCCAAGTTCTTCCCTCTCCTCTAGCTGCTGTAGTTCTGGGATGTAGCGAGCTCGGAGCACTGAGCTAGGTCTGTGTCCTGCGCCTGCACGGCTCCGTCTCCGCACTTCTCTCTTCCCTCCTCCCCCGCTCGCACGATTCGCCCACCTTTAGGTGAATTCAGTAGTAGGCCTCTTCGTCTTGCCTGTGTGCTGTGCAGGGAGTCCTTTGTCTAGTTATTGTTGTTCGATTAGTTGTAAATTCCAAGGTAGCTTTACAGAGGCTCACCTCACCCCGCCATTTTGATTGGGTGTTCCTTTTTGGTCTAGCCATATCCTGCGTTCTTATGTGGGGAGTGGGACCAGAGGCCCTGCCCACCGCCCCACATGACAAATGGGGGAGCGAGCAGGATATGGCGCTGGACAAAGCTCTCCGAGGAATGGTGGAGCCATTTGTGCGTGTCAAAATGCAGTCTCAGGAAGCCCATGAGGAGCTGCGCCAGAGACAGGGAGCGCAGTCTGCCTGGGAGAGACCTGACCCCTTGGTGAATTGGTGGTCCTCTCGAGCATCCGGATAGCATGCCGCCCTGTTGGCCATAGCAGGCATTACCAGCCTTTTGGTGGGCTGGTTCTGTAGGTTCCAAGGGTTGCGGATATCTTACACCGAGGCCTCCACCCACTCAAACACCTGGCACGGCGAGCAAGATTCCGGCCAGGTAGGAATGGAGTCTGACTCTGGGCAGGAGGACATGTGGCCCTCACACAGTGTCTGGTGCCCAGTGGCCACTGTTATCAGGAGTTGGACCCCCAAGGAGGCATGGGAGGACATGGATGGCTCTCCTGCCAGTGTGGAGAGGGCCCTGCAGGCTCTGGCTGAGCGGTTGCCAGGGGAGGAGAAGGCTACAGCCGGCTGCATGGGCTGGATGTTCCTCACAGCCTTGAGTCTCAACACGGAAAGTGCGCTTAATGAAATGGCCCAGGTGCCGGACCAGGTGTCCTCGTTGGAAGCGCTGGAAACTTGGGTCCGCCTGTTGGAAGAGGGGACCCACAGTGGAGACTCTGAGGCAGAGGCAGAGGAAGCGAGTGGAGACAATGTAGCTCCTAACCCCCAAGCCCAGCCAATCTTGAAGCAAAGGGTAAAACATGAGCAACCTTTGGGCCCCAGGGGCATTGCTGCAAGCAACCCAGCTCTGACTGAGTTCACAACCTACCCCCTTTACACTCCCACTGAGTTGCAGGAGCTGGGGAGGCAGTACCGACAGCGCCCTGGAGAGCCAGTCTCAGCTTGGCTATTACATTTATGGGATGAGGGAGCAGACAACATTCTCTGCTCCCCAGGTGAGGTGGAAAAGCTAGCCTTCGTGACACTGCATCCGTCCCTGCGACAAAGTTTACAGAACTGCCATAGGTTGGCCCCAAACCAGGGCAACCATTCTCTAATGGAGTGGCTCACTGCTGTGGTACGCACAGTATGGGGACAGGCTGGTGAGCTGCCAGACACTGTGAGTCAATGGCAGTCATATACGGAACTTACGCAAATCATCTGTGAAATGGGTATGAGACATGCTATTTTCAACCTTAACATGCAGGGACCGGATGACGAGCTTTTTACAGCCAGCATGAGAGATCTTGTTTTGGATACTGCCCCTGCAAGTGCTTTTGGATGCTTGGTTACTATTCTTACACCCTATGTGGGGTGACAGATCCATGAAGTTACAACTGCCATGGTCACCCTAGGGGATGTTGAAAGCCGGAGGCGAAGGAAGTTGAGTCAGGAGGTCCGCACAGTTGAGACCTGGAAGCCCAAATCAAAAGTAAAGGGGCGAGGTCGCGGGCCTCAGAGAGTAACATGCGAACAGATGTGGCGTGATCTCGTGGCAGCAGTGGTCAATCAGAAGAAAATAGACCAACAGCCCAATGCACTCCTGCTAGAACTTTAGGAACAGTTGCGTCTGGAACAGCAATTCCGGAGAAGCCTAAAGGAGAAGTCTGGGAAAGCGTGACCCGTGTCCCTCCAGGACTTTATGCAGCCACATGAGGCCGACTCCTTCCAGCTTGATTAGGGGTGGGGCCAAGGTACCCGGTTAGAGGGGACAAGCAGGGACCGGAAGCCCCACGTGGAACTGTCCATACATTGGTCCCCTTCTAATTTGCAAAGGGTTTTGGCCCAGTGGACACGGTCGCAGACTGCAGTCTTGTTTATGGGAACCCAGAACTGTTCCCGGGACTAGCAATCTACATTGATGGCTTCGGGGGAAAGACTGTGACAGTGAAAGCCGTTTCCTTACCACTGGGTATAGGAAGGCTTCCCCCTCGTACCTACAAGGTGTATGTCACCCCCGTTCCGGAGTATATCCTAGGGGTGGACGTGCTACATGGCCTCAGTTTACAGACATTGGTAGGAGAGTTCCGTCTCTGGATCCAGGTGGTGAAAGCGGTGACACGCGGGCATGCTCACCACCCTCCTCAAGTGTTGCCACAGCTCTGGCGGTTGGTTACAGTGCGACAGTACCGCCTGCCAGGAGGGCAGGAGGAGATTGGTCGTACAATATTGGAATTGGAGAAGGCACATATTGTGAGGCCAATGCACAGTCCCTTTACCTCTCCAGTATGGCCTGTCAAGAAGCCAGATGGGATCTGGCGAATGACTGTGGACTATAGGGAGTTAAATAAGGTGACGCCACCTTTGCACGCAGCAGCACCTTCAATACATGATTTGATGGATCGTCTGACTGTCCGCCTGGGAACATATCACTATGTAGTGGGCTTGGCCAATGCTTTTTTCTCCATTGACATTGCACCCGAGTGTCAAGAGCAGTTTGCTTTTACGTGGGATGGGCGTCAGTGGACTTTTCATGTCCTTCCGCAAGGATACTTGCACAGCCCCACTATCTGCCACAGGCTTGTGGCCCAGGATTTGGCACAGTGGGATCACCCATTCTCTCTGGCCTTGTTTCATTATGTCGATTATATTCTATTAACATCAAATTCTCTTTCTGATTTAGAGCAAGAAGCTCCCTCTCTTCTCTGCCACCTGAAGTCACGTGGCTGGGCGGTGAATGAGGAAAAGGTCCAAGGCCCTGGGTTATCCATCAAGTTTTTGGGTGGTGTGTGTTAGCAATAATATCTGAGGTGATTATTGATAAGATACAAGCCTTTCCCCGGCCGACCAAGGTCTCTCAACTGCAGACGTATTTGGGTCTGCTAGGATATTGGCAGGCGTTTGTACCCCATTTGGCACAAAGGGCAAGGCCCTTGTACAATATGATAAAAAAAGGAGGCCTCATGGGATTGGACAGAGGCTATAGAGCAAGCCTTTGTTGTCACAAAACGGGCAGTGCAGCAGGCACAGGCTCTGCAAGTAGTAGACCCCAGCCACCCTTTTGAACTTGATGTTCACGTAACCCAAGAGGGGTACCGATGGGTCTCTGGCAACGGCAGGAGCGTCTCCGGTTGCCAGTGGGATTTTGGTCCCAATTATGGAAAGAAGCGGAGGTCCGCTACTCTCTAATAGAGAAAGAGCTGGCCGCTGTGTATGCAGCCCTAGTGGCCACAGAAGCCATCACAGGAACTGCACGGGTGTTGGTTTGAACAACCTATCCTGTCCAGGGGTGGGTCCGTACATGGACCCAGGGACCCAAAACGGGGGTGGCACAGACCACCACCCTGGCCAAGTGGGGTGCCTACTTGGAGCAACATAGCACCCTTAGTTCAAGCCCTTGAGCACAGAGCTACAACAGGTCCTGGGGCCTGTGGAGCTTGTAGCCCAGGGTGAGTCAAGCGCTCTGCCTAGAGGGGAGGACTTGGAGCCCTCGCCCTACAAAG
This sequence comes from Rhinolophus sinicus, assembly GCF_057876585.1. Lineage (NCBI taxonomy): Eukaryota > Metazoa > Chordata > Mammalia > Chiroptera > Rhinolophidae > Rhinolophus > Rhinolophus sinicus. Next base: position 25,858,230 of record NC_142511.1, read on the forward strand.
AAGGACAGTCCCCAGTACCTGAGGATGCCTGGTTTACTGATGGTTCTAGCTGAGGGGCTGTAGCTGTTTGGACGGCTATTGGTGTGCAGCCCAAAACAGACACCATTTGGTTTGATACCGGGATGGGCCAGAGTCGCCAGTGGGCTGAGCTATGGGCTGTGTGGATGGTAATCAGCCACAAGCCCGGGCCCCTAGTTATTTGTACTGACAGCTGGGCAGTGGTCCGGGGCCTAATGTTGTGGCTTGCTACGTGGAAACATCAAAACTGGTTGGTAGGACACTGTCCACTGTGGGGTCAAGCCATGTGGCAGGACCTCTGGGACCTAGGGCAGAGAACGGGGGTGACCCCAATGCATGTCACAGGTCATTCCCCCTTAGTGTCCCCAGGTAATGTTGAAGCAGACGCCCTAGCACGGGTCCGATGGTTAGAACGGGCTCCTGCCACTGATGTGGCCCATTGGCTGTATAGGAAATTGCAGCACGCTGGAAGCCGAACCATGTGGCAGGTGAGCAGACGCTGGGGTCTGCCTTTGAAATGGTAGAAGATAGCAGATGCCTGCTATGACTGTGCCGTGTGTGTCCAGGACAGCCCCTAAAGGCGGAGTCGCCCCTGGGAGACACAGCAGATTACGTGAGGGAGGGTGCCCCTCACTTGCTGGTGAGTGGATTACATTGGACCCCTGCCTAAGGCCCGCAATGCGATATATGCATTTACAGCAGTGGACACTGCTACAGGGTTGATGTTTGCTTGGCCGTGTCCTGGCTGCGGATCAGCGGCATACAGTGGTCGCTCTTACACGGCTGTTTCCCCTCTATGGCTGCCCCAAAGTCATTGAAAGTGACAGGGGTGCCCATTTTACAGGGCAAGAAGTGCAGAGCTGGGCTGCCAGGATGGACGTGCAACAGTTGTTTCATGCTCTGTATAATCCACAAGCAGCTGGCATGATTGAATGCTATAATGGCCTTTTGAAGCAAGGCCTCCGTGTGTCAAAACACCCTCCCATGATGAGTGACTGGGCCTCGCGTCTGCGGGACGTCCTGAGAGTCCTGAATGACAGACCACGGAAGGGAGGGCCCGCACCAGTAGAAGCTCTGCTACATCGAACGGCCGCTCCCATTCAATTATAAGTTACCACCAGTGAGACTCTGTTAAAGCCAGGCTACGGCAGAAATGGGAACATTTTGCTGCCAGCACCCACATGCTTGAAAGCAGGGGAACGGCAGCAATGGACTTGGCCCTGGCAGGTCAAAAGCCCCCACTGTTGATGGTTGGGCCTGATAGCCCCATGGGGGGCCGGTTTGACCCATGATTTGCAAGTGACGCCAGGGGTGGTGGCTAAGTGGCCACCGCAAGTGACTGTAGTATACGGAGGTCCCGATACTGGGATGATTTTGCAGGGAACCTATGTGCTCTTGCTATGGCCTATTATGGGGTCCCCTATTCTGTTACATATTGAAACTATGCAAGGGACCCCAAGCACTGCCATAAAGGTATCGTACCACAAACCGGGAAAGGTGTCCGTGACAGTGACAGTCCTTTCCAGGGCAAAAAGCTAGTGTGTATCCTCCCAGATGGAAGGGATTTGCCATTGTTGGTTCCTAAGACTACTGTTTCTTTTCGTCCATAGGTGCCGATAGGCTAATATGGCACAGGGACCCTCAAGGAACCTGCTTGTCGCGTAGATTGTGAGGCGAGACCCTGTAGGGGTGGAGTGTGGGGGCAGAGCCCCAGAGAGCAGTTTCCAGGCTCTTGGCCTCACGTGGAGGGGTGCTGGCTCGGGTAGTAGATGGCCCTCAGCTGTGGCCCTTGAGCCATTGGCCACTAATATATCTGCTGCGGCTGCGTTAGGGAGAGGAGAGAGTCGGTCGGTTGGCAGAAAGTGGACAGCAGGTCGCACGTCGTGTGAATCCAGCCTCCAGTGAGACTATAGTGGTATGACTCCCCTACCTATGGCTTCGTGGGTGTTCCTGTTTGGCCTAGCCATATCCTGCGTTCTTATGTGGGGAGCGGGACCAGAGGCCCCGCAGGCCACCCTGCAGGACAGCACAAGAGTGCAAACGTTGGCCTAGGGAATCACTTGGAAGCACTGGAATGTAGGACTGGGTAGGATTGGGGAAAAGAATGGAAAGGTGGGAGGACACTGGTTGTTGATAAAAACTAGGTGAAACGCTTCCACCATACATAAAGGACTCCACTGGTGTGTGTAAGCAGGGACTCCACCCCACGGGGACAGCTCAGGTGAAACTTGAAAAGTGGGGAGTACTCCTTCAATTCTCAGATTATGCTCTCTTCCACCCTCAGAGACAGAAGAATTGCCAGCCTCCTCAACTGGGGCCTCCTCTTCTGAGCCCTCCAGGATTAAGGAGAGATGCCAAATCATAGGAGATGAAGGGGAGAGCAGTCAGGTCTGAACCCTGGGTCCCCGCACTGATCACACCCCTGACGTTTTCCTGCCTAGGCTTGAAGTAGGTGCTGGTGCTGTCCCTGCCTGTAAGCCTCAGTCCTGTCACACCCTAGGCAGTTGGTGAGGAGTGTTTTCCTGTGCCTCCGTTTATCTAACCACCCTTTTAAACCAAGAGGCTTCTTCCTATATAAACACGCCCACAATCTTGAGCTAACCTGAGCAGAAAACTTCCCACTGGAGCACAGATCTCTGGGCTCCAGGGTGGAGTAGAAGTTGGAGACCACTGCCACTATCCAGGGAGGCCCGGACTCCCCAGATCCTTTAACCCAGGATCTCGTCCAACTGCCCCTCTCTTCTAAATGTTTCTCGGCTTGCGCTACGGCGCCTTTAAACCCTTCCGGCTCTCGCCCCGCCCCCGGCCCGCCTGGTCCCAGGCAGGAGCCGCTGAAAACCCCCGCGCGGGACCGGAGCGCACCACTCGCCCTGCAACCCCGCCTTGAGTACGCGCTCTCCGCCTGACGGTGAGCAGGAGGGAGTGGGTGTGTGTGGAAGGGGGTGGGGGTGTCTGTTGAAAGCAAGAAGGCCGGCTGGCGACGTGCTCCACTGAACTTGGGTCCAAGGGCTGGGAGCAAGGGTCCGATGACCGTTCCGTCCCGCTCTATCAGGTCCTGTCCCAGGCCCTGACCTGCATTGCTGGGCGATGAGGTCAGGCCATATGGCGAGCGCACAGATGGAGCGTCCCCCTAGAAGCAGGGACTCAGGGATTGCGCCCCACCCGCCGGCTCCAACCCCGAGTCCTTGCCAGGGTACGGAGGGAGGGCGTTGGGGATTGGCTGGTTGGCCCGAAGGCACAGCATGTCCGGGGTACCGAAGCCGCCCTGGGCCAGCTCGGCGCGACCCTGCACTTCCTGGTTCCAGGAGCACGTGCGGGCGCAGCCTGCCCCCTGCGCCCCGAGGCCGTCCTTTCTATTACTGCTCCTGCCAGCTCGTTTCCTGAGGACTCGGGGTCACGGGCTGGGACTCGGGTACTCAGGTCCCACGGTAGCCTCGCCTCGCCCAGTTCGGGCGGGGAGTTGACGCCACAGTCTGCTTCAGTGGAGTCCCCGGAGTGCAGGCATCTGGGGGCTGCATCCCTAACCGCGCCCTTGTGCCCTCCTTGTGAGGTGGTGGTGGGAGGGATGGCTGCTTTCCAGGCCCTCCTGCCCCTACGCGAGTCAAGGTACCCACCCCGTGCCCCCCGCTGCTGGGAAAGTGGATGGCGGCCACAGGCTGTCCGGTGGGCTGGCCAGACCACTGCGTCACCCCAGCAGGCCAGCGGTGTGACTCATGCCGCAATAACGGCCAGGGTGTGGCCAAGGGGCCGGACCTGCAGGACCGGAAGTGGCCTGCCGCCTTCCCGCCCTGCAGGCCTCCTGGAGCCACACCAGGGAAGTTCTTGGGGGTAACCATGAGCAGAAAGAAGGCAACGGGTGGAAGTAAGGATGGACTGCTATGGAAGTCCAGTGTAGGAGGGGACCTGAAAAGTCCCTCCCCTTCTCTGTCCCAGAACACGAGATAGAGGGACAGCTCCCCAGCTCCAAACCCCCACCCGTTTTCTCCTAGTCCACTGGGATGACAAAACAGCAGGGGAGGCCAAGGTAGGGTGGGGCCAGCTGGGCCCTACCATTGCAGAACCAACAACAAGTAGTCAGAACCAACTGCAACCCTTTCTCATTCCCCTGCCCCGGTGCCTATTCTGCCCCCTGGGTATTGGCCTCTAATTCTTTCTTTGCCAGCTGGGTGTGACCCTAACTCCCCTTCCCTAACTCCCCTTCTCCTAACAGGATTTTCAGGTATGGGACACTAGCCGAGAATACCTATACCTTCTGTTCTCAGGGTATTTCTTTTGCTGAACTATTGCCTTGAGTCTACTTCTCTGCCCCCAAACTTGGAACTTCCCATCTCCAAATGTCAGTAAGCAACATAGCTGCCTCCTTAAGGATCGCCTTGCACCCTGCTATCCCTGAGAACTGCTGTGAAGTGGCCCCTTTCTCTTTCAAGGACCCACCTCAGCACCAGTGCTTGGAGCTTCTCACCCCTCCTCTGTTGAATGTATGTTTCTGTCTGGTGCCCTCTCCCTGCCCCTTGCCTGTGTTTGGTACACAGAAGCCATGGCAACGTCCCCCACTTCACCCCTCCTCCTGCAGGCCTTGTGTCTTCCTGTTTGTGTAGCTTCAGCTTTCTCTCCTCATTGACTCTTGATGGTGAGGGGGCTGCCCCAATCATAGGTCTCCCACCATCCCTGCTTGTGCCTGTTCCATGTGGCACTTCGTGTTGGGGACAGGTACTCCCATTTTGCCCTTTTAGAATAGTCTTAGTCCCAATTCTGAATTGGAAAGTACCCCTGTTTTATGTGCACAATGAATGGAGAGTCCCTTTGTCTTCCCAATTAAACCCCCAGCCAGGAAACCCTCAAATCCTCCCACCCCTAGCCCAGCCCTGCCCAGCCCAGCCCGCATCTGCCTTTTCCTTGGCATTGGTCTGCGGGCTGAGGTAAGCTTCCAGCCCAGGGTCTGGGTGGAGCCTTTTGTGGCCCCTCCCGGTTTCCCAACTGTTGTACCTTTGTGGGTGGGGGTGCGTGGCTGTTCCCACAGCTGTAGGCAGCTCTCTACTTTAGGTTACTCACAGCTAACCCACCAAGTTGTTCAGCTGTTGTCTTCCCTTTGGATCCTCCGTTCTGAGCATCTCCCACACAGCTTCTCCCCACCCCAGCAGGCAACTGGCTGTCTTCCCATCCTTTGAGGGAGGGCAGGAGTAGGTCCTGTGGGTGCCACTAGGGTAGGCCACTCCTGCTCCAGCAGCTGCAGCCCATCAGCCCTCGCCTGCCCCTGGGGATGGGGAGAACAGGCTGCCACAGGCTGTGGCTGGTTGGGCCCTCCCCTTTTTGGAGTTCTGCCCCTTCCCAGAGCTCTGCCCTATGGCTCTGGCACCTCAGGGCTCTAGGGAAATGGCCCCAGAGTGGAGCCTGAACACTGCAGCTGGAGGTTGTGACACTGCCAGCTGTGTCCAGGTTCCAAAGTAGGAAAGGGGCCCTCAGCATCCACCCAGAGTCCAGAGGTTGATCTGGGAGGCTGCGTCTCTCCTGCCAAAGAGGGAGGCACTGGAAGGCTAGGCTTGGGACTTCCTCTTCCCTCGTAGCTCTGATGTCTGGATTAATCATTCTCCTGCCTTTTCTTTCTCTGGGCCACTGTGATCCCTTGTCCTCAGGCCACTTGGCTCTATGGAGACACAGCCTTGAGGCCCAGGTCACCATAGTGAAGCTGCTCCAAGGAGAGAGGTCTGGACATAGGGCTGGAAAATGGGGCCTTACTGAGAACAGGCAGCAGTCCCTAGCCCACTCCCCTTCCTCCCAAGCCTCCAGCCATGCCTCTGTGGCAGGGTCATAGGTTATAGTCTGAGTGGTGACTGAGCATTTGGGGCTGCCCTGGGGGGAATCTTGTCTCGCTCTCTCCACAGGTCTCAGCCTCTCAACTGCCTGCCCTCTCCCAGCTGAGTATGTGTGGCTGGTGGTATGGGTCAAGGCCCAGACTGACGTTTTTCTGGCCCCAATTCCAGGCTAGAGGAGGTCTGGGGTGGGTAGGTTGCCCTTAATGAGGTTTAAAAATAACTAATTTATGGAGAGTCTCTCTGTCAGAAATGTGCAGCTGGATAAGCTGGAGTCTAAAGGAGCAGCCATGTTGGAGGGTAGAGGAAGGGCTAAACTAAGGACCACTGAGGGTGAGAGATGTGAAACAGTTGGGGGCAGCTGCTGCCCCTGTGGCCTGGCTGCTTGTACACAATGGCCAAGGCCCATTGAGGAGGTGGCTTGATTGTTTAACCTGGGATACATGGAAAAAGAGCCAGAGTGACATCATTTACTTGGCCTGGAGCCAAATGTCAGGAGGAGTGGCTCTCTTTCCTTTCCTTGAGTATAGGTGCCTGTCCTGGGGGACCCTCTTTTATAAGCAAGGAGATGGCTAGCTCTATTTCAGAGTAGAAAGTTGCCCATCCAGGGGGGGCATGGGGTCCTGGCTCCCCCTCGGCATTGGGAGCATTTGGGGGCTTACTTGACAGGCCCCTGGGTGTGGGACCTAGGCAGTGAGGTGGTGAGGGGGAAACACTGGCCACTGAGGTGCTGCCAACTCAGGCCAGCTATCAGGAAACCACCCAGTTCTTCCTGAGGTCTTCAAACTAAGTTAAAGAAACCTTCCTGCATATTTCCCTATCCCTCCATCTTTTTCCAAGTTTCCTTTAAAAATACCACCCAGGACTCCTGTATTCATTCTCTATTCCTGCTGTAAAAAATTACTACAAATTTAGTGACTTAAAGCAACATACATTTAATATCTTACAGTTCAAGAGACGCCAACAAAGGTTTTACTGGCTGAAAACAAGGCATGGACAGGGCTGCATTCCTCTTGGGGAGTTTAGGGAAGAATCAATTTTCTTGCTTTTACAAGGTTCTCGAGGCCGCCTGCATTGCTTTGCTTATGGCCCTGTATTACTCTGACCTCTGTTTCCTTTTCACTTTCCCTCTCTGACTCGCCTGCCTCCCTCTTTTGCTTATGAGGACCCTTGTTTGAGTACACTGAGCCCACCTGGGTGATCCAGTGTACTCTCCCTATCTCAAGATTCATAATCACATCTGGAAATAACCTTTTGCCATGTAAGGTACAGTTTCTGGCAATTAGGACATAGACACCTTTGGGGGAACCATTATTCTGCCTATCACACCTTCCAGAAAGGAAAATAGAATTGTTTTTATTTCCTGGTTTGTCATGGGAGGTTCCTTCTACTGCTGAAATCTGAGTTACCTACTCAGACCTACCTCTTCCAGGAAGCCCTCCAAGCTACTTCTGCCCATACTCTTCTCTGAATGCCTACACCATATGGTCTGAGCAGTTTAGTATTTGTCATGTACAATGCTGACCCTTTCATATATGCTCACTTTGTCTCTGATGGCACTATAGGGCAACTTTAGGATAAAGGACTCTGTCTCTTCTACAGTCCCCAGCATAAATAGTGGGTGCTCAGTTAAAACCCAGTGGCTGTTTGAGAGTTGATCCAGCCAGTTTTCTAGCTCCTGGCATAGGCTTCCCAAGCCTCTTCATGTTCTTCCTCCTTTCCCAAATCATTTTCCTTACCAAGGCTGAAAAAAAGCAAGGTTATGGTTAGAATGACCAATTTGCCTTTGCTAAAGCTGACCACCCCAAAGGAGGGCCTGGCTGAACCCCCAATCTCGGCCACATGTACCCCATATTCCAGTGGGTTTAATACTGCATTCTAGTATTGGAACCAGTCAAATGAAATCTAGTGGGAATCCTGAATAATAAACAGACTGCCTGTCACAGGTGGGGGAACCCAGAGATGACCTGCATAGACAGTTCTGAACAGTGCTATTCTAGCCCATGTCCAAGGGTCAAAGTGAGATTTCCCTCATTTGGCAGCTGTTCTCACCTCTGGGTCCTACCCTGGGGATATGGTGTGTATCCTTGTAGGCAGAACGCCCCCACCCACAGGTCTGGGTGTGTCCCTTTCTCAGTTCCCCACAGCCGCCACCACCCATTAGAATGGCCAACAGGGGACCTGCCTATGGCCTGAGCCGGGAGGTGCAGCAGAAGATTGAGAAACAGTACGATGCGGACCTAGAGCAAATCCTGATCCAGTGGATCACTGCCCAGTGCCGCAGGGATGTGGGCCGGCCCCAGCCGGGGCGTGAGAACTTCCAGAACTGGCTCAAGGATGGCACGGTGAGAGCTGGGCCCCTCCAACTGAAAGTGTCAGGAGAACAAGGCTGGGTCGTGGGCGGGGGGAGTTCTGAGGATTATTTCACCTGAAGAACTGAGGGCATGCCCGTCCCAACTTCTTCCGGAGCCTAGAGAGAGGACCCATGCTTTCCTCCCTCCCATCAAGTGATTTGGGGCTGGGATTGGGGATGAATAGGCCTCCCTGCCGTGGAATGCCTTAAATGATACACGGAATGCTCTAAAGAAAGAACTGTCAGAGGTTATAATCTAGTCAGTGATTTTAGATTATCAGGTTTCACTCTGAGCTCAGAAGCAGGGGTTGGGCAGTAAGAGCCTGAGGCTTACTCGAGGTGTGTTCAGGTAGGAGAGGAACCTCAATGGTTCACTGTCTCTGGCTCTGAGAGGGGCACATTCCGGTCTGTATAGGCATGACCCCACCTCTGCCTACCTGCTGTCCTCACCCAGGTGCTATGTGAGCTCATTAACGGACTGTACCCTGAGGGGCAGGGCCCAGTGAAGAAGATCCAGGCCTCCACCATGGCCTTCAAGCAGATGGAACAGATTTCTCAGTTCCTACAAGCAGCTGAGCGCTACGGCATCAACACCACTGACATCTTCCAGACTGTGGACCTCTGGGAAGGTGGGCCAGGGTTCTGTCATCCAGAAGACCAGAGACTGGGTCAGACCATTTTGACCAGGGAGAAGGGGCAGGTTTCTCTCACCCTAAGGACAAAAAGGGGTGTGTGTCTGTGTCTGTGTAATGGAGGAGTTGGCCATGTTGGGGGCCGGGATGGAGAAAGATATGCGGACAAATGGTAAAAGAATTTGGAAGCTGGGCCTGCTGACTTAATGATAGAGGTAGAACCAAGGTGTGTAGGACCCCAGCTCTGCTGAGGCCAATACATCCCCTTCTTCCCAGGAAAGAACATGGCCTGTGTGCAGCGGACACTGATGAACCTGGGTGGGCTGGCAGTAGCCCGGGACGATGGGCTTTTCTCTGGGGATCCCAACTGGTTTCCTAAGTGAGTACTGCTGGGGCTGCCCAAGCCCCATTCCTGTCCTTAGGAAACAATTGATCCACTGTAGTAGCTGTCTCTTTACAAAGCACTGTCACTTTTCTCATCTCACTTAATCCTCCACCATGGGAATGTCCCTTTTGAAAGATAAGGAGGTGACTTCAGAGAGCTCAGGTCTCTCAAGGACAGAACTGGCGCCAGCAAAGCCTGTACTCTGACCAGCGAAGACATTACTGGGGCAGCCTCAACCTCAACCTCCTCCTAACCGATGCTCCCTCTCTACCCAGGAAGTCCAGGGAGAACCCTCGGAACTTTTCGGACAACCAGCTGCAAGAGGGCAAGAACGTGATTGGGTTACAGATGGGCACCAACCGCGGGGCATCTCAGGCAGGCATGACCGGCTATGGGATGCCACGTCAGATCCTCTGATGTGCCTCAGCCCTTCCCCTACCCTCCCATGGGTGATAATGTATATATTATCATCCATATATGTATTTTAGCAGTGACATTCCCCGAGAGCCCTCTGGAGCTCTCAAGCTCCCCTCTGCCAGGGTGGGGTCCTGGCCTGGCCTACCTCCTCTGGGGGTGCCAGATGGTGGCCTCTCCCCCTGTGCTTACTAATACATTCCCTTCTGCAAACCCACAAAAACTGGACCAACTGACCCCTTCTTTTCTCCTGGGAGCAAAATTTAGGGCCTCTTCCTCTTCTCTATACCTTTCTCCCTTGATCTCTGCCCTCAATCCATTCCTTGGCTGGGGATTGGCAATGCTGTCTTCAGCCTTCCTTCCACAAATATGCCTTGCCTACAGCTGTGGTTACAGGGAGTTAATTTATAGGGAGGGGCCTGTGGCTGCTGCCACCCCTGCCACAGCTGGACTGGGCCCACCACACATTGAAGGCATCCTGCCCTGGTGGAGGCCCTCTTGGCTTCTCATTTTCCATTTCCCTCATTGTGGCAAAGCGGTGGGGTGAGGGGACAGGGGAGGGAGGGCTGCCCATTGTGGGCTGGGGCTTGAAGAATCTGAGTTTGCTGATTTAAATAAAGAATCTCCTTTTTTTGGATGGACTCTGGCTGTGTCTGGGGCCACCGAGCCCACTGTTGGGGAGGGAAGAGTACGGGGGAAGTGCAGTGTCTGGTTCAGGGGAAGAAGGCTTTGAAATGAACATTTGCAGTTCTCACCCCAATCTTCGATTTCTTTCTCCATCTTTCGCTTTTGGTTTAGGTAAGGATAGGTTGGAGTTGAGAAAGGGATAGGCCCTCCTCACAGCTCCCCTTGGACTAGGAGCCATAATGCAGGATACGTGGACAGTGTCCACAAGGAATGGGGCACTCACCAACCCAAGGAATTGGGTAGTCCTGCTAGCTTCTCCCCCTCCTCCAGCCAGAATAGCTTCTCAGCCCCTGGAGGAGGATGGGACTGGCTGTTGGCACAGCCCCAAGTCCTGGCAAGTCTCTCATGGGGGAGGACCCTCAGTCAAGCTTGGGGTTGCGGTGGTGAGTAAGAACTAGCAAGATGGGGTATGCGCAGGAAGTTGGTGGTGGTGGCTGGAAGGAGGAAGCCTTGTCGATTGATCCCATGAACTTGTGAGCTACATGCTGGGAAGAGCCTAGCAGCAATCTTCCCTTCTTTCTAGATGGGGGGCCTTGGACAAGATAATCCATTTTGGGGTCAGGTTGTCTCATGCTCCTAGCCCTCACCTAGGCATGAATGTTCTACCCTTATTTTCCAACCCCTGGGGGTCACCTTTACCCCATGACCTCCCCATCAGACCCTGTGTCTTCCTAGGGAAAACTTGAGTGACCCTGGGCCAGCCTCTCACATCAGGTCCCACCCCGATCAGCCAGTCTAGGGGCCTGACGGCCATTGTCCCTCTTCCCCCTTCTGCTTCATGACACCTGTTTCCTTAGGAGGGGAAAGCCCCAACATTGTGCCTAAGTGTGACAGATTCTGCAGGTTTGATAACCAGTGAGCTTCCATCCTTTATCCCACTACTCCCCTGCCCCACTGTGGCTCCCTCTGCCAAGAAACACCTACTGTGTGCCAGGCCCCTGCCAGAGCTGTACAGAATATGTCAGCCCAGAACCTCAGCCTGATATGACACCACACCAGGGAGAGATGGTATTTGCTTGCTGGCTGCACTCCCTCAGGTAAGATAGGGTGCAAATTCCCAGGGGATTAGCCCTTCTTCCACCCCTTTATCTCCCATTCAGGAAGGCTTTATGGACTGCCTCTGAGAATGATGTCATTGCAAAGAAAACATTGAATTCATTAATACTTATACTAAAAAAGCAAACCATTTGCACCCTTCCCTGATTTAACTATTTACAGCTACAAATTACTGGCCACACACCTCACAACTTTTTGAGACACACAGCATGTGTCAGAGCCCAGACAGAATCACTGCCTTCTCCCAGTAGATTCCCACAATAGTCCATGAGGTGGATATTACTATATTTCCCCATTTTGTTCCAAGATGAGCACACTGGGTCTCCGGGCAAGAAACTTGCCCCAAGTCACCTAAGGAGTAAGTGGAGGGACAGGGATTTGAGCCCAGGTCAACCTGTTTGTGAGCCTGGCTAAGCCTGTGCTGTTCAAGGCTCAGCAAGAGGAGCTGCCAGAGGAAAAGGAGACAAAAGGTGGTGGAGTGATGGGTGTTCTTCATCTACAAACTAAAGATAATTATTCCTCATGGGGTTGCTATGAGGATTTCATGAGATACATGCAGAAAGCACTTTGCATAGTCCCTAGCACATAGTAAATGCTAAAGAAATGGGATTGTGGGGGGAAAGGTACGGTTTGTGTGGATACTGCCGACAGGTGATGCCCAGCCACACCACTGCCCTATTGAATGTGGTTGGAGATGGTTCAAGTAGCCCCATCCTCACTTTCTGAAAGAACTCACTCTTCAAAGAAAATGTTGATTGGATTTGAGAGGGATTCAACCATGGGGCCTTGCTTGCCTTCTGGTTGTGACTCACAGCCACCAACAAGCTTTGTGAGGACTCTCCGTGTCTCCTCTTTATCTTGCTGCAGGGTCAGCTCCCTCCTTCTGGAAATGGTCTGCACTGACACCTCAAATTTTTGTTTTCTGTTTGCATTTTAGTATTTTGTCCCATCTGAGGTCACAGTTCCATCCCTAATTTGGCCTCTCATCAATCCTGGCACTTTTTCAGGAGGAAGAACACCTCTGCATGGCACCTCACTCTCCAAGGCTCTCTACACTGGTGTTTCCTAGCACTACACCTGCAGGCCTGTACCTGCTGCTGGAACAATATTCTTCCAGATCTTACCATAGCTTGCTCCTTTATCTCCTTCCCATCTTTGCTCAAAGGTCACCTCCCAAGTAAGGCCTTCTTTGGCCACCCTATTTAAAATTGTGCATTCCACCCTCAGCATGTACCACATCCTCCTTCCCTGCTTTCTTGTGTCATCACCTGACACCCAATATATTTTACTGGTTTATTTTCTGTCTCCACCCATAGAATGTACACTCTGTAAGAGCATGCTTGTGTTGGTGTTGTTGATGTAGGGTAGTGCCTGACATGTTGTAGGTGCTGCATAAATATATGTTGAATGAATGAATGGGTGAGTACCACACTACGCTCATATTCCTGAATCCCTTGGGCCAGCTGGGCGGCATGTCACCTGCCCAGGATCTCAGTAGCCCACCTGCCATTGGCTTTGTCTGTCAGTTTTCAGTGCTTCCCCATTGTCCATTTCTGAAAGGTAAAAACCCAAGAAGCCAATGCTCCCTATCGCCAGAGAAGTGGAGGTTCGGAAGGGGATGGAGAACAGGTGTTGCTCTGGGCAAATGGAAGGTGCATTAAGGATTTGGGGGGAAGTGAGTGGAGGGCAAGAGGGAGAGAGAGGAGCCAACTTTTACTCCTTGCTTTCAGCCTTGATGTGGAGGTGGTGAGAAAGTAGGCTTGGCTCTTTGTGGCCAATGGAAAGGAGAGTTGGAGGGGGATGCAGGGGAGAATGAAGGAGGGGGAGGAGGAGAAAGGGAGGGCTTCAGACACTCCATTTAGTTTGGCTCACCTGTGGGGAAAAAGACCAAATCTGTGTGGTCTATTCCTATGTGTGAGTGTGCATCCAGGTGTGTGAGAATTCACAGGACTAGAGCTCAGGGGGTGCAGGTGGAGGAGATGACTGTGTGTGGAGGCTGCCTATGAACATGTGTTTACCGAGGACTGGGGATTATGGGTGCAGAGAGGTGTGTGTCCTGCGCGCAAAGGTGGGCCAGTAAGCATCTGTATGCCTCTACAGCCGAGGGCAGTCTGAGAGCTCGGCAAGCAGCACAAGGATCAGTGGAACAGGGAAAGGACTGGACAATAGGGCCCCAGGGAGGGAACAATAAAAGGCATGGGATCAAATTTGTTGAAGAGAAGTCTAAAGTGTAAATTAGTAATTGTCTCCTCACAAAGAAATTTTTGAATCCCAGTGGCTATTGGAGATAGACAAAAAGAAAATGCACTAAAGTTGCATCTAGAGAAATTTAGGATAGACAACCAAAAATGATCCTCTTGACTCTGAAGGTTATTAACCTCTGGAATCTCTTAAGGGTTAGGAGGAAGGTCTTCAATAACAGGACAAATCCCGTCTTCTTAATGTGGAAAATTGGCAATTCTGCCTGGGAATGCTAAGACATACCTATTTCTTCATTTATGTAGTTGTCCATTCAACAATTATTGGGGTTCAACTCTGTCAGAACTTATAGGGGATATGAAGATTATTAATACATGATCTCTGCCCAAAAAGTGCATAGTCCTGTAGGGATGAAACACAGATAGTAGCCATGCTAACTCAGGAAGCCAGTGATATGCATCTTCAGAGAAATGTAAATGGGGCTCTTCCGGAGGATCACTTGCCAATGTCCCAGTTCTGGGTCATTCGTTTCCGGAGTGAAGCCTGGTGGTGATGTCATGGCCAGCTGAGGCAACTATCTCAATGATCCTGTCCCCTGATAGGCCCAGGTAAGTGGGGCTGCAGATTAGGGGGGCTTCTCCAGAAAAAGGAGTTGTCATTGACTCTGTGGTCAGAGGTCATGTTTCAGTGGGGGTGGGAGGGCTATTCCTTTCCTGCTTGAAGTGGATGTAGGCAAAGAGGCCTGAGTCAGGGTGAGGACCAGGGACTGGGTAGGGAGAGATCAACATCGCTGGAGTGGGGTAGGGTTTGAACAAACATCTCAGACACCAGGGCTGTCCCACCATTTCACCCACTGCTGGTAGAACCTGAATTTTGAACTGTTTCCTTTAGAGGGATGTGGCTTAGTGTGGGACTGAAGGATGATGATGATGATGATGATGATGATGATGATGATGATGACAGCACTCATTACCGTTTTTCTGCTAGTCATTGTGCTAAGAGCTTTAACTATATTTTTTCTTTCATTATTTAAAAAAATATTCCTTTAGCACTTATTCAGGGCAAAACATCTGCTGGGTGCTAGGGGATATAACAGTCAACAAGAGAAATATAGTCTCTGCACTCCTGGGAGGAGCTAGAGAAGTAAAGAGCCAGTTATGGTATAATGTGATATGCAACATGATAGGGGATTCTAGGTGCTGAGAAGCCACAGGAGGGGACTTAACACAGGAGGGTGTCAGTGAAGATTTCTTGAAGATGTGATGTCTCAATTGAGGAAGCATAAAGGAGAGGCCATGAACATGTGTTTACCGTGGTGCTGAGAACAGTGTTACATGCAGGTGTGCGGCATATGCACAGGCTGCAGGCAAGGCTGTGCAGCACTGGAATGTGGGATGCGTTTAGAGGTGTGTGGGGTAGGGTGCTGAGCAATGCAATGGAAAAGGGGAGTCAGGGCGACATCATCCAAGGAAGTCAAATGAATCATTTTGGACATTTCATTAAGGGCATGGGGATCCACTGAAGGATTTTAAGCAGGGGAACAGAATGATAGCAATTGTGCTCTATTTAGAAAGTTTCCTTAGGCTACAGGGTAGAGAACAAATGGCCCAGGGTTGGGGAAGACCATAGAGGCAGACAGCCTAGAGGAGGTTACTGCCATAGTCCAGACTGAAGTGACAATGGCCTGGATTAAGGGAGGGCCAGTGGAAGTAGAAAGAAGAGAACGGATTTCAAAATTGTTTAGTGCTCTCTGGTTGACTGGAGAATGAAGAAGGGGGAGAGGAATCCAGAAAGACAGGCTTCTGGCTTCAGTGACTAAGCAAATGGTGTTGTCTGTTGCTGGGATGGGAAATCCAGGAGAAGGGGCTTGAGACCACCACAAAATATTATCTCCCATTTTACAGATGAGGGAACTGAGGCTAGGAAAGCAAAACTGACTTGCAGAACCTGGCTAAGGACTGATCTGGGATTTAAACTTATGACAAAACAAGTACAAGCTAATTGCTCGCTCCATCACAGGGCTTCCCTTTGAGGTGGCTGACCCTGGGGAAGGACTCGGCCTGCAGCCAGTACGAACTGCGGTTTTTCTGTGGGTGGAGACCAGAGCCACAGAGAGGAAGGGAGAGGTCAAGCCTGGGAAGGGGTGCAGGAAGTTCAGCTCTGTAGTAGCCTCCTCTCCAAGGAAGGTCTGGCAGCTTCAGGAAGGAACTAATGGAGAGGCCCTGAGGCCCGGCTCCTGAATCCTGAAATTTATGGTTTGGCCTCCAGGCTCCCTGACCTTTCTGGAGCCTCTGACAGCCCAGCTCTTACCTCCAGCAGTAAAAGCTACCACACCTTCCAGACGATATCTGAGAGTTTCACTTTCAAGGCATTTCCATAAGTAATTCCAGGGAACCTCGTCACCTTTTGGGAAGTTTTCAGTATTTTTATACCCTTTGGAGAGAAGGAGGAAACTGAAACCTAGAGACTGTATGTGCCAGGTCCCAGGGTTCTTGAGAGTAGAGAGCACACCTTGTGTATCTTCATATGACTCGTGGTTCTCAGTACCGTAGTACCTGGTCCAGAAGGAGCTGGATCAAAGGTCATGGTTTTGAAGGTTATACATGTACTAGAATCCAGGTGTCTGGACTCCTGGTCACTCACTGGAAGTTGAAAAGACCCAAAGTCAAGCCCCACTAGGGAAGGGGCTGGCTGTAGATTCTAGCAAACACGGGGTGGTTGAGATGACCTAGGCCCTGTCCTGTATCTACCTTCAACCAGGGAGTCCCAACTTCCTGAAAATTAATCTGTTCTCTAAGTGATGTCCTCAGACTGCCAGCATTGGAATCAACCGGGTTGCTGGTTAGAAATGCAGATTCAGTGAGTCCTAGTAGGTTGAGAATTTGCGGTAGAGTGTGTGGGGATAGTGCCTTGAATTTGCGTATTAAATGGACTCCACCCCCATAATTCTTAGGTAGTGTCCCAGGAGATTGGAGAGAAATTTCTCCAACATGAAAATTGAGGGCCCTGGCCTGAGGCCTTGAACAGGAGTTGTCCCTACCCCCTACCCTGAACTATTTGGCGGCTGTGGCTGGGTTGCCAGGGGAACCAGGCTGTGTAACTTCCTGGCATTGGTGGTTTTCCCCTCCTTGGCCTTATCTCAGCATCCGCCAGGACTTCTGCTGATCACGTAGGCAGGGAAGTTGGTGCCAGGCAGTGGAGGAGTGTCCAAGACACCATGCAACGCTGACCCAAGGACCTGGGGTGGGCAGGAGGGTGGAGATGAGGTTTTGAAGAGCAGGGGTCAGGTGGCTGCAGATTCCTTAAAGTCTTTCTGAGCCTAGGGGATATCTATCTGCTCTGTGGGAATGTGGCTAGGTTGGGGGGGAGGGTGTTGAGGAGAGGTGGAGGGGTGGGGGTGTGTATGACCAGCAATGGGGCTCTCTCTGTCACTTCCCTGGAGATTCAGCTCCTCATTCATTGCCCTGCACCTTGGATGGGGGTGGGGGGCACAACTGTCAGAAGTTGATATTGCCCTTCTGGCTGTGTCCCCTCCTCTTTTCTTCCCTCTTCACTCTGGATCCAGGGTCTCCAGGTGCAGGCATCCCCCAGTAGTCCCCACTTCTGCTCCCACTCTAACCATCTCCCTCCCCCACCTCCATTCCACCCCTATTCTGTCCCTGATGCTCAGTCTTTCTCCTTGGTCCCAAATTTCTCCTTGTTTCTCAAACTCTCTCCCACTCCTGCCCTGTGCCTGGTTTCTCAGGCTGTAACTGGAAGGCCCTGCAGTTTTTAAGAATGAGAAAGAGAGAATTTTGAAGAAAGAGGGAAAGGAACAAATACTTTGAGTAAAATAATTCATGTATTTAAGTATTTATTTATGTTTTAAGCCCTCCTTTGTTTTAGAAAGACTTGAGGGCAGTTTTGAGAGTTAAGTGTTCAAGGAAGAAGGAGGCAGTGAAATAGCCTCTCAGGCACCCTTGCAACTGAAGATTTACAGTCTGATTCCTGTTGTGTTTATACTACACTTAGGACAGACTCCCTTCCCTTCTCACTGTTGACAGAAAAACATCGAGCCTAAGAGAAAGCTTATGAGAGTTTATTTGAGCCAAACTGATGACAATTGCCAGGAAGCAAAATCTCAGCGGATGGAGAAAATGCTGGTTTGCAGTTTATTTTATCTGTAGAATCAAAGGAGGGTTACATGAAATACATTGGTGGTAGATTAAGGGGGTGGAAGAAAGCAAAGTGGTGTGTGTGTGTGGGTGAAATCTCTGGGATTGGATAAAAGTAAATTGGAGAGACAGGTACTTATTTTACATAGACGAGTACAGGATAGTTCATAGTTCACTTTTCACAGCAAAAAGAGATGGTAATCAGGGGACAAGAATAATAATGAGGGATTCTATAGTTTCCTGCTCTGGTCTGGAAAAAGGGATTACTGACATTCCAAGGGCATGTGATCCTAGATGCAAAAAGACAATAGACAGGCTCACTTTAAGGTAAAGATTGGCCTTTGTCAAAGAAGCTACAGACTAAAGATGTGACTTCCTGCCATGGCCCACCTTAGGAATTTTTATGTTCCTGATATCCTATGTAGTTATTTTCAATCTCCTGAGCTTGTTAGGTTTAACCTGTGGCCCTTTTTCTGTCCACACCGTATTTTCCTGTTCTAGAGGGAGGAAAAGGGAAGAAAGCTACAAGTCTACAAGGCATTATGCAAATTGATTCGAGCCTGTTGTTTTCTTCACAGCACCTCTCTTTTGGGATATTATCCCATCTCACAGGTAAGGAAACAAGGCCCAGGTAGGTTGCCCAAGGTCTCTCAGCTGTAAGTGGCTGAGCCAGGGTTCAAAACCCTGCTAGTCTGGCTTCAGACTCAGTCACTGCTTTCTTTTCTCACTGTGCTGCTCCAGGGAGCATCACTGTGGAGGAGCTTCCTCCAGGCAGTTCTAGATGGCATCATTGGCTATGAAACAGCCTAGAAGAAACAGTGCTTTACTGAGAACTGAATGGGCATCCCAGAATTCCCTTCATGAGCATTTGGTCACCACTGAAAGGGGAGCAGAAGCTCCACAGGGCAAAGGAGGCAGGTCCAGAGGAAGGAGGTGGGGCCCCTATCCTAGAGACCTCCCATGATATGTGTAGCAAGGAGTTTAGAGAAAACTTGAGTAAAATTGACCATCACCAACAGAGAACTACATGCACTTAACACAGTCTTCCACAGGAATGTGGCCATCCCCTCTCTTTTGCTCATTCCCTCCTACCCCCATCCCACACCCAGCCTCAACATCTCTGATCCCTGTGCTCAGAAGAGCAGGTTCCTAAATGCATTTGAGAGAGAGAGAAAGAGAGAGAGAGAGAGAGAGAGAGAGAGAGAGAGAGAGAGAGAGAGAGAGAAAGAGTCTTCCTTCTCACTTAGACAGGAGACATGTTCAAGTGAGAGGCCAGAATTTTCACTTTAACCAAATAGCTCCTCTGGGTCTTATCTCCCAGGCTCCTCCCATTTAAATGTGCTTATTCACTGCAGAGTGAAAATTCCTATCCCTCCCACTTCTGCCAGTATGGAGAGCACCTCAGGATGCCAGCAGAGTGGGAGTGAAACTGGAGGCCAAACAAGTCCTGGGCTTGGGCACCGCTCAGCCAATAGACCGACACAGGAGTTGGGTCATAGGGTAAGCGTTTATTATCAGAGCCTCTGTGGTCTGAGAAGGCAGCAGGTTAACACCTCCAAAAACTGCCTTTACATTCTCAGACTGGCTTGGGGTTTTTAAGGGAAAATTTGGGCCTTCCTCCAGTGTTTGGGGGTCTGCATTGGAGCCTTCTCTTTGGCCATATGATTCTCTGGTGGAGACAGAAACCCAGGAACATTGATGGGTGAGATTGTGATCAATAAGCCTAAGGGTATTAATCATAAATTCCAGGGTAATTTTCTAAAACAGGGAACTGGGTGGGACAGGGGACATTCCAAGTTTAAGCGACAGGGGGATGATCTATTGTTAAGCTATAGGTAGGTCAAGGAAAGGTGAGGCCAGCGACATGGAGAGGCCTCTACTATAGAGGCACCAACCAGGCCCTGTTTCAGGAGCTGCCTCACAAGCCCCAAGGATGGCTCCAAGGCCTGGTGGAAAGAGGAGGAACTGTGGAACCTAGCCCAGCATTTGGGTTCTGGGGCTACTGGGTTCTGCCCCCAGCTCTTATCCCGGCTCTGAGTTCCTGGCCCCTGGCCGACAATCCAGGGTTCACTCTGAGACTTCTCTGGGAGTGGTGCTCTGGTAGGAAGGGTCACACAGCTGGAGGTAGGCTTATGGTTGGGCTGAGAATCTGGACCTGCCTTCTTCCCCTGGTAGTCTTCGGCTTCTTAAACCTTTCCCCATTGTTCTCACCCGTGGGGCAGTGAGGATGCTGAAAATGGGACAGAGCAGAGGAGGAGAATTAAATGAGCTTGAAATTGATGTAGGAATATTTCTCTGTAAGTCCCCAAATGATGTAGGGGATTTTTAAGTGAGTGCCGGGATCGTGTCTTATGAGACCGAAGAATGGAAACATGGACCCAGGAGAGGCAGAGTTTTCAAAGGAGGATAGTTTATTGAAAGCAAAGGGTCAGAGCTCCCGAGCGGGAGGGGGTCCCGAATGGGGGTGCCCAATGACTGAGGCAAAAGTTCTTACTTTTATACCTTCTCTTGCCTGCTTGGGGAAGGGGGCTGGAGCCTTCTAATGGAATTCATCTATTAGGTTTGTCCTGTTTACCTGTGCTGAATGGATTAATGAACTAACCTATTCCTATCTACTAGATCTGCTTCTTTGTTCCACCAAAAGGGATTTGAGATAATTTGTTAACTTCAAGGTGAGTTCTCATATTTTTGTCCTGGAGTGAAGGAGACATTCCAGAACCTGGAGTTTCAGGATATAGCTGCTTTTTTGTTTGTTTGTTTATTCCAAAGGGACTTCCCTGTCTACCTAAAAACATGCTAACTAACCTAAAAAATCCCAAAATGAGAGCTTTGGGATAAGGTAGAAAGAAGACCCCAAAGATGCCAGCAAGTAGAAATTAGAGGAAGACAAGGGCTCAGGGGAGAAGGTGGAGGATACGGCTGAGCCAAGTTTTGCTGAGAAGGGAAAGGCCACCTTCCTACTGATCAGGGGAGGAACTGAGTTTTGTGAGGCCTGACGCTTATACAATTTTGGAAGCCCCAATTAAGAAAAGTACTACAAAATTCTTAATACAAAATTAGTTATAGAGAAAGATAAGGAGGGATCCGGATCAAAATGGCGGCGTGAGGTGAGTCTCTGTAAAGCTCCTCTGGAATTTACAACTAATCGAACAACAATAACTCCACAAAGGACTCCCTGCACAGCAGACAGGCAAGACGAAGAGGCCCACTACTGAATTCACCTAAAGGTGGGGGAATCATGCGAGCGGGGGGGGGGGGGGTGGGAGGAGGGAAGGAAAAAGTGTGGGGATGGAGCTGTGTGGGCGAAGGATTCAGACCTAGCTTAGTGCTCCGAGCTGGCTGCATCCCGGAACTACTGCAGCTGCGGGAGAGGGAAGAACTCGGACTGCTAGGGCTCCGCTTATGGCCCACAGGGGTGAAGGGCAGCATATAACATGGCTGAACCCAACGCACACGGCAGAGACCTCGGAGAAAAGACTGAGGGAAGAAGGCTGAAAACGGTGGTTTAAGCTCTCACTGCCGAGCAGAGAACGGAAGCCTTAGGCACTGAGACTAGCCGCCCCTCCCTTCCCTCCCAGAACTTGCTCAGCCCCCACCTGCCTGGTGCTAGAAGCGTGTGGGGACAGAGCCCCAGAGAGTAGTTTACAGGCTCTCAACCTCACGTGGAAGGGTGCTGGCTTGGGTGATGGATGGCCGGTGGCTGTGGCTGATTGGCCATCGACTGTGGCCTGTTAGCTGATTGGCCGCTGGTATAACTGCTGCGGCTACGGAGGAGAGCCGAGGACTGCCGAGGATTACCGAGGAGCCGAGCAGAGCTGAGCAGAGCCGAGGAGAACGGAAGAGAGTAGAGGAACAGAGTCGAGGAGAGTGGAGGAGAGTTGATCGGTCGGATGGCGGAAAGGCTGACGGCAGGTTGCACGTCCAGTGGGCCCAGCCTCCAGTGAGACCATAGTGGTATGTCTCCCCTACCTATGGCTCCATGGGTGTTCCTTTTTGGCCTCACCGTATCCTGCATTCTTGTGTGGGGAGCGGGAGCAGAGACCCCGCAGGCCTCCCCGCACGACAGCAGAACAGTAGCAGTGTCAGATCAAAAGAACAGAATATTTGCTGTTCTGAGAACTGTGGACCACAGACACAGATTCACAGCCCAACTAGTTCCAGCAAAGGGGAGGGAGCTGTGGAAGCAGGACCAGCTATGGTGGTGGTCGCCGCCATTGCTCTGGGCCACCTCTCACAACTCACCCCATCCCTGGCCCCACCTCTGTGGGGGGATCCCTGCAGGAGTAAACAGAAGTGCTGAAACATAAGGGCTCTGAATCTGGTGCAGGAAGAGCTTTGGAACTTCAAGCTCCCCGCATCCCCACATGGACACTGCACCCCGTGACCCAGATGAACTATTAACAGAGGAGAAGCCCGTCTCCCAGGGAATCCCCCCATTGTGTGAGAAACTGGAATAGTGCAGAGAAAACATAGCACTACCATGTGAGAGAGAAAAAAAAGGCTGAAGTCGGAGAGAAAATAAAATATTCTACCAACAAGTACTGAAAAACAAAAGAAAGACCTCTTCCTATAAACCTGTTGCAGAAGCCACTCCTGTAGATGTCTAGGAAGAGAAATAATAAATCAGTAATTGCCATAAATAACCAAGACAACAAGACAGCTCAGACAGAAAGTGAAAAGTCTCCAGAAAAGGAACTTAAAGATATGGAAATATGTGACTTAAATGACAGAGAATTCAAGATTGCAGTTCAGAAAAAACTCAATGCGATGCAGGAAAACACAGAAAGGCAGTTTAATGAACTCAGAAACACAATCAAAGAACAACATGAGCATTTTACGAAAGAGACTGAAATTTAAAAAAGGAACCAAATAGAATTTCTGGAAATTAAGAACTCAATAGAAGAAATTAAGAATGAAATAACCAGCTAAGGTAGTAAAGTTGACCAGATGGAGGAAAGAATCAGTGACCTCGAAGATAGAAACCTGGAAATTACACAGATGGAAGAAGAAAGAGATTTGAGACTTAAAAGAAATGAAAGAACTCTACAAGAACTTTCTGACCCCATCAGAAAGATCAATATAAGAATAATGGGTATAACAGAAGGAGAAGAAAGAGAGAAGGGAACAGAGTATATATTCCCAAACTTGAGGACAGAACAGGATCCTCACATCCAAGAAGCAAACAGAACACCTAATTACCTCAATCCCAACAGGCCTTCTCCAAGCACATTGTATTGAAGCTGTCTAAAATCAACGACAAAGAAAGAATCCTCAAGGCAGCCAGGGAAAAGAAGACAGTAACCTACAAAGGAAACCCATTAGATTGTCATCAGATTTTTCAGCAGAAACTCTACAAGCCAGGAGGAAGTGGAACCAAATATTCAAACTATTGAAAGAGAGCAATTATGAGCCAAGAATAATATATCCAGCAAAGATATCCTTTAGATATGAAGGAGGAATAAACACCTTTCCAGACATACAGAAGCTGAGGGAATTTTCTAATACACGACCTGCACTACAAGAAATACTAAAGCAGGCTATTGGACCACCATCAACAGGGACAATTTGTGGCAACCAAAACATAAAAAGGGGGAGAGTAAAGGCCTGAACCGGAATATGGGAATGGAGAAAGTAAGCGTGCTGAAGAAAAACATAAACTTTACAGTAACCACTCAAAAAAAATCCAGAACTGAAATGTATACTGTAATAAAAGAAGAAACAGAGGGAAACATCATAGAATACCACCACACAGAAATATAGACAACAACAAAAAGGCAAAGAAACAATGGCGACACAGCCTTACCAGAAAACTAAAGATAGAATGACAGGAAATCCTCACATATCAATAATCACCCTAAATGTAAATGGACTGAACTCACCAATAAAAAGGCACAGAGTAGCAGATTGGATAAAAAAACTAAACCCAACCATATGCTGTCTCCAAGAGACACATCTCAGCTACAAGGACAAGCATAGACTCAAAGTGAAAGGCTGGAAATTGACACTCCAAGCAAATGGTACCCAGAGAAAATCAGGTGTAGCCATAAAGATATCAGATGAAACAGACTTCAGGGTGAAAAAGATAACGAGAGACAAAGATGGACATTTCATAATGGTAAAGGGGACTATACAACAAGAAGACATAACAGTCATCAATATTTATGCCCCCAATCAGGGAGCACCGAAATATACCAAGCAACTACTAATAGAACTAAAGGGAGAAATTGACCGAAACACAATTATACTGGGGGACTTAAATACATCATTGACAGCTATGGATAGATCATCCAAACAGAAAATAAATAACAAAATAGCAGCTCTAAATGACACATTAGATGAAATGGACATAATTGACATTTATAGAGCACTTCATCCTAAAACATCAGACTATATGTTCTTTTCTAGTGTACATGGAACATTCTCAAGGATAGACCATATATTGGGACATAAAATCAGCCTCAGCAAATTTAAGAAGATTGAAATCATACCAAGCATATTCTCTGATCACAAGGCTTTGAAATTGGATATCAACTGCAAAAAGAAAGCAGGAAAAAGCACAAATACATGGAGATTAAACAACATATTTTTAAAGACCGACTGGGTCAAAGAAGAAATTAGAGGAGAGATCAAAAGATACATAGAAACAAATGACAATGAAAATACATCCTACCAAAATTTTGGGGATTCAGCGAAAGAAGTTTTAAGAGGGAAATTTATCTCATTACAGGCCTATCTCAAGAAACAAGAAAAATCCCAAATAAATAACCTCATGTTACACCATAAAGAACTAGAAAAAGAAGAACAAGTGAAACCCAAGGTCAGCAGAAGAAAGGAAATAACAAAAATCAGAGCAGAACTAAATGAAATAGAGAACAAAAAGACAATAGAAAAAATTACTGTGACAAAGAGCTGGTTCTTTGAAAAGATTAACAAAATTGACAAATCCTTGGCTAGACTCACTAAGATAAAAAGAGAGAAGACACTAATAAACAAAATTAGAAATGAAAAAGGGGAAGTTATCACGGAACCCATAGAAATACAAAGGATCATCCAAGAAAACTATGAAGGACTATATGCCACCAAATTCAATAACCTAGAAGAAATGGACAAGTTCTTAGAAACATATAGCCTTCCAAGGCTGAACCATGAAGAACTTGAAAATCTAAACAGACCGATCACCAGTAACGAAATTGAATCAGTCATCCAAAACCTTCCCAAAAACAAAAGTCCAGGACCAGATGGCTTCACTAGTGAATTCTACCAAACCTTCAAAGAGGATCTAATACCAATCCTGCTCAAACTCTTCCAAAAAATTGAAGAAGAGACAGTACTCCCTAACTCATTTTATGAGGCAAACATTACCCTGATACCAAAACCTGGTAAGGACACCACAAAAAAAGAAAACTACAGACCAATATCCCTGATGAATGTAGATCCAAAAACCCTAAATAAAATTCTAGCAAATCGAATACAACAATGCATTAAAAAGATTATTCATCACGACCAAGTGGGGTTCATCCCCGGGGCACAAAGATGGTTCAACATCTGCAAATCCATCAATGTGATACATCACATAAACAAAATAAAGGACAAAAATCATATGATTATATCAATTGATGCAGAAAAAGCATTTGACAAGATACAACATCCATTTATGATTAAAACACTTAGTAAAATAGGTATAGAAGGAAAATACCTTAACATACTAAAGGCCATATGTGACAAGCCCTCAGCTATTCTCATAATTAAGGGTGAAAAACTGAAGCCCTTTGCTCTACGTTCAGGAACACGACAGGGCTGTCTCCTATCACCTCTGCTTTTCAACATAGTGTTGGAAGTCCTTGCCAGAGCAATCAGGCAAGAGAAAGAAATAAAAGGCATCCAAATTGGGAATGAAGTTAAATTATCACTCTTTGCAGATGACATGATGCTACATATAGAAAACCCTAAAGACTCCACTAAAAAGCTATTAGAAACAATCAACAAATACAGTAAAGTTGCTGGCTACAAAATCAACGTACAAAAGTCCATTGCATTTCTATATAGTAACAATGAAATCTCAGAAAAAGAAATACAAAAAACAATTCCTTTTGCAATTGCAGCAAAAAGAATAAAATACCTAGGAATAAACTTAACCAAGGATGTGAAGGACCTATGTGCTGAAAACTATAAGACATTTTTGAAAGAAATTGAAGAAGACACAAATAAATGGAAAGATGTTCCGTGCTCATGGATTGGAAGAATCAACATAGTTAAAATGGCCATATTACCCAAAGCAATATACAGATTTAATGCAATCCCCATCAAAACCCCAATGGCATTTTTTAAAGAAATAGAACAAAAAATGTTCAGATTTGTTTGGAATCATAAAAGACCCCGAATAGCCAAAGCAATCTTAAGAAAAAAGAACGATACTGGAGGTCTCACACTCCCTGACTTTAGCTTGTACTACAGGGCTACAATAATCAAAACATCATGGTATTGGCAGAAAAACAGACACATAGACCAATGGAATAGAATTGAGAACCCAGAAATTAAACCACATAAATATGGACAGATAATTTTTGACAAAGAAGCAAAAAACATACAATGGAGGAAAGACAGCCTCTTCAATAAATGGTGCTGGGAGAATTGGATAGCCACGTGCAAAAGAATGAAACTGGACTGCTATCTGTCACCATGTACCAAAGTTAATTCAAAATGGATCAAAGACTTAAGCATAAGACCTGACACAATAAACTGCATAGAAGAAAACATAGGTACTAAACTTATGAACCTTGGGTTCAAAGAGCATTTTATGAATTTGACTCCAAATGCAAGGGAAGTAAAAGCTAAAATAAACGAATGGGACTATATTAAACTTAGAAGCTTCTGCACAGCAAAAGAAACCATCGACATAATAAAGAGGCAACCAACTGAATGGGCAAGATTTTTGTAAACAGTGCCTCCGATAAGGGGCTAATATCCAAAATATACAAGGAACTCATGAAACTCAACAACAAAAAAATAAACAACCGAATTGAAAAATGGGCAGAGGACTTGAAGAGACATTTCTCCAAAGAGGATATACAAATGGCAAATAGACATAGGAAAAAATGCTCAACATCACTAATCATCAGAGAAATGCAAATAAAAACCACAATGAGATATCACCTCACCCCAGTCAGAATGGCTATCATCAACAAGAAAACTAATAACAAGTGTTGGAGAGGCTGTGGAGAAAAAGGAACCCTCATATACTGTTGGTGGGAATGCAGACTGGTGCAGCCGTTATGGAAGGCAGTGTGGAGGTTCCTCAAAAAATTACGAATAGAATTACCATATGACCCAGCAATCCCTTTCCTGGATATCTACCAAAAAAATCTGAAAACATTGATCCATAAAGACACGTGTGCTCCAATGTTCATTGCAGCTTTGTTTATGGTGGCCAAGACATGGAAACAACCAAAATATCCTTTGATAGATGAATGGATAAAGAAGTTGTGGTATATATACACAATGGAATACTATTCGGCAGTAAGAAAAGATGATATAGGAACATTTGTGACAACATGGATGGATCTTTACAGTATGATGCTAAAAGAAATGTTAGACAGAAAATGCAGAGAACCATATGATTTCACTGATATGTGGTATATAAACCAAAAACAGCAAAAGAACAAGACAAATAAATGAGAAACAAAAACTCATAGACACAGACAATAGTTTAGTGGTTACCAGAGGGTAAGGGGGTTGGGGGGTGGGAGATGAGGGTAAGGGGGATCAAATATATGGTGATGGAAGGAGAACTGAGTCTGGGTGGTGAACACACAATGGGATTTATAGAGTATGTAATACAGAATTATACACCTGAAATCTATGTAATTTCACTAACAATTGTCACCCCAATAAATTTTAAAAAAAAAGAAAAGAAGAAAAAATTAATTATAGGAGTAAACATTTATTTAGAGTAATGAATTACAGCAAAATATAAATTTTTGAAAATCTGGCAAATACTATAAACATCATAATATCTAGAAGAGTAACATAGATTTGTATGAATTCATAGCGTAAAGCAACTCTCAAGTTGTTCACCCTTAACTTTTTTTGGCTACTTACTCTTTGTCTCTCCAAATGACAATTATTTTAAAATATTACTTTATATAAAGAGAACAGAACGATAATTCAGCCTTTCCTCTGGCATGGATTGATAAACATCTTTTTTATTTTGATAGATTAGAATGTTTCTTTCATTGCACATCTTATTGTTGGTAAAATCGTATCATTTTTTATGTCAAATTTGGGAACATCTGTGCTAAATTTCTTATATGCGTTGTAGGATTTCAAGACATTGTTCAGTAATTAATCTTTAATGTTCTTTGAATTGATGGCACTCATTAACCAGATTGTCATAGGTCCCCTTTTTAGTGTACTAATATGAGTTTTATGCTGTTTCCATCAATGTCAATGTTTTATGTCAAATAAAAAAATGTACTATTTTCCCAATATGTTCATGATTTTCTTCTCTTTGTTAATTGGATTGTCAAACAATCCAAGTGCCTGTTTATCATATTTAAAATTTGTGTGTTCCTTTTATTGAATTACCTTTTTTTGTATAATCTGATTTTTTTTGTTAAAATTTGCTTCTCAGTTTCAAAATAATTTCTACTGATTTCATTGTTCATTTTTATCACTTTTGTTTCAGAAATCCATTACTTTTAAAAATGAAGATTATAATTGACATATAACATTATATTAGTTTCAGGTGTACAGCATAAGGATTTGATATTTGTATATATTGCAAAATGATCACCACAATAAGTTTAGTTAACATCCATCACCACACATCGTTACAACTTTTTTTCTTGTGGTGAGAACTTTTAAAATATACTCTCTTTAGTCACTTTCAAATATACAATACAGTATTTTAAATTATAGTCACCATGCTGTACATTACATCCCCATGACTTATAAATGGAAGTTTGTACTTTTTGACCACCTTCATAGACTTTGCCTCTTCCGCCCCAACCTGTAATAACAAGTTTGTTCTCTGTATCTGAGTTCATTTTGTTTGTTTGTTTTTTAGATTCCACAATGAGTCAGATCATATAGTATTTATCTTTTTCTGTCTGACTTATTTTACTTAGCATAATGCCCTCAAGTTCCATCCATGACAAGGTTTCCTTTTTTATAGCTGAATAATATTCCATTGTATGTATACCACAGTTTATCCATTCATCCATGGATGAACACATAGGTTGTTTCCATGTCTTGTCTATTGCAAATAATGCTGCAATGAACATGGGAGTGCAGGTATCTTTTTGAAATCGTGTTTTCATTTTCTTTGGATAAACAACCAGAAATGGAATTGGTAGATCATAAGGTAGTTTTATTTTCAATTTTTTTGAGGAACCTCCATACTTTTTCCATAGTGGCTATACCAATTTACATTCCCAGCAACAGTGCATAAGGGTTCCCTTTCATATCCTCAACAATAATACTTGTTATCTCATGTCTTTTTGACAATAGCCATTCTAACTAGTGTGAGGTGGTTTTGATTTGCATTTCCCTGATGATTAGTGATGTTGAGCACCTTTTACTGTACCTTTTGGCCATTTGAATATCTTCTTTGGAAAAAATATCTATTCAGTTCCTCTGCCCATTTTTAATTGGATTATTATTTTGCTATTGAGTTGTCTGAGTTTTTTATGCATTTTAGATATTAACCCCTTATCAGATATATGATTTGCAAATATTTTCTCCCATTCTGTAAGTTGCTTTTTCACTTTGGTGATCATTTCCTTGCTATGCAGACTAAACCCATTAATTTTTAAGTAATTTTTCTGTTCTTTAGTACATACATTTAAAGTCGACAAAAGAAAATATATTCTTGATATATGTCCAAATCTGTTAAATCTCACTTGTATTATTTAAATCTTCAAGGAGAATTTCCAAAATGCAGTTTAAAATGGCATATTGAAGTTGTATTAACTTTTTGAATAAATTTTTTCCACTTTGTGTTTCTTTTTCAAACCTTTGAAAAGACATTACAGATCCTTAAACTATCACTGTTACCTAGCAAGGTGCAGTAGCCAGAATAAGGTACCTCCCATCCTCCAAATATTCACCTCTTAATTCCCAGAACTTGTGAATATTTACCATATATGACAAAAGGGACTTTGCAGATATGATGAAATTAAGGACCCTGAGATGGGGAGATTATCTTGAATTATCCAGGTGGGCCCAATGTAATCATATGAGAACATTTCCCAGTAGAGGGAGATTTTACGACTGCAGAGTGCTCAGACAGATGCAATGTTACTGGCTTTAAAGATGGAGGAAGGGGGACCATGAGTCAAGGAATATGGACAGCCTTTAGAAAGTGTGAAAAAGATTGACCCTAGAGTCTCTGGAAGGAATGTAACCCTGCTGACACCTCAATGTTACCCCAGTGAGACCTGTGTCAAACTCCAGAACTGTAAGATAATATTTTTGTGTTTTAAGTTACTAAATTTGTGGTGATTTGTTGCAGCACCAGAAAACTAATACATAAGGCTTGAATAGTTTTTAAATGGAAAGACTCTCATTATACATAGAAAAATTCATGTATGTGTGCTGAAAATATTCTACCTTTGAGAGGAATGCAAAACGAAAATGTATGCCTGTTGGAAAAAAGAACTGGTCAACAAGTTTGGGTCCTCTGGAAGCAGCTTTTTCTCTGATGAGATGTATAATGTGTTTATAATTATTTATGCAGCATTACTTGTTCTCTTCCTGACCAGAGAGAACTTCAGTTTTGACCAGGCATTGATTAGAACAGAATTCCCACTTACAATTTAACACAATGGAGGGTTAGAATTTTTTCACAGATTGGCTCCTGGCTTTATTTCAAAGCTCGTTTTACCGATGTAGGGAGCGGGCTGTGAGCTGACAAGGGCCTTGCAGCCTGCAAGGTCATTCCCATGGGAAGCCTTGCCTCAACATCTTCCCAGAAAGTACAAGATAACACTAATGCAGCCACAGACATACAAACTCGCCAATACATAAAACAAAATGTTCTAATAATATCTGCTTGTTCTGATAATACTTGTTTGTATAGACAATTATTCTAAGATTATATATAAACTGTGTGTGAAATAAAGACTGTGCCACTGTTCCTCCATCTGTGGACGGTGGACCTCCCGATCCCAGCTTTCCTGTCACCGCGTCTTTTCTCAATCTCCTCGCCCTTCCCCCTCAGGCTGAGCCCTCCTGGCCGCATGGGCCGTGGCAACCTCCACTTTGCAAATACTTTTGGTATCGGGCACCATAGCACATGTTCACAGGGAGAATATGGCCAGCACTTTCCTGTCCTGATATCAGGTGAAGTACTTAGTGAATCGGTGGAAGGAGTGTTCCAGGCAGTCATTCATACACCGGGACAGCAGGCAGTAAGTTAACTATATGTGTTAAGTGATGGAGAACACAGACATGTTTCACTAAACCCAAAATAAATGTATCCCCCTGTCGACTGGACAAAATAATTCTCCAGGTAGTTCACCAAAAGAAGACTTATTCAGGAAAAGAACAAGAAACAAACAAAACCACCACAGCAGTGTGAGGACGCACACCTGCAGCCTGCACACCTCTGGCTGGCCACCCACTGCAAAAAGAGCCCTCTTCCCAAGATGGCCCCCTATACAAATAAATCCCTCCCCTGGAAGTTAGAACCTAAAGTTTTAACAGGAAGTCAGTACTAGAGAGTAACAGGGAACCCAGCTCCGCCATAAACCTAAATCTGTGGTTAGTCATCCTAAGATGCCAGTTGACTTTTATCACCCCCAACCTACTTTTGCAAATTTAAAAAAATATATGGCCAAGTAGACACTTTGCTAAGAGCCCTGATGTTAGCTTCCCAAAGGGTTCATGCAAATGAGATGCCTGAAGTTCAAGCATTGATAGCTTTGAGGTAAATTCAAACAAAACCCTAGTAGGTGATTTCCTTACACTGCACTCTGTCATCCCTTCATTCTTGCCTCAACTTTACACCTTCCTTCAAAGAGGCAGCTTGGGTTCAGAAAAGAACACCAGCTTTTGAGTTTGGACAACTGTCTCTCTTGACCTCAGTTTCCTCTTTGGTGTTGATGTAGGTGATGTTGGATCTGCTAGCAGTTTCTACGTGTGGGCCAGGATTGTGTCTCGTGAAGCTGAAGAATGGAAACACGGACCAGGGAGAGGCAAAAAGTTTTAAAAAGAAGATAGTTTATTAGAGGCAGGAGAAGAGGTTGCAGCTCCCGAGCAGGAGGGGGTCCTGAATGGGGGTTGCCCGTGACTGAGGCAAAAGCTCTTACTTTTATACCTTCCCTTGTTTGCTTGGGGAAGGGGAGCTGTTTGAAGAGGGGAACTGGCGCCTTCTAATGAAATTTGTCTACCAGGTTTGTTCTGCTTGCCCATCCTAAAGGAATCAGCAAAGTAACCCACTCTTATCTATCAGATCTGCTCCATTTGTCAGGCCAAAAGGAATTTTATGATTCACCTCAAGGCCTTGTTACATTATGTCCTGGAGTAAAGGAGTGATTTCAAAACCTGAAGTTTTAGGATATGGCTGTCTTTTGTTTATTCCACCAGGGACCCCGCTATCTACCTAGCAATTATACTAACTAATCTGTCTCAATCCCCATCTAAAGACGAAATCCTAACTGCTGTTAGGGGATAGGGGCGATGACTGCTCTGGCTACTTCAGGCTGAGGAGGGGCATAGAGAGAGACCAGCAACTAGGGCTTGTCCAGAGGTCTATCTAAGGGTCCCTGGTAGATGAGCATATCCAGATGAGGGTTTTGTTGCTTTGGAGGCCGTCATAGCCAGCTAGCGAGTGGTCCACAAGCAGAGATACACCATAGGCAAGCAGCAAGAGACAATTCCTATAATAATGAATAACAGAAATATGAGAAAGTCTTCTTTAAGTCCTGTTAAGCTAGGAAGCCAGGAAGTAAGGAAGGATAAATCTAAGCCAAAGAATCCTGTCTGTTGTTTAATATTGGAAATTATGTTATGAATTTGCTGTACCTTATTGATGTAGGTTATGTTGGATCTGCCAGCAGTTTCTGAGTGTGGGCCGGGACCGTGTCTCATGAAGCCAAAGAATGGAAACACGGACCAGGGAGAGGCAAAAAGTTTTAAAAAGAGGATAGTTTGTTAGAGTCAGGAGAAGGGGTTGCAGCTCCCGAGCCGGAGGGGGTCCCAAATGGGGGTGCCCCATGACTGAGACAAAAGCTCTTACTTTTATACCTTCCCTTGCCTGCTTGGGGAAGGGGAGCTGTTTGAAGAAGGGAACTTGTTTGAAGCAGGGAACCGGCATCTTCTAATGAAATTCATCTACCAGGTTTGTTCTGCTTGTCCATCCTAAAGGAATCAGCAAAGTAACCCACTCTTATCTATCAGATCTGCTCCATTTGTCAGGCCAAAATGAATTTTATGATTCATCTCAAGGCCTTGTTACATTATGTCCTGGAGTAAAGGAGTGATTTCAAAACCTGAAGTTTTAGGATATAGCTGTCTTTGTTTATTCCACCAGGGACCTTCCTGTCTACCTAGGAACATGCTAACTCTTGCATCATTATCTTCTATTAAATGAGAATTATCAAATTGAAAAATTTTATCAGATTTAAAATTTTCACATCCTTGATTGTGTTTGAGCAGAAGGTAGTCTATGGCAGATTGATTTTCAAGAACTGCTTCTCTGACTTGTCCTAATTCTTGGCCCATGGTGTGTATAGCCTGTGAAGTGGCATTCAGGGCCTTTGCCATTGAACAAGCAATGTGACTAATCTCTACATTTAAGGCTATGGTGTTGGAGCAGCTACCCTGCGAGCACAGCCGTTAGAGGCTTACCCATCCCCCTCCCTCTTCCAACATCTTATCGGAGCAGTTTTCCTGCGAGCACAGCCGTTAGAGGCTTTCCTGTCAGAGCAGTTTTCAAGTGATCACAGCTGTTAGGGACGGACCTCCCTTTCACCCCGGCCAGCTTTAACCAATCCCTTAGGGCCGCAATAGCAATGGCGCAAATTCTCCCAAACCCGGAAGCCTAACCCTATAAAACAAAGCGCCCGACCCCAGTAAGTGTTCAGTCTTTTTGGGAACGATCCCGCTGAGCCTGCCGGTGAAATAAAGCTGTGTTCTCCCTGATCTCTACGTGCCGCTTGGGTTTCTCGGTCTCTGCCATTTTTCGGCAACATTTGGTTCCCTGACCCGGAAACCCAACTGCGCTGGCCCCTTGCGCCACCAGTGTGGGGCGAGAGGTGGGCTGTGGAGCAACAGGGAACCGGAGAAGGGTGTAGGCGTGCCCCACCGATTTTGGCAGACCCTGAACCGGGCCTTCCCTGGGTGGCCGCAGCCCGCGTTTCCCCAGCTGGACCCACGAAGAGAGAGATCGGGGATAACGAGCCGGATCCTCCCATCGGACCAGGTAAGCCCCTGGGCATTATCCAAGTCAGTCCTGTCCCACGTGACAGAAGGGGAGCCTGATCACCTCCCGGTAGGTTCTTATAACCTACCCAGGCAGGGACACCCTTGGGAGGGTGTCTATCCGGTGTGATTGTGTGAATGCCTGATTGTGTGCCTGTTTGTTTGGTTCCACCGCTTTTAGCTACGGAACCTGAGTGGGCTGCACCCTGATTCTTGCGTAGCATCATACGGCATAACGGTCATCCACTTCATGCAGTGGTCTGGTCCGGGGCTTATACGGATAGACCTTAGTCAAGACACTTCTAAGTTCCCGCAAAGGACGTGAGCAGGACAGCACCTGAGTGAGTCCCCCTCCCCCCCTTCTGCGACATGGTACACTATGGGAGGGAAGCAAAGTAAGCCTACCATCCTAGACTGCATGTTAAAGAATTTTGAGAAGGGTTATGGTGGAGATTATGGAGTCTGCATGACCCCAGGAAAGTTAAGAACCCTCTGTGAATTGGAATGGCCCACTTTTAATGTAGGCTGGCCATCAGAGGGAACCCTAGACCTGGCCATCGTCCAACGCATTTATATTGTGGTGACCGGCAATCCTGGTGACCTGGATCAGTTTCCATACATTGACTCCTGGTTGGAAATTGCCAGGACCCTACCACCTTGGGTACGGTTCTGCTCTAGTAAAAAGGGACAGTGCAGGATTCTCGTAACCCAGACTCTGAAAGGAACTCCCAACACCCCTCTGACAAAGACTATACACCAAGGGGACCATGAGGAGGAACTGCAAATCCTGCTACCACCATACGTCCCACCAGTCCCGCAAACCACTCCGGAGGCAATTCCAGACACCCCGCCGCCCTTCGTTTCCCCGCCAGCTGCTCAACTCGAGGGTCGGCCTGCAGAGCCCACACCCCCACCAGCCGCTCAACCCAAGGGTCGGCCTGCAAAGCCCACACCCCAAGATCTCACCCGCCACCTTCGGCCGCGAAATGTCCCAGCCCTCTAGATGCCTCTCTGGGAAACCCGAGGGCCCGATCTTATCGGCCCAGATGGGACTCCCCTTCCTGGCCGACCTATAATCTACTACCAGCCCTTTACCACCACTGACCTCCTGAACTGGAAACATCACACCCCAGCCTACTCAGAAAAGCCCAAGCTATGATTGACCTCATGGAATCCATCTTCCAAACACACTGACCTACCTTGGAAGACTGTCAACAACTCC
The DNA here is from genome assembly GCF_057876585.1 of Rhinolophus sinicus. NCBI lineage: Eukaryota > Metazoa > Chordata > Mammalia > Chiroptera > Rhinolophidae > Rhinolophus > Rhinolophus sinicus. The sequence continues at coordinate 25,893,582 of NC_142511.1, forward strand.
TTCCCACCCTCTTTAACACTGAAGAGAGGCGGAGAATCCTACAAGAAGCTCGAAAGTGGCTGGAAGAGATGGCTCCAGGAGGCATCATGGACACGAGATGGGCTAACGAGGCTGCTCCTGACAACCGGCCTGACTGGGACTTCAACACGGAAGAAGGTAGAGGTGCTATCAGGAGGTATCAAGAGGCCATTCTGCGGGGCCTCCGACAAGGGGCCAAGAAGCCGACTAATATGTCAAAGACAGCTGATGTAACTCAAGACAGTGAAGAAACGCCCGGAGACTTCTACGAAAGACTATGTGAAGCCTTCCGCATATACACCCCGTTTGACCCAGAGGCGCCAGAAAATCAGCGAATGGTAAATGCGGCTTTTGTTGCACAGTCAGCCCCCAACATCTGCCGAAAGCCCCAATAACTCGAAGGCTTCGCCGGGATGAACATCACCCAGCTGCTAGAGGTGGCTAACAAAGTGTTCCACAACCGCGACAATGTAGCCAAGCGAGACGCTGATAAGAGGATGAGGCAGAAAGTAACCCTATTGGCGGTGGCACTCCAACAAAACACCAACCAAAGAAGGACTGTGGGGCAGACGAGAAATCCAACGCAGCCTCGCGGGACGCTCAAAAAGGATCAATGTGCCTATTGCAAGGAGGTGGGGCACTGGAAAAATGAATGCCCCAATCGGCAACAGCCTCAACCCAGAAGCCATCCGCGGCCTACACCTTCTGGTAAGAAGGAACCTGAGTTCAGCAGCCTGGCCGGCATAGACTCTGATTGATGGGGACCGGGCTCTCTACTGCTAGGCCCCCACGAGCTCATGGTTGATTTAGACACAGGGGCCAAAAGATTACCTTTATGGTAGACACAGGAGCAGAATACCCAGTGGTTACTTCCCCAGTGGCTCCCCTTACTAATCGGACTGTAACCATCATGGGGGCCACCGGAGACCAGGCAGTAAGTCAGCCGTTCTGCTGGTCTCGAACCTGCAAATAGGAGGCCACGTCATCTCCCATGAGTTCTTATATGTACCTGAGTGCCCGATCCCACTGCTTGGGAGAGACCTACTCACTAAGTTAGGGGCACGGATTTCCTTCGAGCAATCTGGCCAAACAACCAAGAACTTGAGCCCCGCCGAGCCGCAGCTCATCCTGTCCCTCAACATGCCTAGGGACGAAGAATGGAGACTATTTGAATCAGAGGCCGCCAAAACAAATCCTGAGTACTACCGAACTAAGGTACCAGGGGTATGGGCAGAAAACAATCCTCCCGGACTTGCCAGCAAACGGGCCCCTGTCATAAATGAACTAAAGGCTGGAGCCCAGCCGCAACAGCTTCGACAATACCCGATTTCCAGGGAAGCTCAAATAGGCATTCAGACACATCTTGAATGGCTGAAAGATGCTGGCATCCTCGTTGAGTGTCAGTCCCCCTGGAACACACCGCTACTCCCCGTCAAAAAGCCAAATGGTGAATATCGCCCAGTTCAGGACCTCCGTGCAGTGAATCAAGTAACTCAGTCTCTGCATCCAGTAGTTCCCAATTCCTACACCCTTCTCAGCCAGGTTCCACCGGAGGCCGCCTGGTTCACGTGCCTGGATCTTAGGGACGCCTTCTTCTGAATTCAACTAGACCCGATAAGCCAACCCATCTTTGCCTTTGAGTGGACTGACCCTAAGTCAGGGCATCAAATGCAGCTCACCTGGACAAGGCTTCCACAAGGGTTTAAGAACTCCCCCACGCTATTCAGTGAGGACCTGGCTTCGGACTTTGCGAGTTTCCCACGAGAACAAGTCAACTGCACTCTCTTACAATATGTAGATGATCTCCTCATCGCCTGCCCAACAAGAAAGGCCTGCCACCAAGCCACAATTGCCCTCTTACAACATCTGGCCACCAAAGGGTACCAGGTGTCCTGGAAAAAGGCTCAGCTCTGCAGACAGGAAGTCAAATATTTGGGCTTCATAATCACCCAAGGAAAACGGGCCCTCAGCGCAGAACGAAAAGCGGTTATTACCAACCTCCCATGGCCCACCACTAGGCGAGCCCTATGTGAATTTTTTTGGGCAGCTGGATTCTGTCAGATCTGGATTCCCGGGTTCTCGGCCATAGCCCAACCACTTTATGAGTCACTCTCAGGACAGGACAAACAACCCCTAAAATGGGGAGAGACAGAGGAAAAGGCCTTCACAGAACTCAGAGACTTACTTGGGAGAGCCCCAGCTTTGGGTCTACCCGACACGGAAAAACCTTTCTGCCTATTTGTCCATGAAAAAGACAAAACTGCATTGGGACTCCTAACCCACACAGTTGGACCCTGGATAAGACCTATTGCTTGCCTGTCCAAAAGACTGGACCCGGTCGCTTCCGGGTGGCCCCCATGCCTGAGGGCCTTAGCCGCTATAGTACTCCTCATCCAGGAAGCTGACAAGCTCACCCTCGGACAACAACTCACAGTCAAGTTTCCCCATTCTGTAATTATGCTCATGAACTGTCAGGGTCCATGATGGCTCTCCAATGCCAGGCTCACCCAATACCAGGGGCTCCTTCTGGAAAATCCTCGCATAAGTCTCCAGACTGTTCAAGCCTTAAACCCGGCAACCTTCCTCCCCACAGCCGAAGGCGAGCCTGAACACGACTGCCTAGAAGTCATTATGAGGTCCATGCCACACAGCCGGACCTACAAGACTCCCCTGTGCAGGACGCAGAGGTTACACTCTATACTGACAGCAGCAATTTCCTACAGGGTGGACTACGTAGAGCTGGCTACGCTGTAACTACAGCTTCGGAGGTTCTGGAGGCAAAGGCACTTCCAGCTGGGTGGTCAGCACAACGAGCCGAACTCTGGGCTCTCATATGGGCACTACAGCTCTCAAAAGACAAAAGGGCTAACATTTACATAGACTCCAGGTATGCTTTTGCCACCGTGCACATACATGGGGCCATCTACAAAAAACGTGGCCTCCTCACGTCTGAAGGGAGAACCATGAAAAATAAAAGCAAAATCCTACAGCTACTGAAAGCTGTTTGGGCACCCCAGCGCCTAGCTATCATCCACTGTCGAGGACACCAGAAAGGGAACGATGAGCCGGCTGCTGGCAATCGCCTCGCTGATCATGCCGCGAAGGCAGCCGCCCAGGACACAGACGCAGCCATCATTGCTTCCACCACACCAGCCTCGCCAAGCTCTACCTATACCACAGCAGAAGACAGCTGGGCACAAAATGAGGGTGACACCCGGCATCCTCAAGGTTGGTGGATACTGCGTGATGGTCGCTTATTCATATCAGCCACCCTCGCTCCCCTCATCATTTTGGAACACCACTCTACTTCCCACTTAGGGAAGACTGGACTTGAAAGGCTGCTAGCCAAAAACTTCTATATAGCCAGGCTCACAGCCCTATGCCGTTCTATCACAGAGCGCTGTGCTACCTGTGCCAGACACAATCCCAAGACCGGACCGACCCCACCACCTGGGGTCCAATGAACAGGATCTGCCCCTTTTGAGGATCTTGAGGTAGACTTCACAGAAATGACCCCTCACTGAGGGACAAAATACCTTCTTGTCCTCGTCTGTACCTTCTCGGGCTGCGTAGAAGCCTTTCCCACCCGAACTGAAAAAGCCAGAGAAGTCACCAAAGTTCTCCTCCGCGAAATCATCCCTCGGTATGGGCTTCCCCTCACCATTCATAGTGACAACGGACCAGCCTTTGTCTCAGACGTGCTACAGACTCTGGCCTCGGCCCTCAATGTCTCCTGAAGGCTTCACACGGCCTACTGGCCTCAGAGTTCAGGGAAAGTAGAGCATATAAACCGTACCCTCAAAGAAACATTGTCTAAGCTATGCCAAGACACCTCCCTGGGATGGATGGATCTACTCCCCTTAGCCGTCCTCCACTCCCAGTGTACTCCTAGAAAGGATGGCTTCTCCCCATTTGAAATTCTCTGTGGCCGGCCTCCCCCGTTACTATCATCCATCCCAGGCAGTCTCAAAGTAGTAGGTGACTCTCACCTCCAAGGTCAGCTTATTGCCCTAGGGAAGATCCTTATGGGCCTACACTCACATCTGCTAGAAAGAACTCCTATCTCATTAGGGACCCCCGTCCATCTCCACCTTCCAGGTAACAAGGTCTGAGTCAAAGATTGGAAACGCGAGCCCCTCTGCCCAACATGGACGGGCCCACACACAGTAATCCTTGCCACCCCCACTGCCCTTAAGGTCTCCGGAATCACACCGTGGATCCACCACTCCCGCGTCAAGCGAGCAGAACTAGACCGGCCTGCCTGGACTTCCCATCCAGTGCCCGGCGCGCCACTGAAGACCACGCTTAAAAAATCTATCTGAATGCCAGTTCTCGCCTGCTCCTCCCTAAGCATCACCGCCCTCTGTCTACTGAGTCTGTTAGCCTCCTTTCTTCCTCTCCTTTCTCCTTTCTTCCTTGTCTCTGCGGCCCCGTCTGATTGGACCCCAGCCCAAAGAAGCCTCCTCCTGTTTGGGTTTCTACTATGGATGTTTCCCCTATTCGCACTCACCTGCCTACGGCCCTCTGCTTCTTAGGCCAATTCTACCCTTCCCTGAGCGCCCCGGACCAGCGGACAGGTACCTGTGTCGGGCCCCCTTTCCACCTGACTTTAAGATCCTCCTTTTTCTCCTATGATGTCATACCCCCAGATTGTTACCTTGGCGTCACGCCTACCCTCTGCATGAAGGACGATGTCTTACTGGACTGCCATCCCTACACAGCCCTCCTCGAACCTATGCAGGTTTTATGGTCGAAAGTCCCTCTGCTGGGACGTCGCTGACGGCGACCTGGACTCCCCTGTCTGCACACAAATAGGCATTAGGGGACCTGTCATAATTCCCTAGACCCAAAAACTGGGTGCACCCCCTGTGACCCCCATTCCCCGGGTTATCTACTGGGGCCTTAACCTCACCTCTTTATGCCGGCCACCACTCCTAAACTCCCCAGACTTCACTCAACAGCTCCTCAATACATCTTACCAGTTTTGGTTCAACTCCACTCCGCTCCCCACCGGTTCCCCCTGTTGGATTTGTCTGCCCCTTATCCATTCAGCTTTCTTCGGAATACCCATTCCACCCAACTGGCCCCTCCGCAACTCCACCAACACTTCCGCCTCAATAGTCACCGAACCCATTGGCAATCCCGTCCCACTGGCTCCGGCCATAAACCTCACCTGTTACCTACCCCGTGGCCTCACCCAGGCTCCCGACCCCCGCTGCTGGAGTTTTTCTGCACCTTTACCCTTCTGCACTCCTCCCGGCATATTTCTCTTCTGTGACAGAGGCTACCCATACAGGCGTCGGGACACACATCATAATGGAAGTGGCTGCATCCTCACTTTCATTTCTCCTTCTGCCACCATTTTTACTGACGCTGAATTCCAGTCACAGGTCTCCCCTTCCCTTCACACCCGTCGGGAGGCTTTCATCCCTTTCCTCATAGGTACTGGCATCTTTACAGGGGTCACTGCTGGCACCTCCGGCCTAGGGACTTCCATCAACTTTTACTACAAACTTTCTCAGGAAATCAATGATGACATGGAGCGGGTCACATCACTCCAGACCCAACTCTCCAGCCTGGCAGTGGTTGCCCTCCAAAACTGGCGAGCTCTAGACCTGCTCACGGCCGAGAAAGGTGGGGCCTCTCTCTTCCTCCAAGAAGAATGTTGCTACTACATAAACCAGTCTGGAATCGTCGCCACCAAGGTTTGTGAGCTCCGGGATCACATCTAGGGCCGCTGTGAGGAGCTTGCCTCCTGGGGTTCAGCTCTCAGTCCTGGACTTCCTGGCTCCTCCCTTTGGTGGGCCCCTTACTCTCCATTCTTCTCCTTGCTGCCATCGGCCCGTGCATCTTCAATGCCCTTGTCCGCTTCATCGAAAATACCGTCTCCCGTCAGACCACTGCCTGCATCCTTGCCCTACGGGGCTATCGCCCCCTCGATTTAAATGATGATCTTCAGGGTTCCCCTTCCAATCATCAACAGGGGGGACATGTTGGATCAGCTTCCCTGCGAGCACAGCCATTAGAGGCTTTCCCGCCCCCCTCCCTCCACCGATATCTTACTGGAGCAGTTTTCCTGTGAGCACAGCCGTTAGAGGCTTTCCTGTCAGAGCAGTTTTCGAGCGATCACAGCTGTTAGGGACGGACCTCCCTGGCACCCTGGCCAGCTTTAACTAATCCCTTAGTGCCGCAATAGCAATGGCGCAAATTCTCCCAAACCCGGAAGCCTAACCCTGTAAAACAAAGTGCCTGACCCCAGTAAGTGCTCAGTCTTCTTGGGAATGATCCTGCTGAGCCCATCGGTGAAATAAAGCTGTGTTCTCCCTGATCTCTATGTGCCGCTTGAGTTTCTGGGTCTCCGCTGTTTTTCCGCAACAATGGTAATAGCAGGTACTGCAAAGAAAGATAAAGAAATATATTCAGCTGGACTAAATAAATGTAAAACTTGATAAAACATTATGTAGTAATTGTTAAGTGTGTCTTAGATGTCAGAAAATTTCAAAAGACTGATTAAAATATAGCATGCAAAAGTAACACAAAATATTCCTAGGCTCCGCCCTGTCCAAGGCAAGTAATGACACGGAGAAGGGACTGAATCTAGGAAAATACACGTAACAGATGCAGCAAAAAAGAGAATGAATGCAGCAGTGAGGAGAATAAAGCCCCTAATATGGTCTTTCTAAAACTAGACCCTGCCATCTGAGTACCTATCTGTACGGTGTAGAAGTTTTAGGTCCTCTAGTGGTTGACTGGAGTACGTAGGACCTTTGTCTTTTTCTTCTGTTTCTGTGGGTGCACTCGTACAGGGCTTGACTCGAGAGTGGTGAATCCAGGAGTCAAATTCTGGGACTTTTACTGCTGTGGAAGTAGAAAGAATCAGGTGTAGGTCCTTTCCACACTGGATCTAGTATTGGAGATAGAGAAGGAAGAGATTTGATAAGAACTTCATCTCCTGGGTTAAATAAGGGTTTTTGATCCCCTTGAGGTTGAGCTTCTGATAATTGTTGGATGGCTTGTTGGAACTGTGCTAAAGAAGTTATCTGTTGGGTTAGTTCTATAGTCTCATGATCAGCTAGGAGGTCATTGGTTAAGAAAGGCCTATCATACAACATTTCAAAAGGCTTAGGCCACACTTAGTTGGGGTATTTAGAATACGGAGGAGAGCTATGGGGAGTAAAGCTGTCCAATTTTGACTAGTTTCTTGTGATAATTTTCTAAGATGTCTTCTGATAATGTCATTGGTCTTTTCTACCTTGCCTGAGGATTGTGGCCTCTGAGCATAATGGAGGTGATAGTCTATTCCCAGGGCTTTGGATATACCCTTGGTGACTGAAGATTTGAAAGAAGGCCCATTGTCGCTTTGAAGAGACTTGGGGAGGCCAAATCTAGGTATAATTTCCATAATTAGCACCTTAACTACTTCTATTGCCTTTTCTGTTTTATAAGGAAAGGCTGCAACCCAGTAGGTGAAGGTGTCCACCCACACTAGGAGATACTTGTATCCTTTGGCTTTGGGCATATGGGTGAAGTCTAATTGCCAATCCTCTCCTTGGCATTTGCCTTGTCTTTGTTCCCCTATGAGTGTCTGAGGATGTGTTAGGGGGTCATTCTTAAGGCAGACTTCACAAGATGTGAGAATATCTTGTGTAGTCCTATGAAGGCCTTTTCCTGTGAATAATTTTTGAGCAATTTGTAAAGTTTTGTCCCTTCCTAAGTGGAAGGTTTGCTGAAGAGTTTTCAGAACTTTCCATTGGTTGGCACCTGGGAGGTGTAAATGACTATCCTCCCCTTGTAACCAACCCATGGATTGGGCAGTGTAGCCCCTTGTCTTAACCTATTCTTGTTCTTTTTGAGTATATTGGGACTTAATGTGGATTATGGACCCATCCCAAATTAGAGGAGTTACTGTAGGGTTGAGAGTTAGTTTGGCAGCATTTTTAGCTGTTTGGTGTGCTAATCTGTTGCCCTGAGAAATTTCATCACTTCCCTTTTGGTGTCCCTTGCAGTGTATAACTGCTATTTCTTTAGGAGAAAGTACTGTCTGTAGTAGTCTGTTGATCTCCTGGTGATATTTGATAGGAGACTCGTTGGCAGTTAGGAAGCTTCTTTCTTTCCAAATGCTTCCATGGGCACGTAATACCAAAAAGGCATATTTTGAATCAGTATATATATTGGCTCTTTTAACTTTATTTAGCTCTAATACTCGAGTAAGAGCTATTAGCTCAGCCAGCTGTGTACTGGTTCTAGAAGGAAGGCCTGCATGTTCTAAGATATTATGTAAAGTAACAACAGCATATCCAGCCTTTCGTGTGCCATTTTATACAAAAGAGCTCCATCAGTAAAAAGTGTCCAATCTGGGTTGTCTAGGGGTGTGTCTTGTAAGTCTGGTCTAGCAGCATAGGTTTGTAGTAAAACTTGCTGGCAGTTATATATCAGCTCCTCTCCCACCTCAGGGAGGAATGTGGCTGGATTGAGAGAAGAGCAAGTCTGTATCTGAGTTACAGAACCTTCTAGTAAAAGAGCTTGATACCGTAAGAGGCAGCTATCTGTAAGCCAGTGACTACTGTCAGTATTTAAAAGTCCTTGAATGTGATGGGGGACAAGGACAGTTAGGTTTTGTCCCATCGTGAGCTTGGTGGCTTCAGGAACCAGAAGGGCATCTGCAGCTATTGCCCAGAGACAAGCTGGCCAGCCGCACGCTACGAGGTCCAGTTTTTTACTTAAATAGCCTACTGGTTGCTGTGAGGGTCCTCTGGGTTGCATTAGGACTCTTAAAGCCATTCCCTTTCTTTTTGTTATATATAAATGAAAGGATTTTCCTGTAGGAAGGCTTAAGGCTGGGGCACTTAACAGTGCATGTTTTAAAAGGCTAAAAGCTTGTTCAGCCTCTGAATTCCAAAGTAGTAGATGAGTATTTGCAGTTTGAGTATCTTTAATTACTTGATAACGGGGGGCGGGCCATTTCTTTGTATCCTGGGATCCATAGACACAGTAGCCGGTAATGCCCAGGAAGCTCCTTAATTGCTTTAAGGTCTTAGGTAGAGGATAAGTGGAGATGGGATGAATTCTGTCCTCCCCTAGGGCCCTAGTTCCTTCAGAGATAATTAGCCCAAGGTATTTGACAGAAGTCTGACACATCTGGGCCTTGGCCTTGGAAACCTTGTAACCCTAAGAGGCTAGAAAATTTAAAAAGGCAGTAGTGCCTTGGCTGATGAGCTCTTCAGATGGAACACACAATGAAAGGTCACCAACATATTGTAAAAGAGTACAGCTGTTATAGGCAAAATCTGCTAAGTCCTTAGAGAGGGCCTGTCCAAAGAGGTGTGGACTATCTCTAAACCCCTGAGGGAGGACGGTCCAGGTGATCTGTGAAATCTGGCTTTCAGGGTCCTCAAAGGCAAAGAGATATTGTGAGTCAGGGTGCACAGGTATACAGAAAAAGGTGTCTTTTAAATCTAATACCGTGGACCATCTGGCACTTTCAGGTATTTGGGCTAGGAGAGTGTAAGGATTTGGAACTATGGAGTCTGTAGGAATGACTGCCTTGTTGATGGCCCGGAGGTTTTGAACTAATCTCCATTCTCTATTTGGTTTGGGAACCCCTAAGATGGGGGTGTTGCAAAGGCTGTTGAATTCTCTAAGGAGTCCTTGTCGTTTGAGACTGTTAATGATAGGGATTAGTCCTTTCCATGCCTTGGGTTTCAGAGGGGACTTTTTCCGGCATGGAAATAAGGTGGAGCCTTAAGATGGATGTGGACTGGAGTGGCCGTTAAGGCACGACCAATTGTCCCTTGTGATGCCCAAACATCAGAGTTGATGTTGGTTTCTACTACTGGGAGGAAGCTAGAAATACTTCCAGGGGCCAGGAGAACAATAGTTCCCATTGCTGTCCTAATGTCTCTTCCTAATAGAGGAGTAGGGCTTTCTGGCATGATTAAGAATGAGTGGGAGTACATTAGGTCATCCCATATGCAGCCTAAGGGCTGGGAAACATATTTAGTAATTGGCTTGCCCCTGACTCCGCGGATGGTAGCATATCGATTGGAGAGGGTCCCTGGATTGGAGAGGAAGACAGAGAATGTGGCTCCTGTATCTAGAAGGAAATCAGTAGGCTTTCCTTCTACTTCTAGGATTATCCAGGGCTCAGGGGTCCCAATGGTTACATGGGACAAGGGAATCACTTGTAGAAGTGCCGGACCCCATCAGTCCGGAGTGGGAGTCTGACTGAATGAGACTGGCCTCGGGGGTGGAGGCCTCTGTGGACAGTCTGACTACCAGTGATCCCCTTCACAGATGGGACAGGGCCATGGAGATCTCCGAGTCAGCCCTGGTTGCCGTGAGCATTCCTTTCGCCAGTGACTGGACTGTCCACATTGGTGGCAATCGGACCTTCCCTTTCCCCAGGTTCGCTGTAAGGCAGCTACTAGTATTTCTGTGTTTTTTCTTATTTTCCTCTCCTTGTCCTGGGCTTCCTCTTGGTCCCGATTGTAAAAGACGGTATTGGCCACTTTGAATAGTTGGTCCAAGGTGCCTTCAGGACCAATAGCCAATTTTTGTAATTTCCTGCGGATATCTGGGGCAGCCTGAGTTATAAATTTGTCTTTTCGGGGCTGTCTGGCCCTATAGGAGTACACTTAATTAAGGTCTCCCTGAGCCTTTCTAAAAAGGTTGAGGGATTTTCTTCCAAATTCTGGCTAATAGTAGATAGTTTTGAATAACTAATGGGTTAGGCCCTTGTTCTCCTCAGTCCCTCTAAAATGCATGCCAGAAAGTGTGTGTGTTTTTTTGCCAATTTCCCATGGCTGTATGAGGATCCCATAGTGGGTCATCAGTGGGCACTGCCTGTTTCCCTGTAGGGAAGGGTTCCCGAATGGAATCCTGTGCTGTCTGTTCCTCATGATAGGCTAGGAACTGATCGTCTCCAAACTTTTCGGCAGCTTGCAAGGCTGCTTGTCTTTCAGAACTGGTGAGAGTCTGATTCAGGAGTAACATAACGTCTTTCCAAGAGAGCTCAAAGACCTGAGTTAAATTTTGGAAAGCTTTTATGTATTTGTCAGGGTCATCTGAGAACTTCCCTAGATCTCCCTTTATTTGTCTGAGATCTTGTAAGGAAAAAGGGACTTGAACCGTGGCAGACCCAAATTCTCCTCCTGGTATCTCTTGTAAGGGAAGGAGATTTACTCTATACTGGGGACGCGTTAGTGTAGGAGGTCCTGGATATGGAGGACAATTAAAAGGAGCTGGAGCAGGAACTGGCTCCAGAGGAAGAGCAGGATATATACTTTTGGGGCGGTCCCTTGACTGGATGTTTATAGGAGGGACCTCCTCAGGAGAGGAGGTTCCCACTGGGATTTCTTTTGGAGGAGTCTCTTTAGGAGGGGGTCTCCCTAGGGAGAGTCTCCATAAAAGGAGTCCCCCTAGGAGGAGTCCCCTTAGGAGAAATCCCCTTAAAAAGGGACCCATTGGGGAAGAGAGGCAAGAGATCACAGCCAAAAGAGCCGGGTGAACTCTATATTTCTTACAGAGATCTGGGTTGTCCCTCAGGGCAAAAAAAGCCTGAACAAATGGAACTTCTGACCATTTGCCCTCCTTTCTGCAAAACGGGTCTAGTTGCATGATAGTATTATAATTAATACTTCCCTCAGAAGGCCAAGTCTCCCCATCTTCCAATGAGTATTTAGGCCAAACCTCTGAACAAAAGAAAACCAGGTGCTGCTTCTTCAAAGTCTGAGGGTCAAATTTGTTCCAGTGTTTCAAGATGCAATTCAGGGGGTGTAGGCACGTGAGGGCTGATTGCCCATCTGAAAGGGAGGAATAAGAGAAAGGCGTCCTTTCACAATTCATCTCCCACAATCTGCTCTGGGGCGTCCCCCAGATGCATGAACCATGGACACCGTGCGACCGGTTCTGAGGCAAGTGGGGAGACACGGCGTGCCAGGATTCGTCGTGCTTACCTGGGCGGCCCGGCCCGTGCCTCCGGGTGGGCGCCTACCATGGCCCTGCCTGAATGTTTGGCACTGGCCAACAGGTCGATAAAGCTTGTGGCCAATAATGAGGTGCCCTAAAGTAGTGGGGTGTATACCCCGACTCTGGGCATCACAGAAATTGATGGCATGACTAATATAATAGTGGTCATTTAAATAAAGATATTTAAGGAGAGAGTATATGCTCAAGGCGTGTAGGGAAGGCATGTAACCTGTGCAGAAAGGCAAGTGGGGGGGACATTTTGATTCCCAATGGGTAAGAGAGGGCAAAAAGAGGAAACGGAAGCCCCAAAAGACTTCAGATAAATTTCCTCCTTAAGGTAAAGTGAGTCTGGAATATATCGCCCTTCTCTATGAATTTTGTCAGATGGCTGACAAAAGCAGAGGTGTAAGAGGAAAGTGGCGAGGTATTTGGGACTCCATGGGTGGAGTCCTTGATGAGTCTGGGCTGCCAGACAATTCTTGAAGAACCGACAACAGAGAGAGATCACAAAAACAACAGAGAGATTTGGGGTGGAGATCAGGATACTTCCATCTGTGCTTTAAAGCTTGGAGGAGATCCCAAGAGGATGTTCTGAGAGGGAGTGCTAAATGCCAGTAAATCTTATCCTGAGTGACAAGAGATGTCCTATAGAGGCCGAGGTTCATGTTCGTACTTTAAGATGTCTTGAGGTCGGCAGGAAGTGCTGAGGAGGTCTTGCAGGGAAGAGACCTGAGACCAGCGTCTCAAAGGTTGAGGAGAGACAGTGACAGAATGAAGGAACAGCAAAGACAAAGGAGTCATCCTGCTGGCACCCTTATGGGCAGTCGAGCTGGGAAGGGACCAAAGGAACCTTTGGGGATTCACCACAGAGTGGCCACGTCCAGAATTCCTTCAGTTGTCCGCAAAGGCCCACAGTCCTGGCCATGTGCCAGTATTCAGTCTCCTGGAGGAAAGAGAAATGAGAAAGCAATAGGGAGGGGGAGGGAGCCTCCAAACGGCACCCTTGCGGGCAGTAGGGCTGAGGGAAGACTCATGGAGCCTTTGGGACACACTGCAGAGCCCCCATAGTCAGAGTCCCGCAACTGCTGTCAAGGGCCATTTACCTCAACCACGTGCCATCTTTGGGCTTCACTCCATCAGAGAGAGAAAGCAAGAGAGAAGGCCGTTAGACTGTGGCCGACATTCCTCCATTTCAGTGCAGGAGGGGATCAACCAGAGCCCTCCTGCAAGACCTGCCCTCTGAGTCTTGAGAGTAGCAGCCGTGCTTTTCGGCTTTTCGCATTTAAACGGCTGACAGAGGCCTACTGTTTGCATGATAGAGTAAAGGAGACAAAAAAATGATGAAGGCCCATAGGGTGGGCAAGTAGAAAGGCACAGATAATATTTAACTCTCCTTCAATCCCGGACAGGAGTCCCCAAATGATGTAGGTGATGTTGGATCTGCTAGCAGTTTCTGAGTGCGGGCCGGGATCTTGTCTCGTGAAGCCGAAGAGTGGAAACACGGACCAGAGAGAGGCAAAAAGTTTTAAAAAGAGGATAGTTTATTAGAGGCAGGAGAAGAGGTTGCAGCTCCTGAGCAGCAGGGGGTCCCGAATGGGGGTGCCTGTGACTGAGGCAAAAGCTCTTACTTTTCTATGCCTTCCCTTGTCTGCTTGGGGAAGGGGAGCTGTTTGAAGAAGGGAACTGGCCCCTTCTAATGAAATTTGTCTACCAGGTTTGTTCTGCTTGCCTACCCTAAAGGAATCAGCAAAATAACCCACTCTTATCTATCAGATCTGCTCCATTTGTCAGACAAAAAGGAATTTTATGATTCACCACAAGGCCTTGTTACATTATGTCCTGGAGTAAAGGAGTGATTTCAAAACCTGAAGTTTTAGGATATGGCTGTCTTTTGTTTATTCCACCAGGGACCCCCTTATCTACTTAGCAATTATACTAAGTAACCTGTCTCAGCGTTAAGGATAATAACTACCCCACAGAGATGTGGCTGTGAGAAATGGGTGGAATACTTGGGGAAGTATCCAATCCACAGTGAGCTGGTTACTTCCTCTTCCCGCCTCTCTGGGCTGCAGAGAAGAGTGGGTTATGATGTCAAGACTGGGAAAGGGATCATGCCAGGAACAGAAAAGCCCTTTCCTCATTTCCTAGCCCCAAGGACTGTGCTCCCTTCTTCAGGCCTGCCTCTGTATAGTAGCTACTCTTGCCTCCCCCTCCCTCTGATCCCACTTCCAATACTTTGTGTTCTCCCTATCTTGTCTTTTTGAGGATTCCCAAGGGAGATAAGGCTGGGAAATCTAGAGAAGGAATGTAAAGCCTGTTGGAGTAAGTCCTTTTAAAAGCAGGTGGAGGTGATCCCATCTCCCTTCATCCATTCCCCTGGGGCTTGTGAACAGCGCTCAATGCCCCTAGCTCTGCAGCCAATCCTCTCTCAGCCCTTAGTATGCCATAGGATGCAGTGATTGGATTTGAAATACAGAAATTAAGCTGGAGTAAACTTCAGAAGGGTCACTTGTGAGGGTTTGGAGAGAGGTTTGGGAGTGGGAAAGCAGCTCACAGAACAGTTCACAGAATCCTAGAGTCACCACCTCTTTTTGGCCTAAGAGTTCAGTCAATCAGCACTGGAGGGAAAAAATGTACTTGGTCAGGTAGGAAAGCTTTGGTAAGGGTGGGGGCCATCGAGCTATGGAGGTCAGTTCAATTTGGTCTCTGTGAATTGGGAAGTATAAGGGCAAAACAGAATTAAGAAAATAAAAAAATCCTAAACCCCCCTCCAAAACAGTACATACAAACTGGGAAGCATTAAAAGGCAGGCTCTCTAAAGCCAGGTCAGAGATTTCCATTCGGATAGTCTATTAATAAGCTCTCCCAGGTGATTCTGAGCTGGAGGTCTGAGGTCCACATTTTAAGGAACTGCTCCTGAAACGATATACACAACTGCATGGCTGTAAGTTCTTTCTTTGGTCTACCCAAATTCTCCTGTTGGGAAACTTGTTTCTTCCCATCCTGCTTCCTTCTCTGCAGACTAAACTGTCATCAAGGTTTGGCTTGGCACCTCACTGGGGCAATGGTAACCTAAGTGGGGTGTCTGGGGGAGAACCGTGACCCTGGGCCTGGCTCTTCCAGGGGCTGCGGGCAGTTAGACTCCATGCTAGTCCCTTGAGGGTTCGCGTCCTGACCCAATAGTTCAGCCAAAGCCAAAGCGAGGAGCAGGATGCGCCAGGGCTGGCCAGTCTTTCAGAGTCCGGGCTCCCGCTGCAGCGCCCACTGGAGTGGTTAGAGGGAGGGTTCAGGTTCCAGGGGCCAGCAACACGTCACCTCCGCCCGACTGAGCAGAGGGCAGGGGCGGGGCCTGGGCCTGGGCTCCTGGTTGCTATGGCCACACGTCAACACCCAGCGCCTCCTAAGAGGTGCGGCAGCAGAGGCGGCGGAGGTTCGGTTTGAGATGGTGAGGTCTCCGGTGATGGGGGAGAACCTCAGGTGGTGCCTTAAGTGTTCTGAATTGGGTTGGATTTCTGAGCTGGGAAAGTGGAGTACTGAGGGAGGGTAGAAGGTGTCGGAAGGCCCAGGATCGGGAGGACACCCCTAGAAGAGGCAAGGGAAGTCCTGAGGAACTTGCTTTTCCAAAAGAGGAATTAAGGGCGGCATTGATAGGAATTGAAAGTGTAAAGTGATGCTGAGCGTGGATGTTGGGGAGAAAGGGATGTCCCAACCTTTTCCCCCTACCATCAGACTGGGGCCTCTATGGGCTGGGGATTGTGGGATGTGATGAGGATAAACCACTGGTGAGGAGGCCAGATGACAGGTTGTCTGACACTAACTAGCAGTGACAACACATAAATCACCGAATATTTTTGACTCTCAGTTTTCTCTTTTGTTACTTGGGTCTTGGGGTCACTCAGCTGCTACTCAACAAATATTTGCAAATGAATGAATGAATGAGGAAGGTACCAGGTTTGAAAGACCCTGGAGGGATTGGGACTGGTCTGGCTGGCCTGAGAAGGACTGCAAGGGTCATGAGGTTTGAGAAAGGCAGTGGGCCTGGGAGGAGCTATGCAGGGGATGTCTGGGCTCCAGTGAGGAGTGTGTTGGTTCCTGAAGGATAAGGGAGGTGGGTGGAGGATAGGTGTTGGAGCCTTGGGGTATTGGAAATAACCTTAGAATTTCTGGGGGCACACCAAGTGGCAAAGGTGGCTCCTTGTGTGTACTGGTGGACATATTTCCTGCCCAGAGGTGACACTGCTTTTCTGGGGCTCAGTGGTTCAAATGCAGGGTACCTAAGTAGAGATTTCAGAAGAGCTTTGTTAATTACAAGATAAGTCTCCAGAAAAGAGCAGTTCGCCTCTTCTGAGACCTACCTAAGGTGTTGCAGTGGGGTCCTTTTCACCTAGGCGTTTGTTAAGTATATTATTCCTAGCTCTCCTCAGTGCCTTACAGGCACAGTGGGGTATGTCTGTCTGTGAGGGCCTAGCATCACACTTGGCATCTAAGGGCATACAGTAAAAGTTTGTGGGGTTTTTTTCTCTTGTTTTAAAAATTTCATATTTCTAAGCCCAAATTAATCAGTGAGTTGCATCGGGTCTAGGCTTGTGGGCTTCTCTGCACCCAGATCAGGGATTCCCCATCCAAGGGCCGCTCAGGGCAGGGGTTTGGTCTGCTGACTGAGCCCTTCTGAAATCCCTTGGACAGGATTGGGCGTAAGGGCACCTTTGAGAAGCAGTGAGTCAAGTTCGTGACCTCGGCTCATCTGGCAGGCCAGGTGTATATAAGAGAGAGAGAGAGAGAGAGAGAGAGAGAGAGAGAGAGAGAGAGAGAGAGAGAGAGAGAGAGAGAGGCTGCTCACTAGCTTATGAGAGTGTTTGGGGGAGTGGGGAGAGGTGGTGGTGGTGGTGGGGAGGCTCACAACTAGGCAGACCTCCAGGACCCTTAAAAACAAGGAATAACAACATCCTGTAGAAGGAGGGATGGACCTCAGTACTGACTAGGATGCTGTCTTAAGAACGCATCCGACAGATGGCCACCCTGGTTCCATTTGAAGAAAGAGGTAAACTGAGTGGATCACTTAGTGAAAGCCTAGGTGCCTGCTGCCTAAGCATCCCCACCTTCTCAGTAACCAAAGTTTATAGAAAAAGGAAGTAGAATCAGGCCAAGAGCTCAAAACCTGAATTTGCTAGCCTGCAGTGAACCTATATGCAAAAGAGGAGCTAGATCCAGGGTGGAGAGGACATCCAGAAAAGAATATGCCTTCGTCTTTGTTCAGTTGACAGATATTCCAGTTTTGTCAGGGAAACTCTACACCATCCTGTGCCAGCCCTGTCCCACCTCTGTCTTGCTGGATTTGAGCTGAACATCCTGGGCCCTGGGACATAAAATGCTACAGTTTTTAAAGGGCTGGACTCTCCTGTGTTCAGAGTTGGGGCATCAGGCCCACTGTTATGTTTTGTTTTCAAATAAAAATAGTTTTTTTTTTCTTTTTTTTTCTGATCATAAAAAGAGTCACCTACTCATTGCAAAAAATTATCCAATACAAGAAATGTCTTAAGATGATAACGCTCACCTGAAATAAACATTTTTTTGTGAAAATTCTTTCAGTAACACACTATGGGTGCATATCCTCATACAAACATTTGTATAGGGGTGCTTACACGTCTTATATTCTGTTTTCTTTAAAACAATATGGTATGGAAATTATCCTATATCAATGACTAAGTCAAAACCATCATCCAATTGACCAGCTAATCTTACTGCATCAGAGTCTCTCCCAGAGCTCTGAGCAGTGGCCAAATATTTGTACTCCTGGGATAGGATGATTTTTGAAGAGAAAGGGAGTCAGCTAGGTCACCAAAATGAAAATATTAAAGTAGGGCTGGCATCTTTATCTGTCCCCAATCCTCATCTTCCCCAATCCCTCCTCCCTCCTCAGCTATTACTACCAGTTTTTATCAGGCTCTCTTCCTTTTTTTCAAGAGCTGCCTCCCACTAAAAACTAGACAGGCTTCCTTCCAGGCACTGCTCAACTTCTTGGGGATGTTTATTTGGTCATGCAAGAAATAAAGCCAGCCCTTCACCTCTTGAAAGAACCTCTTGGCTACTGACTCTGGCCCAGAAGGATCTAACTTTCCATTTCTGCTTGGTTCTTCATTTTTCTCCAGTATTTTTACACAGTGACCTCTAATCCTTCTTATTACTCTTGGCAAACTGGTTATTCTAATCCTGGTGTACGGCTTGTGGTTTCAAAGTCAGCATTTCCCCAGTGAGGTTTTCTCTGCCACCTAATCCTAGATCTCAGTGCTTCCCTCTGTCCTGCCCAGTGGCTACTTTTCTGTGGTCATCTGTTTTCCTTCCTCTGTTCTGACTTCTAGGCTCAGGCAGTTGAGTATCTTTTGGATGACTTCCTCTTGATCTGGGTACCAAGATCATAGGAAAGAGGTGATGGCAGTGTTAGCCCTGAGGAACCCGCAGTCTGGTAGGCACCTGTGGACAAGGGAAAACCTGCAGAAGCCCTTGAAAAGAAACAGGAAAACAAATGCAAAACAATAATAATACTTTCCATCTGTACTCCAGCCATTTCACCTACATCATTTTCCATAGTGCAGGCCATACTTGTACGTGATATCGAAAATGTGGAGTGGTGGAGTGGCCTGGACTCAGGCAGGCATGTTCCAGAAAGGCTTCTATCTTAGTCTGGTCTGCAGCCCTTGAGAGGTCATCTTGCTTGGTTTCATTCACTAATTCTTCATCAAATGCATATTGAGCTCCTACTATGTGTTAGGACTGCATCTTTTCCCTTAATTATATACAGCACTCACACCATTCCTCATGATCCAGTGCCTTCCACTTTTTCCAGTTATTCCCAATGCTTAGCCTTAGTACCAACTATTGCAGTTTTGTTCATTTCCTCTTATTTTATTTTTGGTGGAAAGGGGAGCAGTTGCTCATCACTCACCTTTAGTCTGTTATTAGGAATCCTTGGGGCTGCTATATTTGCTTTTTAATAAAATTTTTAATAAAATGTTTGCTCTGCTCTCTTGGGGCTGACTGAGGCTGCGAAGGGAGGGAGGTTCCCTCTGTAAGGCTGTTGATGGTTGTGCCAAGCAGTGAGGAGCAGGACACACAGCAGTGCTCCGTGTACAGAACAGAGCCGGCTGGAGAATAACTGCTCCATTTAGTGTGAAAACCTGAAACAGGTGGAACAGGTGCTGGAGTGTCTGGTTGGTCATGGCAGATGAAAGCTTTCAAAACACACTGTCCAGTGTTTAGTGACCTGGAATGCACAGTCCATTTCCCTGTCCATTCTGTCCCCTTGATAGTTACTGATTCCCAGGCTTGGGAGACCCAATGTGTATAGCTCATTTCCCTGAGACATCCCAGCTTAGATAACTGTGAGAGATGTGGGCTCCTGCAAAGTGAGAATTGAATCAGCTTTCGATTAAGCCTGGAGTTGTCCTACAGTCCTCACAGAAGCCACCTCCTGGAGACAGACTTTTCCTCTGGGGACTGAGCTGAAACTGGATGCGCTTTGGGAATGAGGTTGTATTAGCCAGGGTTCCTGTTATAAGTAGGAGAGACAGAACTTTAAGGATTTGGGAGAGCTCACAGACCTGACACCAAGGCTGGGAAACTAGGCTTGGTAAATGGGAACGAAGGGAGCAGTTGCAGCTAGAACAGAGGCCAAAAACACAATACTGCACTGGTCTGGTGTGGACCCTTGATGCTGTGTAGCACCTCCAATGCTGGCAGCTTTGGCTGTGAGGTGCTGCTGGTGTCTTTATCAGCACTGCCCCGGACACTAGGTGTGGTTGTGACTGCTGCCTTTTCCAGAAAGGTTTTCCTTGTTCTCCTTCTTGCATCACTAGTTCGCTGTCCCTTGTCAGGCTTCGGTGATCTGATTGGTTTTGCTCAGGCTTGGAGGGCGAATATCTGGTGTCTTCAGCTTTGATAACCAGAGATGAGCTTTGTCTCCAAACCTCATTAGAGGGGAACTCTCCAAACATAGAAGACACTGGGTGGTTAAAACTGACTAATGCACACTAAAGGGGTCCTGGGAGTGAAAGTCACATGGTGGACATTATGTACTGGTTTGTCTGATTGTAGCTGGCAATTAGTCATCATTCATCCATTGAAGTTTATTAGGTACTAACTGTGTGCCAAGCAGGAGGCAAGGTGCTTTTCCATCCTTAATATCCTCTGCTCCCCACTATAATCTTGTGAGATTATGGAGACATGAAAGAGGTCAAATAATAGTGTCGTTTGTGAAGGGGGCTTGGAGCTCAGGCTGAGAATATTGGAGGTGAAGAGGATGCTATACATTTCTGGGGAGGCAAGCCCAGGTGGCCTCACAAGAGAATGTCCTTGTGGGAAATTGGGACTGGGCCAACAATGAGGTTATCCTCTCACCTTGTTTCCTTCCTTCTTTCTTCCATATGACACAATGACTTGGCCTTCAGCTCAGGCACTACAGAAATACTCCTCACTGAGCTAGTGTGCCTGGCCCCTACCCAGAGAGCCCTCTGTTTCTGTGGGGTATCCTCTACATTTCAGGGTTCACTCAGGTGCTTTCCCTCAGTGGCTTTTCCACAGGCACCCCTACCTACCCTGGCATGGGCTGGTGAAGTGTGTTTACCTTGCCAAGGGTCCAGATGGCACTCAATACTGATGGCCCAAACTTTCTGCTTCTTCCTGCAGCCGTTACACACAACTGGTGTTCTGAGGTGTTCTTCTACCACTTCCAACAGGTCAAGGAATAGGACTCGCTATCGGACCAAAACCATGAGCTCCGAAGTAGATGAGAGCCTCTTTGGAGGTATCAAGGTAACCATCTCCCAGCCCCTCCAGGTAGCTACCACCTGGAGGTAGTGACCTGGACTAGTGTTGCTCAGAACAATGCTAGCACTGGTCACATCAGCCCCTCTGTCAGATGAAGACAGAGGAAAGTACTGAGAGCTAGCATTTGAACCCTGACATCTAGTGTGGCCCATGTACACCACACACCTGGCTTTCTCCACTAATACAAGCCTCATGTCTGCATAGCATTGAAAATCTGTTGTAATTTTGAAGGGGAGGCTTGGCTGCAGAGAGTTTGATAGTTGCTCAGTGAACACTCCACGATGAAAACATTGGAGGGCCACTGGACCAAGCTTGCAGACACAGAGCAACATATTTCCCCCTTCATCCAAGAACAACATTGGATCAAACCACAGAGTCATCCTCCTTTCCCAGGTGCTCAACCAAAATAATTTCTTAGCTTTGGGAAACGAGCAGGTCTTTATTTGCTATCCTGACTAAGAAGCTGACAACTTCTTTAGTCTAAGAAGGAGAGCTAAAGCATTACTTGGAATAATCTTGGTACACATGGAGTTCACCAGGTGAGAAGGAAGAGAGGCAAGGCTAGAAAGAGAATGAGACATGGAGAGAAGGGTATTTAGAGATTGAGAGAGAAAAGAGAAAGAGAGGAAAGATGCCAGTGGTGGTGTGAATACTGGTGTGAATACCTTTGGCAGCAGGTGGGCTGGAGAGAGGAGAGGTGATATCTATCCCTGCTCCTCACTATCCTTATTGTGAATCAAAAGGGACTTTGCAGAGGGTTCAAGACAGGTATCTTTCTGCATTTAGAAGACCCCCACTCTGCAGCAGCTTTCCTATTGACAAGGGGAAGAAACAAAGGAATGTAATTTCTAGTCAAAGCGAAGATAGATTTGGAAAGACTCTCCAGGAGTAGTCCTGCTGGCTAGCAAAAGGAGCAGTCAGAACAATACCGTTCCTGGCCCTGTTTCTTTGGCCTTATTGCTGAGTGAGAGTCTAAGTAGTCTCTCAATCGGCAGTAGGGGGCAGAAGGGGTCTGTGGCATGACTTGGAAGCAGAGATGGGCACACAGTGGCAGCAGCACTCTGGGATCTCTATGCAAAGTGAGGTTCTCGGGACAGGAAGCACCTCGAGTGAGGCCATCCCTTTGCCTCCACTCAGGATCAAAATTACTGCATTAATGACAAATGAAATTCTCTCCTGTGTTCAAAAATTTCCTGAAATAAGTTATTTCATTTTCTTATTACCTAACTCTCTCACTGTCAGAAATTTTTGAAAAAACGTATGTCTTGTATTCTTGCTGAATTCAAACTCTCTGATTTCCTCACCACGTTAGATTTAAGGGCAGGTCTCTACCAGGCCATTTAGCCATTTTTAACTCCCTGCATATGGCCTTTTTCCTGGGGAATCAGAGAAAATTAATCTAATCCTTACAAAAGATTAAAAATATGAATATCATAGATTGGATGAGTCTGTAACAAATTGTATTGCTTCAAGCCCACAGTGTGATCAAAGAGAGAGAATTATTCCTTCTTTCATAAATCATGGAGGGAGAAGATGGAGACCTAAAATTTTCATTCCTGAGAGTTTTAGGTTAGGAATGAACACACACTAGCAACCCCTCTTCCTATCTGTCCAGGAGTATCCACACAAGTTATAGAGAGGCCTTGTTATAAGAAGAGCTGGTCAGTACAGAACACATCTGGCCAAGTTCAAGTGTAGAGCACGATGCTGCTTTCTCAGTGCCCTGGCTACTCTTGATGGTTCTGCAGTCTGGGTCCCAACCAGCCTCCTTTGCCACTGGATGGGGTGAAAGCCCCAGGAGAGGGGAAGTTTACACTTGAAGTTAGGCCTGACCAATGGGAAGTGAGAAGACCAGCTTCTAAGCTGTCTTTGCTGAACCCATAGCCCCTGGCCCAGAGTGACAGACCCATCGTACTGCTCCGAGATAAGCATGCCATTCAGAAAACTCTCACTGCTCTGGGCTTGGACCACAAGCTGGAGACCATCCAGCTCATCACCAGGGACATGGTTCGGAAACTCATGTGAGTACCCAGGGCCCAAACCCAGGGCTGCCGAAAGCTGGGCGAGGGGAAAACTCACCTGGTTTCACTGTCAGTCAAGCCTCCACTTATTTTGTGTTCATTTCCCGTTTGTTTCATATTCTCCTTCTTTCTTCTTCATGTTGGCGGCTCTGTTTCTCCCCTCTTGTATCTATTATTTCCATTACCCTTGGTTCCCAGCTTCTTCCTTTTTCCTCTCTTCTGGCTGCTGTAGGACCTACAGGGCTGGTGGAAGGGAGGTGCTTAGTGGGACCTCCCTGAGCCCCCATTAGTGCACTTGGTAAAGGGAATGGTCCAGATGAGTCACTTCCTTTTTATTGCATCAGGAATCTGAAGCAAAGGGAAACTGACTGGATGCCTATTTAGCCCCCTGGCTTCTACCCAGGCTCTGAGGCCGTAAGAAGAAATTCCCATAGACTCTTGGGTTCTTTTGGGATAAGCTCAGCACAGCTTCCTCACTGGAGCTGCCTCCTTGCTTGGCCCCTCCTGTGGGATTTGGGCCTCACTCAGCAATGTGAAATGAGCCAGTACTGTTGCTCGGTGGTTTAGCTTTTGTGCAAGTGCTTCATTCCCTGAAACTATTCTTACTCCGGCCCCACCTTCCAACAGTTTGAATTTCTATAAAATGCTGCCTGTGTCACGAGCTGGGGAGGCACAGCTAGGACACAGCTCCAGGAGCACCATCTTGTCAGCCCGGGGAATTAAATGGCCAAAAATGGTGAGAAACCCTGTGGCCACCCCTGGGGTGCGAGAAATTGTTCCTTCTTGGAGGGGTCTAGTCCTGAAAACACATTGGAGTTGAAGCTGCTGGCTCCTTGTCTGTGCTGCTGAAAGCCCACGACGTGCTGCCTCAGATTGAGATCATTCCTGGTCATTCCAGATTCCAGGCTGTTTGGGGCCGTGCCATTCAGTGAATCATGAGATCTTGGCTAAGCTCCAAATTCACCACTCATTTGCTCCACCTCCTGGATCTCCCCCCACACTAGTTTTATTAGATGAGGTTTCACTTCCTGCCTCAGACTGCTGCGTCTCATTGCCATGTGCCTGTTAAATGGCCTCACCCAGAAGCAGCTTTATTCCCACCCCCTGTTTCTCCCACCTCCATCTTTAATGTATGTCATTTGTTTGTAATCATTATAATTACCTATTGGTTTGTTGAATGGTTGGGCAGCTAGAAAGGAGCGGTCTACAGACATGTCTCCAACTGTTGTTGATCAGACATTTTAATTAATATTTAGAGTTCAAAGCTTCTTTCTGGGCTGGATGGGCAGGGTGTTTAGGTTTCTCACTAGCATCCATTTCAACCGTTTGGCGTCCCCTTGCCCTTTTTATGTCATCCTTGATGAATAATCTATTTTTAAAGTTTAATTCGACAGTTTTGTTTTGAGTTCTCACTCTGTGCCCAGCACTGGACCAGAGACTACTAGGCCACCAATGTTGTTAAGACAGAGACTATGTCCTGAAGGAGTTTGTAATCCAGTGCAGATAAAGGCCCCACCCAGCTGGCCATACCATGGGCAGTGAGAGCAGAGTGTGGTGGACTCGGAGATAGGGGGTGGTCTATTAGGCCTGATGTGGGGGATTGGCATATGTGTATATTGGTGGGATGGCCACGGATGGCTACACAGAGAAGGCTGGGCCTTTTAGAGAAAGTTCTTAAAATGTCTCTTTATAGCCTGTGATGCTACTTCACCCTCTGCTGGATGTCTTCTTCCCAGTTGACCCACATTGCAATTGGCAGTCCCTCCTACCACTGGCCATGTTCATGCTGGAGGGTTGGCAATGATGAGGGGAGGGAAGAGAGCAGAGAAGCCTACATCGTGGTGCTGAGAGCTCTTTCTCACGTTCCCTCCCTAACTTTGTTCATTCCTTATGTCAGCGTTCCCACCAAGGATCCCTCTGGGGAGTCCCTTATCATGAGCCCTGAGGAGTTTGAGCGGATCAAATGGGCATCCCACGTGCTAACCAGAGAAGAACTCGAGGCCAGGGAGCAGGCCTTCAGGAAGGAGAAAGAAGCCATTATGGTAGCTAAGCCCCCGAGCCCTGGTCTCAACAGATGGGGGGCAGAAGAGAGACGTGCTGGGGAGAGGCCAGCTTTCCATGAAACTTGGGGATCTAGTTAGGGGACCCTGGAACAAAGTGTGGATGGAGATATGCTCTAGAATGAAGACTAATTGTGGGAGTAACTAGGGGGCAATGGGAGTGGCGAGGATGAAGTCAGGCTGAGAAAATTCTGGGTTCTGATAGCATGGTGGAGTGAAGCAAAATCATATTGCATCACCTGTGGTAGCCAGGCTAGTGGCCAGGACACAGGCTTCAATCCCACACTGATGCAGTCTGGTCTCCTGTAGGATGCAGTGACCACACGCAAGACAGTCATGAAAGAGAAGGAAATGGTTTGGAGGAACAACAAGAAGCTCAGTGACCTAGAGGAGGTGGCCAAGGAGAGGACCCAGAACCTTCTTCAGAGAGCCAACAAGCTGCGGATGGAGCAGGAGGAGGAGCTCAAGGACATGAGCAAGGTGGGGGGCCCTGCATTTCCTCCCTTCTCTTATTCAAACTCTGGACAGCATTGGTTCCAACTGGAGGTAGGGCAAGGGGGGGAAAAGTGAAGGGAGGGGTTGGCTGGAGAGAGGAAGTGAGGTTGGGGGTTGGGAGAGAGCTGCATCTGTCACATGGTTGCTATGCTTTGAGCTGCTGTGTGACCTTCAGCGAGGCACTTGCCCTCCCTGAACCTCACTTCATCTGTAACATGCAAGGGGTAAACTACTTGGCACAGTTATTGGCAGGATTAAATAAGCTGAAATATGGGAGAGGCTTCTCAAACTGTGGATTGATCAATAAATGGGATATTACTTTTATTTTTATCCTGCTAGTTTAATTCTGGCCACAGAGGGTGATCCAGGCCATTGGATTCTTTTTGAAGTGTTTTAGCTGAAAGCACAAAGGCTAGAGGCTCATTTGAATTCTATTTTGTGTCTCATTTGCATGTGGTTCTCTTCTCAACCCAGTAAAAAATGTGGACTCCCTAAACTCTTCATCTACAATTTCTTTCTCTCAGGTACTTCTCTACTTATATCTCCATTTATTTTCTAAAGCTTTTACTTCATGGTTCTTATTGATGACCCTGGGTTATTATCCCCTTCTGTGTGACGTTGGGCTCTTCCAGCTTAAAAGTTTGGTGGCTTGGCCTCTGCAAGCGTCTTTAGTTTCCTTGAGGAGTAGAACAGGGGTCTTAACTGGGGTTCATGGGTCCCTAAGGGGGACCACAAACCTCTGAAATTTCATGGAGATTTTGTGTGTCTATATGTAAGTGAGTTTTATGGAGGAAAGGGGGCTATAGCTTTCATCATATTCCCAAAGAGTGATTCATGACCCCCTAACACTAAGACCCAATATGCTGAAAGATGCTACTCTGGTCCTCTCCTTGCACAGATTAGCACTTAGGAGCCCAGTAAGTGTTAGGTTTGAACTATATTAAGGCGAAGGGCAAATTAAGAATGCTCTTGCTTTTCTGGGCTTGTGAGCTGCTATACGCATTTACAGCACACTGGGTAGTGCTCTGCTCCCATTTCTCCCCCCTCCAACTTCTACACCCTCGTGGTGCATTCCTCCCTAAACTTACTCCCAGACCTAGGGCCACAATTTCATTTCCACTCTTCAGATCATCCTCAATGCCAAGTGCCATGCCATCCGGGATGCCCAAATCCTGGAAAAGCAGCTGATCCAGAAAGAACTGGATGCAGAAGAGAAGCGACTGGATCAGATGATGGAGGTAGAACGGCAGAAATCCATTCAAAGGCAGGAGGAATGGGACAGGAAGAGGAAGGAGGAAAGAATAAGGTAAAGAGGTGGTTTTTGCATCTCCCTCTGTCATTTCCCTGTATCTTTAGGTCCATGTAGCCTTTCACAGAGGGAAGAGATGTGAAATGGCTATTATCATCATCTATTATTATCTCAAAACATTTATGAAGTGATTCATAGAACCACAGAACTAAAGTTCATTTCCAAGATGATAACACATGCTGCGCAATCTGGCCCCAATTCAGCCTCATTTCACACCATTTCCTGCCATCCACTCTATGCTTTTTCCCATTTCCCAACATGTCAGGTCTTGTCATAAGTTCCTGCTGCTTTGAATACCTTTCTCTTTCCTTTCCTCTGAAAAACACTGTCTCTTCCCTGAGTATATCGTTTTGTTGTCACCTCCCCCAAGAAGCCTCCCTCTCTTCTCCAAGTAGGCTTGGTGGCTCTATCCTCTGTGTTCCATCACACTGTATTTATACCTAGCACACCACTTCTTGCACTGTGGCTCTCTGATCCTTACTAGATGGAGGACAGGGTCCGTCTCATTCATTTCTGTAGCTCCTGGGCCTAGCAGAGTGTTTGGCCTATAGTAGGTACTTAATACATGAAATAATTAGAATGAATAAATTTAGTCCCCTTTGTTTTGCAGAAAAGGACAAGACCCAAAACAGGTAAATTATAGAATGGTAGTGTCCTAGATTTAGAACACCAACCATATAATATAAGAATTACCTCTATAAATAGTACTTGTACCACACTGAATGGCAGTTCTCTCTCCCCACCTGTATTCTGTTCTCTTGCACCATTCATCTCTGGATTTCTAGCAGGTACCTGGTGGACTATAGTAGGCTCCCAATAAAAGTTGATTTAATGGCTAAGTGGCTCTTCATCTTCTGTACAAGTAGCTCCAATTGAGGAAAAATGTCTGCCTCATTAGGCAGCTCTAATGATTTGAGCTGGTCTTTATACTGAGTTCAAACCCGCTTCCATGTAACTTACTCATTACTCCTGTTTATTTCATCTAGAGTCATGAAGCCATTTGAGTGCTCTATCTGAATGTGAATTTCAAACTCTTTCCCCTAGATTCTTATCCTAATCTGTGTCTTCTCACATTCTTCCAGCCTTTACTCATACACCCCAGTGTCTGGATGCTTCCAAGTTTATTGATATCCCAATACACATAGGGAGCCATGGGCAACACAGATTATAGAGACTGGTTCCTCAGTCTCTGCACTGTCCACCAGCTGCTGTCTCAAAATGTGTGATAGACTATAAGAAAGACTGTCAGCAAACTAGGCATGGGAGGTAGGCTTGGATGACACGATACTCAGGGTTATAGCAGAGGTACTAGAGGAAGAAGTTGTGGGCTTTTGAACTCTTGAAGCTCTGTGAAGCCAGCATGGGAAGCCAGCTCTGTGTGGCTCTGGGAAGGCTTGGGAGGTTGTAGGATTTCTGAAGCTCTTTACACACTGGAAGGGAGGAGGTACATTACGATGTGGGGTGAACTCTTGGGAAACAAATGAAGAAACGGAATAATATCAAGAAGGGTGAGTCCCAGACCCAGGAAAGTAGAGAACTGATCATTCGTGACACTTTGCAGAAGGACTTTGGTCTGAGTTCCTGAAGCATAGCAATGTTTAGGGCACTTCTCAAATCGTTCCTGTCACACTTCCCATTCTGAAAGTTATTTGGGTGGAGGTTGGAACATAGTGATATGGACCCTCGATTTCTAAGACACTGTGGCCCTATTCCCTCCAGAGGAAGACAGCACATTGTGCAGCAGATGGAAAAGAACCAGGAGGGGCGATCACTGCTTGCTGAGCAATGGGAGCAGGAGAAGCAGCAGCTGCTGGAACACATAGAACAGCTCCACGAGGAGGATCGCAGGGTAACAGGGCTGGACAGATATGCCAACTTCCACAAGCATCAGCAACAAAGCCTTCCAAAATTTGGGGGTTTCAGGGAGTAGACTAATTTTCTGTAGGCACATGCTCATTTTACAACACCATCACCATCAACTTTTTATTGGCATATTAAACATTTATTTGGCCATGGCGCCATGCTGGGGATGAGCAGTGATTTGGATAGAGACTCTCTGACTCTTTGGGACCTGGGGTCCAAGACTGACATGTCCATGTGAATGGACACATAAAGGAAATATATGGCTGCACGATTTACACAAATAAACAGAGGGATGTTTTATAGTCTTCCCTTAATTATCTAGGAATACTATACACTTTGTAGATGAACAGTAGTAGTGTCTTAGTTCCAGGCTCCCTGCTGTTAGTTACCACATTCAAAGTATATAGCAGCCCAGTGTCATTAATTGCGTTGAGGAGCCAAACCTTTTTTTCCTGTTAGCCTAAATAAAATTAGTAGGCATATCCATTGCAAAAGAAATGATGACAAAGTACACTTAAAACAAAATGCTGTTCCATTTGCCTTATTTGGTCTGTTGGAATACACAAAAGCACAGTCAGGGACATGGCAAGCATTTGGAGCATTTATTCTTTTTTCCCCTTTTGAAAATTTTTATACACACAGACAAGTTGAAAGAATTATACCACACCAATCAATGCTTCACTAATTTAATGATTGTTAATATCTGCCTTAGTTGCTTGTCTCTTTTAGATGTATATGCATATTTTGTTAAACTATTTAAAAGTTGCAGACACTTTGCTACTAAATGCTTCAGTCTGCATCTCCAAAGAACATTCTCTGAAGACATTCTCTTACATGTCAACAATACCATTATCACATCCCCTATCAAAAAATCGGATCCAATGATTCTATATCATTTAGTATTTAATCCATATTCAAATTTTTCCAATTGTTCCAAAAATGTATTTCAGTTGTTTTCTTTTTCCCAAACCAGGATCACTCGCTTAAGAGTCTTTAGTGTGTTTTGATCTAGAAGAGTTTCCTCTTTCATTCATTAGTTCATTTATTTTTATAACACTGATATTTTGAAGCATCCATGTTAGTTGACTTGAAGAATGTCCTACAGTCTGATTTGTCTGATTGTTTCCTTGTGGTGCCATTTAATTTGTGGAAAACATATGCTTTTATTTCTGTTCTCCTCCCCCATGGTCATGGATGATTGAATTCTCATCTCCCAGTGCGTTTGATGGTGGTGAGTGACAGGGGCCCCTGAAGGGTCTCACAGATGCCCTTATGATTATAATGGCTTTTCAGAGGACCTCTGGTACGGGAGGAAGATCACCTGGATAGTAAAGGAAGATGAGGGGGCATGCAGTCTTGTGAACTGCTTGAGAAGGTGACCAACAAGGCCAAGAAGACAGAGGTACCTGGCAAATTTCCTGGCCCAGGAGAGAGAGAGAAAGGGCCAGGAAGGAGAGGCATGGGATAAATACACAGGGAAAGGGGTGAGAAATGAATGCTGGAAAATCCAACTAGGTTGTGGGGAGTGGGAATTGGTAGGTTCACTGAGAAAGTTCCAGGTGCCACCGAGTCAACACCATTACACTGATGTTTTGTCACTGTCATTTCGCTGTCCTTCTAAGAAGCACTCCCTGAGAGGCTCCACGAAGTATTGTTATGCAACTTTAAGGTAGAAACCTGTGCCCCTCCAGCTTAGACTTGCCTTTATCATCTCAGGGTAGCACAAGGGCAGCTTTTACCACCTTGCTAGCAAGTTGGAGAAAAATGAGGGGAGTTCATCTGCAGTTGCTTTGGAATAGCTTCAAAGATGGGAAACAGGGAAAGTCCTTTGGTTTCTTGGAAATTATCTGAACCAACAAAAACACAAATTAAAATGTAAATAGGCAAAGAAAGTAAATACATGATTGTATATATGTCATAAATCAGAGGTTGGCAGCTTTTTTAGCTTTGAGGGTCAATGGAATTATAGAATGCCTGGGGTACCAATTGGAGGAGCAGAAGAGGAAAAGTGCAGTGCACAAGGACTTGGGTACAGTGAAAGTGAAGGAATCCTGGTAGCCATGATTCAGGCACCACATGGCCCTGGCTAGAAGCAGATGGCTTCTTGGAGGAAGGAGCCCTGAACTATGTAGGCAGTGAGCCAGGTTTGGGGAGAGACAGTAGAATTGCTTTGAATGAGTCAGGGCAGAAGCTGGACTGAGGAGCAGAAGGCCAGGGAAAGGGGCTCAGTCTTTGAAGAAATGGAGGGAGCTGGAAACTGTGTGTGTATGTGTGTGTGGGTGACTTGATGGGTAGAAGCAAGGAGTCTGAGTTTGATTGGAAGGGTGTAGGGTGTAGGGAGGCAGCAGCACAAAATTCCAGTGTCCCTCCACACTGGGGCCTGAGAACGTGGTCGGGCTCAGAAGTGGTCCTATCATCCGGATCTTACAAAGGCTTATGGCTGGAAAAGGCAGAGGCTCCTTACTTAGAAGGGATCTTGTCATTGAGGGTCACATTGGTTCTCTGATCTCTATTGCTCATTGTGTTTCTCTGTGTTTATGATTTTCTGTTTCTCACATGCCACTCACTTTGGCTCCCACTTCCCTGCCTTGTTTAGCAATAGTTTATTGAGTGCTTTCTGTTTTCCTCATTGGGCTACATGTTATTGAGAAAGAGAAGAAATGTGACACATGGTCCCTGTCCTCTACTTGTGACAGAATGAACACAAAGGAAATGCATGGGACCTACAAAGCAGTGTAAAATTAAATCCCAGGAGGTGTGGCACCATCTTAAGTGCAGAGATTCAGAAGAGAAGAGAGAATTGAAACTTGGGGCAGTCAAGTAAGACTTCCAGAGAAGATTGGAACTTTAATTTTGACAGACCAGGTTTCAAAATTCTGCTCTGGGGTTTATTAGCTGTATGGCCCTGGGCAAATCACTTACACTTCAGGCCTCAGTTTCTTCATCTGCATGACAGCGATAACAAGGCCTACCTTTCAGGGTTTTGGGAAGTATTTAGGTGTTAGAGATAGACTATGTGCCCAATGAATAGAAAGTACCCAATTAGGGCAATACTTATTATTTAAATCATTACTGTTGATGATGACCAAAAGTTTGGGTTTAAATAGGAGAAGAAAATTAAAGGCAGGAGGAACATACCATGAACAAAGCCACATGGATGGGGTTTAGCATGACATGTGGGAGACACTGATTAGAATTTTAAGATCCTCTACTTCCTGAGAGTATATATAGGTCACCAGTATCAGGGGCTTCCATGAAGTTGGATGAAGACTGCAGAGGCCATTTGGCTGGAAGAGGTCATTGACGACCTCTTTGACAAAGGATAGTAATGGAAGCATTTGTCTCCCTGCGTCTATTTGTGTCTCTCTATTGTAGTATGCTAGTATCTTTTGGTCTTTTTCCCTTCTACTCTGAGGCTCTCTTCCCTTTGCTGGCAGGACATGGAACAAAGGCACCAGCAAAAACTGAAGATACAAGCTGAGATTAAGCGCATAAATGATGAGAGCCAGAAACAGAAAGCAGAGCTGCTGGCTCAGGAGAAGCTGGCAGACCAGATGGTGATGGAGTTCACCAAGAAGAAGATGGTAGGGAGCTGGTTTCTGATGCCTGGGACCTCTGGCCAGGAACGGAATGTCTGTCACAGGGAGAGGCAGGCCTGTCTTCGTTCTAAAACTCGTCCTTAGTTCAAGGGCCTGGCTTCTTTTCCTCTTCATTGTGGCCATGCACTTGTTCATTAACCGACAGCCTGGAAAGGCACCCAAATTAGGGTGTTAGTATCCTTGTTAACACCTTTGATTAGAAGTTGGAATGAGGGTCAGGTGCAGGCTGGGAAAAAAATTGAAACTATTGGTTGGTGAAAGTAAAGTTTTCTGTGGATTCCTCATGACCTGGATAATTATATCCCTGGTAATCATGAGTCAGCTTCCCCATAAATTTCTTGTGAAAATTCTTATATTGGGAATCCTGTACTGGGTGCTAGACTCAGAAAATAGACCCTTCCCCATCCCTCCCTGTAGAACCCATAAGAACAAATGCACCATAGAGCAGAGGGCAATGCCTGCAAAAGTTTCTGGGAGATGCAGTTTAGGAATGTACAGGCTCATTTTGGGGCAAAATGGGATAATGGAATGATTGGGTCTTTGAGGAATGATGGCAGGCAAAAAAAAAAAAAAGCACTTAAGCACTGTTTAGATGGAGTGAACATGGATTTATGTGAAAAGAGGATGGTCTCAAGGTGGCAGGAAACTTATTTAATTCTATGTGTGTTGGTCCTGTCTCCCCTCTAGTTTTGAGGTTCCGTGACGAAAGAGGTCACATCATACTTTATAGTAGTGAGTTTTAATTATGGACAAGGGGAGGGTGTAGGTATAATTTGAAAAGGCATGTGGGATATACCTACATACTCCCAAGGCAAACCACAGAAAGTGAAGCTCAACAAAGCTTATTTATTGGCTTTGGTTTTCTTATTGGATGCCAGGATATACAGGGAACAGAATGAGAATGCAAGACGGGCAGAGGGGCGAGGGGGAGAAAGCATAGATGGTTCATGCATAATAGTTGTAATGCAGGGACTTAGCTCCCAGTCCCCCGCACAAGAACACAGGATATGGTGAAGCCAAAAAGGAACACCAACGGAGCCCTAGATAGGGGAGTCATACCACTATATTCTCAATGGCGGCTGGTGGAGACACAATAGCAAACATCTGTCAGTACCCCAGCAAGGGGTCTTCCTGCACCAGTCTCACTGGCAGCCTGGCGAGACACAGGAAGTAGGATCAACACGATCCGCAATCCACAACCCTCTTGCTAACTGCACTTGCTAGCTGCAATCCGCAGTCCACTTCTCTGCCAACCAACCAACCCACTAGAGTAGCCACAGCAGTTATATTAGTGGCTAATGGCTAATAGGTATCAACTGATGGCCAACCAGCCACAGGGGATGGCCATCTGATTACAGCTGATGACCATCTAAGAACCAAGCCAGCACATTTCCACGTGAGGCTGAGAGCCTGGAAACTGCTCTCTGGGATTCTGTCCCCACAAAAGTGATCACACAACTGCCACTTGTTGAGCCCTTAGTCTGTGCACAGGTTCTGTGCCAAGTGCTTCACATGTTGTGGGGACAGAGTCCCAGAGAACAGTTTCCAGGCTCTCAGCCTCACGTGGAGAGGTGCTGGCTCAGGTAGTAGATGGCCATCAGCTGTAACTAGTTGGCTGCCAGCCGTTACTGGTTAGCCATTAGCCAGTAATATAACTGCCACGGCTGAGCTAGCAAGGACGGATTGCAGTTAGCAAGGGGTTGGTTGGTGGGCAGGCAGGCAGGCAGGCAGGCAGAGAAGCAGATGGCGGATTGCAGCTAGCAACTGGGGTTGGCTGGTTGGCAGAGAAGCGGACAGCAGATTGTGGATCGTGTGGCTCCTGCTTCCTGTGTTTCCAACCCAGCTGCCAGCGAGACTATAGTGGTATGAACCCCCTATCCATGGCTCCATGGGTGTTCCTTTTTGGCCTCACCATGTCCTGCATTCTTATGCGGGGAGCGGGATCAGAGACCCCACATTAACACACGTGTTGATTCATTTAATAATTACAACCTCCTTGTGAGCCTAGTCACTGACTGATTAAAATGTCCTGAATGCTTCAATATGTGTCCATTGTCAGACTAGGCTGAACATATCTAGATACTATGTACATCATATGGAACTCAGAAGCTATTTCCCTGAGTTGGTGAAGGTGGTGATAATAAGCCAGTCATGTGTTGGAGTTGGTGAACAGGTTTGCTGGCTGCAGCAGAGCATCTGTGGCGGTCATGATAAGAGATGAGGTGATGCCAGAGAGCTGAGAGCAGTTGTTGGGATTGCCTTAGACCTTGAGCAGAGCTGGAAGCATGGAATGGTGAAGAATCACCATAGATTTCTGAGCAGAGAGGAGGATGTCTTGTCTTCATACATGGAGAGGGCATTGGCAGAGGTAGCTGCAAGAGGCTGATGACTGGCAAAGGGATCAGGCACTTGGGATGCCCACAGCCCACTGTGAGTATCCATGTATATTTTAAGCCCTTTCCTGACCTCATAGTGGTCTCTGTTCTTGCAGCCAGGGCTGCCCCTTTAGAGCTAATTGGCTGTGGAAGCCTCCAGAGTTCTCTGCCCTGCCATCTAGAGCAAGGTGGCACAGAGAGACCAGCTTGACACACAGCCAGCACGCACAGCTTACAAGCAGGCAACTCACTGGGCTGCACAGAAGTGTGGTCAGGTAGAATGGGGTCTAGGGAATGTTCTTTATGGGAAGATCACATTTCCACCCAACCTGAGCCATTAGTTTTATGTCTGACCTAGAATGGTCATTGGGAAGCTGGGTTTGGGAAGCTTTTAGGAATATATCTGTTTTTTCAGAGAAATAGCAAAATGAGGTAATTTTGATGGTTCACTCCTTAGGTATCTGCTAACCCCTGTGTGTTGGCCATTTTCCCAGGAACTAATGAGATAACCTCTACCTGCTGTACTTTATAAGACAGGCAGGGGAGTCACAGTTGTTACTTCTAGAAACTTGGCCCAGTGGCTTTGCAACTTGGAAATTGTTAAGTAGTGGAAGAAGCGTGAAGGCTGTGCTCAGGACACCTTCATTCAAATCCTGTTTGGTAGCTGACTAGCTCTGCAATCTTGGGCAGGACCCTCAATCTCTATGAACATCAGTTTCCTCATCTATAATATCTATTTCATGAGATGAGAGGATCCTCTGGGATAATACAGGAGAAAGCATTTTACAAACGCTAATTGGTTTCTATTTCCATGCACTGATACGTAGTCATTCTGCTCTACTGGAAGGAGTCCAAAGGTAGCAGGGGATATACTGGACAGACTGGTACAGGGGTTTGGTTTCTCTCTGCAATGTTGGGGAAGTGGGAGCTATTCTACAAGACCTTCCTTTTTGGCAGGCTCGAGAAGCAGAGTTTGAGGCTGAGCAGGAGAGAATGCGGAGGGAGAAAGAGAAGGAGATCGCCCGCCTGAGGGCCATGCAGGAGAAGGCCCAGGATTACCAGGCAGAACAGGTATCTACTTAGTCTTTGCTTCCCTCAACCTCTCCCAATCCTTTAACTATTCCTTTGACAGCCTTTAAAATGTAAAATGGCCTTGTGGGTGGAGATTTAGAAGAGAGGAGCCAGTTATCTGAGAAGAAAGGGTGGGTCTGCTCCCAGCGCCAGTGGCAGCAAAGACCAAGCAGTGCATTACACCTAAGTCCTTAAGATTCAAGAGGAAGTTTTTGGCTACTTTGTAAAGAACTTTCAACCTCAACTGTGAAAAACAGAGAAAACGGTGCTATCTCCATCATTAGCAGTTTTTAAAACTAGAAGCAATTTCAGGACTGTCTGGAGGTGTTTGAGGTATAGGGAAAGAATTGGAATGAGTGGGATGGAAGGACAAGATGGGCCCTCGGGGTATATTTTGACCTACAAGTTCTATGACAGGACTCCGTTTCCTATGATAACCTTGCTGCCAGAGAAATTCACGGAGATTCTCAAAGCAGGCTGTGTCAGAGTCTGTGAGGGAGTGTCTTCCCAAACGCACCTGGTCAGTGTGGAGGTTGTTTCGCGCCCTCACTGGCCTCCCCACCCTCTCCTTTCCCAGGATGCCTTGAGGGCCAAGCGCAACCAGGAAGTAGCAGACAGAGAGTGGCGTAGAAAGGAAAGGGAAAATGTGCTGAAGAAGGTGGAAACGGAAGCCAAACTGCGGAAAAGTCGGCTGGAGCAGGTGGCATTCAAGGAGCACAGTCTAGCCGTTCAGGTGCAACGGGACCGGGATGAGTTCGAGAGGATCCTTCGGTAGGAGGGGCAGGGAACCTTGGTTTGCTTTCTTTACCCTGTGGCAGGGATGCCCGTATTGGGTAGAGAAGCTTTCTGGCATTTCCACAGACATGCACATCCACCTTGACTGAGTTGGTGGGGGGTCATCTAACCAGAAGGACGATTGAAATATTTCAGACTCTTGAACCAAGAATTTTGTGATTAGAGAACTGGAAAGCACCTGGAAATGTTGAAGGAATTGGGGATTGTTGGGATTATGTACCCTGAAAAGTTAAAGTTGTAAGAAAAGGTATAAATCTGGTCCCTTCTGCCCCCCAACCCACAATCCCCACCTCACAAGTTAGGGATTAAACTGCAGCAGGGAGATTTAGGAGAGATGGAGAGAACTTCAAACACTAATTAATGGTTGTGAGTCACTGGATGAGGGCTTTAAGGGAGGTCTTTGCCATTCATTTGACAAATTTGTACTAAGCACATATATTCAAGGCTCTGTGCTGCAGGCTATGGGATATATTAGAGATGAATAAAACATTGTCCTTGTCCATTCATGTAGGAAGGATGCTAGAGACTCATTTGGATGAACCATATATATATATATATATATATATATATATATATATATATATATATCCGTGCCTCCTGCCTTACCAGCTCTTTATCCTTTTATTTTGTTCTTTTTGTTGGCTCAATGATAATTCCAGCACATAAGTGGAAGCTATGTGTTCACATCTCTCACTGTCCCTGTCCCCTCTTCCACCCCCAAAGCAGTCAGCAGTCACAGCTGCTCTGTTTTCTATTAGGCA
This sequence comes from Rhinolophus sinicus, assembly GCF_057876585.1. Taxonomy (NCBI): domain Eukaryota; kingdom Metazoa; phylum Chordata; class Mammalia; order Chiroptera; family Rhinolophidae; genus Rhinolophus; species Rhinolophus sinicus. The sequence continues at coordinate 25,930,739 of NC_142511.1, forward strand.
CTATCTGCCACCACCAGACCTGGCCCCTGGGGTGTTAATTTGGGCCCCTGACTTTAACTGTTCAGGCCTAACTGGGAATGACTCCCTTCTTGCTCTGGTTCAGACTCCATAAGATCAGGAAATTTCAAAAGGAAACAAATGAAACAAAATTTGAATTGGGGATTGGGGGTTGGGATACAAAATTACTGAAATTATACTCAGATAATTAGAGATTGAGCAGTGCAGCCTGGCTTGCTTGGTCTGCATGCTCTAGGTCCTTCTTCTTGGCATGGCCCATTAGTCACATGCCAGACCAGACCCCCAGACCCCTGGCCAGAGACAGAGCAGATCCATAGAAATCTCTGTCCTTATCAGAGTCAGGGTACTGGTCTTATGTTGAACTTTGGGCCCCTAGCCTGTCCCCACTGGCTGCAATTTGGCTCTAGCTTTCCCTGCCCTCAAGGGTTATGCCATGGTCTCTGGCTACCTGGTGAAGAAGGCAGCTTCTTTAATGGCCCCAAAGATTCCACCCCTGGGCTCCAGAGTGCCCTCCTCAACCTCTATGCCTTTAGACATCTGTGTTGCCTTTAGCGGACACTAATAAATGTTAATGGAAAGAAATTAAAATTCTACTTCTGCCACTGACCCATTTGTTCTTTGCTTTGTTTGCCTGATGCCAGTTATTAAAGCTAGACCAGTCCTTTGGAGAAGTTCAATTTCACCTGTTGTTCTAGGTTAGCATCTAGACCTAGTGTCTCCAGGGCCACGTGACTACCATAGTACCATAGTGGGTGTCTTCAAGTGCTAGGTGCATCTCTGCCATAGCCAACTTTTCCTACTTCAAAAACACGGCTTCTTGTATGGCCTATATATGGACTTCCTGCTTCTGGACAGAGGGATGCCTTTAACTCCAGCCTGTTGACTAAGCAGAGATAGCTGACCTACTCTACCTAGTGGTTCTTAGAAATGCCTAGGAGCTTTCAAAAAGTACTGATGCCCAGGCTCCACCTCCACAGATTCTGATTTAACTGGTTTGGGGTGAGATCCAGGCATCAGTAGTTTTGGAAACGTCCCAGGGGATTGTAATATAGGCAGGCTCCAAGGTCACTTGCTTTAACCCTGTGAAATGGCCTAGTTCATCCCCATTCAGATTTTCAACTGCTGGCCACCCCCAGGGGCTCTTTAGTGACACATACAGGTCCCCTATTTCCATTGTGTTTCACAAAATGTGAAACAATAGGAAACGTCTCTATAGAAAAATAACGACAAGGCAAAGAGGAGAGTCTTCCTGCTGCTGTAGATGTGCCTGAGCAGTGGGGATTTGGTGTTTAAATACAGAGGGGCAGGGAATTCAGTAGTTCTCTTTTGATAAACTGAGAAGGCTGTGTAGTGGGAGTTGAATTTTAGGAGGTGCTTACATGGTATAAAAGAGTTGCTGGGGGTTGAGCTGATACCCCATGTATGAGTTATGGTGCATCTTAGAAGATGGCTAGAGGGAAATGAGTAAGTGAAGTGGTGCTTTTGGTACCTTTGTTGGGGTGTGAGTGACTCCAGGGAGCAGAGAAGGTGAGAAATCCCTGCCTAAAATGATTTTACATTTTGTGTTTTATTACATTGAGAAAAAATGATAAGATGACCTATGATTGCATTTCCTCTGAGATGTGAATACATTTCATTTGAGTTTTTCTGAGCCTAACTAGTATACATTAGCCATTTCCCCCCTGATGTCAGGGTCCATGGGAAGGAAGACAGGAAAGAAGGGAAGGAGGTACAGAGGGAGGGAGGGAGGGACAGAGAGAGAGAGAGAGAGAGAGAGAGAGAGAGAGAGAGAGATCTTAGAACAAGCTGGAGAGGAGTTGTGCATTGTTATAAGAGAGAAGAGTAGGAACAAAGGAATAATAGCTTCCAGTGGATAAAACTCTGGTTGCAGGACCAGCTACATAATTTGCAGGGCTCAGTGAAAAATGAGATTGTGGGGCCCCTTGTTCAAAAGTTATTAATAATTTCAAAACAGTGACAGCAGAGCATGAAGCTAAGCATGGGGCCCTTCTAAGCGTGCTTGTGACATACAGTTGTATGTACTGGCTGGACAGGACTTGGGGAGCATGCACAGAGGCAGCCTTTGGCGCTGATCTCTGAGCCACAAAAGAAGAGGGCCAGAGCGTGGAGATCTGTGGTCTCTGAAACACGTCCACTGGAGGAGCCCACCCAGGAGGCTCCCCCAGGGCCTTTCCTTGGCAGGGCCAGCTCAGCCCAGTCCACCCCATAATCTGTGTCCCTCCTCCAGGGCTCAGAGAGAGCAGATTGAAAAGGAGCGGCGGGAGGAGGAGAAAAAGGCAACAGGGCGCTTACAGCATGCCAATGAGCTCCGGCGCCAGGTGCGTGAGAACCAGCAGAAGCAGGTGCAGAACCGGATCACTACCTTCGAAGAGGGCCGACGCCTCAAAGAGGAGGCCCAGAAGCGGTGTGAGCGTATTAAAGACATCAAGAAGAGAATGATTGAAGAGCTGAGGTACACTTTCATCTGTTCCTCCCCAGTTCCTCTCGCCTTCCCCAAGGAGATGGCATGTCAGGCTAGAAAGCTGGGATTCAGGGATTGAAGGGGTGTTACATAGGTGCTCAGGGATGTTGCCTTCTGAAGGGGGCTCCAGCAGAAAGTCCTAGGACTTGGGTTTTCCTGGCTTTCTGGGAACTACTTGGCTGGATGCTGGAGACTTGACAGAAATATGTTTGGGGGATGGTTTGTGGGAGTGGGGTTGGGGGTGTAGGGCCCCAGGTTCTGTAAGCCCACCCAGAGCCCACTTCCTGCTACCTACTCTCTGGTCCCACCCTCCCCTTACACCTACCTTGTGTTTCCCTGGCAGAGCCACCGGCCTTCCTGAGAAGTACTGCATTGAAGCTGAGCGCAAAGCTAACATCCTACCAGCCACCTCTGTGAACTGAGGTGCCCTCCAAGCTGCTCCGGATGTTTTCAGGGGAAGGTTCCAACTAGGCTCTGAGTGTCCATGACTGCTGCTAACCTAGACATTTTGAAGTTACAGATTAAATCTATTCTACTTCTCTTAAGGAACAGCCCACCTTTCTTGTGAGGGGATGTGGCTACAATAGGGTACTGAACGTGGAGCAAAATAGGTTACGGGAGACCCAAGTATGGGTGCTGTGATGTTCAGGGGCTGGGAATGGGAGGATGCTCTCCATGATCATCCTAAGCCGGGTGGTCCCTTTGTTCTCATGGCTCATGGCCTTTTTGTGATCCTCTCAGATGCTGTCATGTCCATTTTCAGCATAGTGTAGTCTCTGTCTCCATTCCACACCCAGCTCAGAGGCATTTCAGGGCTGTGGCAAGGAGCTAGAGATGTTCTCAAGGAGGGGCCTGGGTGAGGGCTGGGCTGGGCTGGGCAGTGTGGGGTAGGAGGCCCTGGGCTGCCTGAGGCAGGTCTCACTGAGCTCACACCTGACTCAGACCGCATCTGTAAAGGGGGTGGTGTCTCAGCCCTCTCCTGCCAGAGCCTTTCAATTCCCGGCAGTGCCACAACAGAGACACCTGCCTGTCCCTCAGCAGGGCAAGCCCAGGGCCCCTCCCCTCACCCTGTCAGCCCAGTCCGCTCACCCAAATACAGCTGCTTCACTCACTCCAGTGTCTGGCTTCTTCTCAGTCCACCTTACTCCGACCAGTGGGGCTTCCCAAAGCCATCGTTATCTGTGTTAGCTTGCTTCACTTTCCCCCCAAGTACTCTTCCTTCATTCATTCACTCATTCAAATACTTCTTGAGTACCTACCATGTGCTAGGTGCCTTCTAGGCATTCAGTGACACAGAAGACCTGATTCTACCCTCACAGAAACTTTTCACTGTTCCAGTCTGCTTTTACTTTATCCCTGTGAGCTGCTCCATCAAATTTCTTGTACCTTTAGAATAGTTTCAGATCTTTTAGGAGGATGACCCTGATTATTAAGCTTCCATTGTGGGCCAAAGTGCTAACTTCTAGGGAATGGAGCCATTCCCCATTTATGTATACCTTGGAAGAACAGGGTTTCCATCCAGCTCCCATTGCTAATGGTGCTTCAGCCACCTGCCCCTATGTTTCATTTCCCAAATTGAGCCCCGTAGTGTCTCCTTGGATGGGTCCTATACTAGAGGAGGCATAGGACAGCTGCTGGGCGTGTCCTGGGTTTTTATAGTACCAGGTTACAAGGGCCTCAGGCAAGAGTCCTCTTTTCATAGGACCCAGGGAGAGTGGGCAAGCTGCTTCCTGTGCTTCCTCTTCTTCAGGACACTGCAGCTTCACTGGACACCTTCTCTACCTTTCCCATCAGGGAAGACTAGCTCCACCCAGCCAGATGGGCAGCCCCACCGACTGCTTGGGAAAGAGGCTTTCTCATCTTTTCTGCTTAGTACCTCCTACATAGGGAAGCTGCTACTGTTTTCCCTCGGGGTCTTAGAAATATTTGGTACCCAGCCTAGGATGGGAGAGAAGACATGGCAATGCCACTGACGATTCTGGCCCCCTTCTTCAGCTGGTTTATTTGTCTAGGTTTTCTCTGAGCATCATCTTTTGCACAGTTAGCACATACAGGGACCAAGGAGTGAGCCCTTACCTGTTTCTGGGGACCCTCTTGCCAGGAAAGCCAGAAAGGAGTTTGTCCAGCTTGGAGTTTGTCAAGCCCTCTACCTAAGTCATCCATTTTGGGACTGGGAGAAACGGGCTTCCTTGGAGTGCAGGTCAAGGAGAAAAGGAGTTCCATGCCCATTGGTAACTGCTGAGCCCATGTAGAAAAAAATGAGCCAACTTCATAAGTTGAAAGCAAAGCTAGCATTTCACTGGAACTGCTGCTGGTGAAAATGCAGGTCTGCAGGGCCTGGCTGATCCTAAGGCCTAACAGTGAGACCATCTCGACATGGCCTGGACATGGTGGGGGTGGTTACAGGTTACATGAATCAAGGTCTGGCTTCAGAGATGGAGGAGTGTAGCCACCTCTGAGCAGATGAAGATGGTTTGGGAGAGAATCTCAGAGTTCTGCCCTCAGGGTTGCCCCCCTCCAGGAATTCTTATAATTGGCCCATGATGTGGAAGAGAGTTTCAGTTTCTTCTGTCTGGATTCCTGAGACGCTCTGCACAAACTTCCTCGGGTTTCAGGATTGGCCTGACTCAGCAGGAACTTTGTTTCTAGAAGTAGGACACTCCTGACACTAGGCCGACAGCTGGCTCTGAGGCTAGCCAGCCACATCTGGGCATCTTTTGTAAACTCGCCACTGCTGTCAATCAGGGATGGCAGTGGGGAAAATGACAGGGAGAAGGCACCTGGGTACAGGGGGCTGTGGGTGCAGGCGTGACAGTGGTGGCAGAGCCAGCAGGGGACTGGGTAAGCTCTGCTTACAGGGTGGGTGGGGCCTGAGACAAAGAAGAGAGAAAAACCTGAATTGTTTTGACAATTTAGTGAGTCTACCAGCTCAGGAAAACCCAGTCTCAGTCTTGTTGCTAGAGGTTGGACTTTTGGGTAGATGGTGATTTCTGCTAGAGTGGCTTCAGGATTTCCTTCTAGTTCGCAGAGAGGAAATGACCTTTGTACACGCCTCCAAGTCACTGAAGCATCTCGGGTGTCTAAGAAGCTGTAAAGGGAAGAGTGGTGCTGGGGAAATCTGAGGATGAGTGGAAAGTGCTGCTTGGTGCATTGCCTCTGTTGACGTAAAGATGTGAGAAGCTTACAGGAAAAAAAGGATCTAAGTACTGACTTTGTTGTACAGGTCTCTGATTGGCTTCCTAGCTCTCTTTCTTCTGCCTCCTGGGTCTTCCTTTTCTTGCAATGCCAGAATGCGCTAGTGTAGCCTGGGAAATCCAGTGGTTGGGTTCTACTTTGGAGCATTGAATCAGATCTGCAGGCAGCGGCCTCCTGAGCACACGTCCCCTGGCTCCTGGCTGGGATCCATGCCACACCTGCCCACATGTGCCTGCATCATGCTCTGCTGTGGCTTGGAGGGTGTTTCAGAACCTTTGCATCTGCCAAAGAAGCAGCTCCAGTTGGTCATGACTCAGTAGCCTGTCCTGGTGGCTGAGCGAGGCTGTCCTTGAATCAGTGGGGTGCACGGATGTCCTCCAGCACCCCTGAAAGCCTCAGCATCCACATATGTGACTTGGGTCACAGCTGGGCATTAATTGGTCTCAGTAAAAGCACTTTGATTGGGCTCAGATGAAAGGAGCTCAGAGAGTTCAAAACCAGACAGGGCTTTTGGGATGAAGAAGGGTGGCAGCTGTTTAGGTGACAGTGGGGCGGGGGGAGACACTGGAGTCTCAGACAAGGAGTTTGAGTGTGGAACCCATAGAGTTCCTCACTCTTATCCATCCTGACTGCTGCTTTTGCAGAGCAAGGACCTGGGGGAGAGCTGGGGCGTGGGGACGGCTCACTCCAGACGAGAGATCTCTTCCCCATCCTAGGCTGCTTCCTAGATGACCACCCCAGCGCACCCCCATTCCCTTTCCCTCCCATAATCTGAGAGAGATACTAGCAAATCACACCAAGGTTACCTAGAAGAAGCTCATTTCCAACATCATAGAAATCTAGAGTCCGAGAAAAGGCTAAGTTATTCTCAATTTGACTGGCTTTAGATAGCTTGGACTTTCCTCTGTCTTAGCTCCCATCATCTGAGCTGGGATGTTCTCCTTGCAGTGCAAGCTCGGCATGCCTCCCTGCATTCTTCACATCCTCTTGGGAGAAGGGTAACTATCATCTCAATCACCTTGGATAACTTTGAGGCTGGGACAGGAATGCGGTTGACATTGGGATGGCTTTCTCAGGAGACACCTGGAAAGAGGAATCGGGGGTGGGGGTGGGGGGGTGGGAGTGGGGAGCAGGAAAAACTGCCCAGAGCTAAGCTTTTCTTCATGGCCCCTGGGGAAAGACTGTTTGTCCCTGGACTAGTGGAGGTGAGCACTAAATCATAGAATCTCAAAGCTGGAAGGGACCTCAAGGACCCTCTGGTGCTTGAATCTCCTTTGTAATCTCTAATCAAATGGTTGAACAGTCTGAGCTTGCATACCTGAGATGTAGGGTGCTCATTACCTCACAAAGCAACCCAAACCATCTCAGATCAGCCCTGATGCTCAGAAAGTTCTTAATATTGAGTCAATATATATCTTCCTGTGCATCCACTGTGAGGCCCCAGTTCTTTGGGACCACACTAAACAAGTCCAGGCTCTTTTTACACAAAGCCCCTTCAGATAGCTCCTCCCCCAGCTCCTGTACAGCCTGCCCCATGTGGGCAAGTGTCCAAAGTTCTGGAAACACAGAGCTCTTCTGAGCATTATTTTTTGGGGAGAGGTGAGTGGGTTGTCAGAGGGTAGAAGACAGGGAAAACGGGGAACCTCCCACTTTATCCATTGGGCTAGGCATGTTGCTCTCCAATCCTGACCAAGCTGTGTTGCCTCTGAGCCCTGCCCCCTCTGGCACCACCTTCCCCACATTCCTTCCCCTCTCCTGGTGTCCAGGCAACAGGAAACAAACATGGAGAGCAGAGGGAGGGCTGGTCAGGACAGGCTTAGTGGGGCAGCTTCTGAAGCAGACACACAACCGGCTTAGCTCTGCTGTCTGCCAGCTCCCACATACTTCCCTGGCAACAGCCAGGAAGGCAAGGCAGGCCTAGGGCTGCCCTGGGGGCTGAGGGTGACCAGTTCCCCTCTGTGGATATGTGTTAGGGAATCCAGATGGCAGAATCAAAGGCAAATTTTATTTCTATAAATTCAATGGTCAGAGTCCCAGTGGACATATGAATTAATCCATCACAAGGTCTCTCTCCACATACAAACATGCACATGGTCCAGGAAGATGCATCTTAGTTGCCTAGTCCATCCTGAAGGCCTGGCTCTGACCCCAGTGAGTGCTCCAGTGGATTGGGTAGAAGGCCCCCAAGGTTCAGTTCTCAAGGATCTTCCCGCTTTAGTCCAAAAGTAACCACCAGCTCTCTCTCTTGATTTCTCTCTCTGGTCTCTGGCAGGGCCCTGGTTTATTTCCCAAGGACTGAAGGATTTCTCTGGCTACCTCTTTCCACTCTCAATTCTCCCAAAACATCTTCAGATAGCCTTCATCTCTGTTTAAACGTCCTTTCCATCAGGTCATGAGCCCTGCTTTGATTACCATAGCTCATCATTCTGGAATAAGGGGTTGGCACCCCTACCCTTGTCTATCTCCCCCACTGGGTGCTCTAGAAGGACAGACACTGTTTCATTAGTCGCTGCTCCCCAGGCCCTAGTGCAAGGCCAGCCCATTTGCTGAATGGATGAAGGTTCTGCAGGAGATAGGTGATCGTGTTGAGGTGAAGATCTCTTTGATCTCCAGGGTCTCTTAATTCTTCAGGTCTGTCATGAGGAATTCACACACGCTTTACAAGAAATTCTTCTTTCCTTCACTATTCTCTCGAAAACAGTTCTGTTCATAACATTTAATCAACCACGCTTTGCTTTGCTATGGTGCTCTGCTGACATAGTAGTGGGTTAAGCCACTCCTTTCAGTGATGGGGACCATTTCAGTGCAGTTTGCTCTTATGAGTCTGGGTCAGCTCTAGGATATCACTCATGTGGGCATATCCAGGCTCTCTCCTTGCATCCCCTCTTCTTCTGAGGTGGACCAGTAGGAATTGCCAAGGCTTGGGAAGACTGAGTCCCTGGGTCACATGTGTCTGAAATTCTTGCTTTCCAGCCCAGATCTGGACCTCAGTCTCTAACTCCAACCCAGATCCTGAAACAGAACCCCACACATGGCTCTCATCTCTCTCTCTCTAACTCTAGCCCTTCCTCAGCTGAACTCAACATTCTCCCATTACACCACCGGTACCACCTCTAAGACCACACTCTTCTTGTCTAAGCATGGCCTCACCTGGTAGTCCTCCAATCCCAAACCTTCATTGAGGGCTGGGTAGAAAGGCAGCAGCTGCAGCGACTCCCTGGCTTCTCCAAGACTGTGTCCTCATGGTGCCTTGTCTGTCCTCTCTGAGACTTAGCATGTTGCCCATTCCGTGCTGTTCATGACTCCTCCTCCCAGACCCTTCCTCAGAGGCTTTCTCTGCATAACCATTCCAGGGGTCTGCTGCTCACTCCTGAAGGGTGCAGGGGTGAGCCTGGTCTACAAGGGGACTTGGGAGAGTTGCTAAGGAGCCTGCTGACTGCGTGTGTGTGTGTGTGGTTTAGAAAGGGTTAAGTTATAGAGGGAGGGGGATAGAGGAGGGGAGATGGGAGCCTGAGGCCAGGGCATTGGGGGCTGGAGGGATGGTCTGGGCAGGTAAGGGCATGGCCTACAGGGGTTGTGTGGAGTTGCTGTTAAGGGCACTTTGGAGGAAGAGTAGGTGGGCCAAGGCCTCTGCCTGTCCTTCCCCCAAATGTTCTGAGGTGGAGCTGCACCTCATCTCAGAAGCAGTCCTTGGGTCTTTGACCTGCCTCGTCTCTCCTCTGTCTCTGTTCACTGCTTTCTAAGCCTCTGTCTTTGAATTTCTGTCTTAGAGTAGAAACAAATACAAGCCAAACTGGGGCACATGCACAAAAGAGTGGCCATTCTCCCCCGGAGAGCTATGAATTTCTCAGGGAAAAAGCAAGAGGCCTTTTTGAAAATTTGTGTTCCTCTGCCTCTCAGTAATCACTGTCTTGCCCTGGGGGCACACAGGGAACCCCAATAGTCTGACTCTGTCCAGACCTTTATGGGACCTGAAAAGGAAGTGGGTGGGGAAATGGGATGGTTGGGGTAGAGACTGGGTGAGGGAAAAAGAGAGGGAGGAGTTGGGATGGGGTCCTCCCAGGAGTGGGCCCTCTTCCTCTGCTGAAGATGAAGCTCAGAGAGAAACATGGGCCGAGAGCTAGACCTGTGCTAGGAAAACTAAGCTGATGCCCAGTGCCCTTACTCCACCACTCTCCCCCCCCAACCCGACACAAGGCAGGAAGGCTGACAGCTTCTTTTATGGGCCCCAAATTGCAAGGAGGTGGCAATTAGCTCTCAGTGGGTCAGAGGAGAGCAACAGTGTACCTTCCTTTTAAGTCTTGGAGAGGCCACTGTGGAGCCCTCAAAAGTGGCTATTCCACTGGGAGCACCTAGGCCCTCCGTCTCCCCCAGCTCCTCCCTCCTAGACTCCAAAACCAGGACCCCATCTATCCCCCCAACAGTAAAACTGCTTCTGATGGACCTCATCTTCTAGTTTAATTTGGCGTCAGAGCCCCACTCATTGCTAATAGCTTCCTGTGTCCCTCCCCAGATCCCTTTTAGGGAGTGTGATCTGTGCTGAGCTAAGGTCGTGGAGCAGGACTTCAGAGGTTACATTTGTCATGGGATTAAATTGCTTCATACCCCTCAGATGAACTCATACATATTTGCAACTCTCCCCCAAATGTTGGGTCCCCAATCAACATATGCTATTGGTATACTCCCTGAGCACAGGGAGGAAAAGTCTAATTAAACTTGGATTTAGCAGAGGGAAGCTGAGGTCTTTCTTTATATATCATAAATAAAGCCTCATTTTTGATCCCCATGAATCTTCTTGCCCATATAACTTTAACCCATGTTCTAACCACCAGTCTAGTCTAACTCAAATCCCAAACTCAATTCTAATCCAGCTGTAATCCCAAACCTAAATCAATTTCCACCCAGTCTGCAATTGAGCTATAACTGCATTCTCAAGCATAACTGTAAATGAAATTAAAACCCTATTCTTTGTCATAAGCGGATCCTGGCTATCAACACTAGTCTCAGTTCTAGCTGTTATGGTAACCCTAATCTCAACCTTAATTCTCATCCCAACCTGAAATCTGACCTCAACCTCATTCATAATTCCAACTAACTAACCCCAGCCTTTACCCCAACCTTAATCAAGCCTTTACCCAACTCTAACATTAGCTGAAATGTAGAACCCAATTAAACTACAACCATACCCTTCAGTTTAACCTAGCCTTACTCCTTTCTTTTCAGTCTCCCTCTTCCTGGTCCCACCTGTTCTCCCTGCCACCCATCACTGACTTTCATGTTTTTTTCCAATGGGTGTGTCTATTAACCCATAGGGTCACCAAGCCCTTTTCTTAGACCACTCTGGACCGACAAATCAGGATGCCTAGGTGTCCCCCACTTAGTCAGACCCCAGCAGCATCACCTGGACTGAATCCTCATGTTTCTTCAGGCCTCTGTTCCCTATCTGTAAAGTGGGCATAATGATCCCTGCTCTCCAGATTGTGCAGGACAATCCCATAAACCTCAAAAGAAATAAGGAAATGAGGATTTTCATTGTGTACATCTGATGGGATCCCAGAGCACCCTGTTATTGCTGGGAGTATGGGTGGAGAGGTGTGGAACGTATAGACTCCTTGTGCTTCCTTACTGCTTCGTCTCATTTTTCCTGGAGGGGTGGTCCCTGGCAGCATGTCTGAGCTCCATCACTCTCCACAAGACTCTTTCTCCTATCTATCCCATGCCCAATGCCAAGCCATGTCTTCTGGAGCCAAGGGGAGGCTTGAGGCCTGCTCTGGGACCCCCGAGACCAACCAGCAAGGCTTAGCCCTCTGCTTCCGCCCTCTGCCAGCTGGGACCCTCCCATCCCAGTTCCAATCTGCCCAGACCTTGATGGCTTAGTCACCCTGACTAGCAGTCCAGGTTATGAGGGTCCTTGCTTTCCCTTCCTGTTCACAGAAACAAGAACACTAAGCAGTCCCAGAAGAAGTGCACGCAGCGGGTTTAGCACTTCTCAGCAGAAAGGAGGCATGCGATAGTGAGTGGGTAGACACGCATGGAGGCACACCCCCTTTCCTGGCCCTCCTGGTGCTATTCTCTGCGACATCCCTTCACCCACACATCCACTCACCTCACTCCCTCTACACACCCCGGTCCTTCTCCCCTCAGGCCTCACTGAACTGGTTGTAGTTCTGTGTGGGAGGTGGGGCTGGAGCCTCATAACACCCCCAGCTCCCAGGGATCCCGTACACTCGAGGATGACCTTGCATCAGGTATGGTTGGGGGGCACAGCTACAGAGGGAGCAGCCAAGAGACGATCCTGATCCCTGACACACCCCTTCCCTCCCTCATTCAGTCTGGAGGCCTGATTCCCTTTGAAGGGCTGGCGGCATCAGGGATAAGGCGGGCTGGGCATTTCTGGGCCTCTTGCATCTCTTTGAGTCTTCCCTGCAGCCCCAGTGTCCCCTTCCTTTGTGCCCCTTCCCACAGTCCTCTGGGCAGGAGGTGTGTCCCTCAGAGGATCATGGATAGGAGGAGGCAAGATTTGGAAACTGTGTCAGACCTCTGTACCCTGGGGTCAGTGTTAACCCTTCAAGGTCTGGGCACCCTTCTTCCTCAAGCCTGGCTTCTCCTTCCTCTTCTATTTCCCCTGGGGAAGAAGGCAACAAAACTGAGTGGTGAGGGGAGCTCTGTGGACGTCATAAAATGGGGTGACTGTTGTCACCTGAGGACGGGACCAGGAGGAAGTGGAAGTTTAACAGGTGCCTAATTACAAGTCCCACTGGCCGCCCTGCCCCACTCTCAGGATAGGGAAGAGCTTGGGTGACAGCTGGGTAATGCCTGGGTAGGTCACTCTGTCACCCCGATAATTAGGGTTTTTGGGACTCCTCCCCAGGGCGGGGACCAGGCCCCCTCCCTCCCTTAGAAATAACTCCGGCTGCTCCCCAGCTGGGTACTCATTGGACCTTCCTGCCACCCTGGGCAGTGCTGGGCCTTCAGCTCCCCCTCCCTCCACCCGTCCCCACATACCCACCACCACCAGCCCAGGGATACCCAGCCCAAGCGGAGGAAACACCGAGCCTAGAGACATGGGAGTTCGAGGAGCATACTACCTTCTACTCGTGTGCCTGAGCCCAGGTATGGGTCTGGGCATCAGGCAGGGATGTCTGCACGGCGCCAGATGGGCAGGGAAAGGGGCAGCAAGGGGAACAGAGAGGAGCCCCAGTGGTAGTCTGAGATGCTCTGGCAGGGCGCGGCCCACCCTTGCCCTCCTGCCACCCAGGTTTGGATACTGCCAAGGGGTCTCTCCCCAGGAGAGCCCTGGGTCTTAAAGTTTGGGGCACATGTCTTTGATGGCTCCTCACTGTGGGGCTCACACATACATGCAGTGCTGTGACTGGGAGTACATAGCTGCAGGAACTGGGGGTGGGGTGGATGGTCAGGTGAGCAGCATAGCTGGGTGGGGACGGTGGAGGAGCCTGGGAAGAGCCCTTTTCACCAATGTGTTTGCTATTCCAGCGGGAGGGCCCTTTCCCCACCCCCAGGCCAGAGCCCAGGGCAGGGAGCTGCTTCAAGAAGTTTCTGGCTGTTGTGGTCTAATTGGTTACTCCCAGCTTAGCCAGTGAAAGCCTGGGCCTGAGACCTCCACTCCAGGCCCCCCGTGTTGTGCGAGTTCCAGGGTGGTGTTCCCCTACCTAGATGAGGCCCGAGGAGAGGTGGGGATGGTAACTCCCAGAGTCCTCTTACACACCTTGAGGGTAGGGCTCAGGTTGGATGTCATGGCTACCTGCCCAGGTTGGGGCAAGTCCCAGCAAGGGCCATTCTGTGTGGGCATTGCTGGAAATGGCTCTGAGAGTCCCGTGGGATCTGGATTGGGGGTGAGGGAGTGAGGTGGAGGAGTTTGTGGAGGTGGGAGTATTTTCAGCTGTTGTGTGTGTTAGTGTGAGACTGTGTGTGTGTGTGCGCGTACGTGTGTGAATGACTGTGTTTACAGCAGGACATCTGCAACACCCTCTGGTGAGAGCTGGGACATCTCCATGTGTGTGGCTTATGTCCTGGGTGTGTGCTGTGTGTATTTATGCCCCAGTACCCTCTTGTACTCTTGTGGGGGCTACCTTTCTTCACTACCTTCCCTTCCCCTCCCTCACTTCCAGAGGGAAGCAAGCTGAAAATTCACAAAGGATTTACAAGCTGAGACTAGACACTGCTTTTGAGGTGAGACCCTGCAGAGGGTGTGCAGCCCCTGGTCCTTTTGTGGGAAGACAATGAGTCACCACTGCTCTCTTCCTTGGATCCCACTGATTTCCCTTTCTCTCTCCACGTCTCCCTGCCCAGCTCTCTCGACCACGTTGGCCTTCTTCCCTCTCCAGCCTCTCTTTCTCAGGTTCCCTGAGAGTACTTCCTTAGTGCCACAGCAAGAGGAATCAGAGTGAGACACCAGGAAGAAATTCCCCAGGAGAGTGAAGGGGTACAGAAAGGCTGGAGCCCTTAGGAGGCGGTTGAGAAAGTTTTAGGAAGATCGAAAGGCTAGGGTGAGGCTCCCTGACCTGGGACAATGGAAGACACTCAGTCTAGTGCAGGGTGGAGGCACTCTTCTTCCAGCTTTGTCCCGCTTCCCCAAGCCCCCTTCCCTGAATACTTACCCATGGATGTAGGGAGAGTCCTCTGTTTGTGGGTTGCTTACAGGAGACCTTCAGGGTGGAGCCTCTGCTGTCTGCTGAGTTCTGGCTCATCCCTGGCTTGCCTTATGCGGCCCTAGGATCTGGAAGATAGCATCAGGATTCTTATCTCAGGAATGAGCTGGTGTTCTCTTGGCCTGGGGATGGAGGAGGCACCACCAGGTTCCGTTAGAGCCCTAGTAGCTAGCCTGCCTGCTCTGGGTCCCCCTGAAGTCTTGTGGGGTTAGACCATGGCTGACAGCCCAGCCAGTGTTCTGGGGGGCAAGTTCAGTGGGGGTGAGCTGTTGGGGGTGTAGGAAGTGTGCCTGCTGGCTCTCTAGAGCCAGGCTAAACTTCTGTATGTCTCGTCTTGAATGAGTGGACTTGAGTGTGCAGTGGGTGTGTCTTCCAGATTAATCTGGACCTGTTTGTGTACAGATGTGTGTCTGTATGGATCTGACAGTGTCTGTGTGTAGGAAGGTGGGACTGCATAAGTATGTACTTGCATTTTGAAGGCTTGCATCTATGTGTTGATGTGTTTGGCTGTGACAGCGTGTACCTGTGTGTGTGAGACACTCTCTTAAGTGTGAAGATGATGCTAGAAAAGAGCCAGAGAAGGGCAGAGTAGAATGAGTTGCTGAGACCAGGGGCTAAGACTCCAAAGGACTTGCTGACTTTCAATGAAGAATGCAGGAGAGGGAGCAGGGCTAGGTGAGGGGCCTGGGGGTGGGGAGGGTTCAGAAGACTGGGAGGCAGAGCTTGCCAAGGTTGTGGCCCTGGGTACATACCCCTATTCTGTTCCTCTTTAGGTCCAAGTGGTTGGGGCTAGTGCTTGCTGGAGCTTTAGAGTAGGGAGGCAGAGGGGCCCAGTGCTGAGTTTCCAGATGCCAGCTCCTCACCCAGGCTGACTCAGTGGAGCAGGCTGGCAGCAGTGGGAGGGGTCTCAATTGGAGTGAGCATGTGGGGGTGGTTATACCCAAGCCATACAATCACACGAGGGCAGGACTCAAACAAAGTCCACACTGCCACACTTCATCACACAATGCTCACACTGTCCTACAGATGCATGTGGCCACAGTCCCAGGCACACGCCATCATTCATGTCATACAAACACAGCCTGGTCACGGTCAAACACAGGCATGCACTATCACTCAGAGAGAACTGACACAGCCAGGTACATGCTGTCACACAGGCATACAGCCTCAGACATGTACTGTCATACACAAGACATATAAAAACACCTCCAGTCTTCCACTCCAGATAGAAGCACCTCACTTAGCCCAGACAGGCAGCTTTTACCCAGCCAGGATCTTCCATCAGAGCATTTAACTGCTCTGTGTGTTCCATGTATGTGTGTATGTGTGTTTGCATGCGTGCGCACGCATACACACACACACACACAAAATCACGTAAATATAAAAGTAGACACCCTACCTGGTCATGGCATGAGTATCCTTACATTACATGTGTGCAGCCACAAATACTCATAAGCACACCTGTACATGTGTGCATGCATATACATGCATATACAATCATGCATATGTACAAGCATATCTAAGAGCTATCTATCTATCTGTCTATCTATATATACACACACAGACAGGATTCAGATGCAATCCTACACATCATAGAATATAGACATATAGACACAAGTGTGCACAGACATGCATATACTGTTCATGCACACACACAGACACATACTTGGAGCAGCCCCTCCTCCCTGTGGAACCCCCACTAAGCCTGGGCTGCTGTTGATAGAGAATGGTGGAGGGAGAGGCTGAAGCCGACCACCCAAGCTCTGGTTCTGCTCCCCTCACCCTACCTGTCCTGTCCTTCCCCTAGCACTGCTGTCTGCTGTGCGCATTAATGGGGATGGCCAGGAGGTGCTGTACCTGGCGGAAGGTGACAATGTGAGACTGGGCTGCCCCTACATTCTGGACCCTGAGGATTATGGTCCCACTGGGCTGGACATTGAGTGGATGCAGGTCAATTCAGACCCCTCACATCGGGAGAATGTGGTAAGTGCCGGACACAGTGGTCCCCTTACCTTACTCCATGGTGTCTACCTGGTGGGCAGCCGACACTCTGAGGGGAGGAGGGCAAATAAGCAAACCAAGACCTTGAACTTCCCCAAGGCCTCTCGTGGAACGGAGCAATAGGGAATGAGAGCTCTGCAGTTACTCCAAAGGGATGGCACCTGCCTTCAAGAAGTTCCCAGCCTAACCTTATGCTTTCCAAAATACTTGGTCTTATCTGATCCTACCCATTTTGTAAGAGGTCACTGGGTCAGGCATCATCATTCTCATTTTCAGCTGAGAAAAATGAGTCTCACAGTTGGATGAATTGCCCAAGCCAGCTAATCCACATGACCCTCCTTGGCTCTGCTGTCTCACCACCTGTTTTCTTCTCTTCTTCACAGTTCCTTAGTTACCAGGACAAGAGGATCAACCATGGCAACCTCCCCCATTTGCAGCAGAGGGTCCGCTTTGCAGCCTCAGATCCCAGCCAGTATGATGCCTCCATCAACCTCATGAATCTACAGGTATCAGACACAGCCACCTATGAGTGCCGGGTGAAGAAGACCACCACGGCAACCCGGAAGGTCATTGTCACCGTCCAAGGTATGGCCAGGCTCCTCTGGGCTCCCCTTCCTCAGACTTCAGAGCCAAGGCGGCTTGGCCACTCTGAGCCTGGCTCTGCCTCTTGGCTGGGCCTAGCTCACAATAGCCTGCTTCCCTGCAGCTCGGCCTGCAGTGCCTGTGTGCTGGTCTGAGGGCCACATGGCACACGGCAACGATGTGGTGCTGAAGTGCTTTGCTAATGGAGGCACCCCGCCTCTCTCCTACAAGTGGGCCAAGATCAGCGGACACATCCACCCCTACCGTGCTGGGTCCTACCATTCCCAGCACAGCTTCCACTCTGAGCTAACTTACCAGGAGTCCTTCCACGGCTCCATAAATCAAGGTGAGGGGGACCCAGGGGAGGAGGGTGGGATGAGCAGAAGATCAGGACTCTGGGACCCGCTACGGCTTCTCTAGGTCATCAGTGGCAGCAAGTCAAACCTAGAACTCCTGTCTAAGGTAGACAGCTGGGCTTAAATCTTGGCTGGACCACTGACTGACTGCAAGACTCAAGCAAGTGGCTTAACCTCTCTGTGCCTTGGTTTCATCATGTATAAGAAAGGAATAATAATGTCTATCTTTCAGAGGGTTGTGAAGATTAGATGGGGTCAGGGATGCAAAGCTGCCGGCACACAGAAAAGCTGGCTAGTACTCACAGTTCAACAAAGATGATCAGAGCTGGAAAGAGCCTTAGAATTCCTCTGGTCTAACCCTGTCCTCATGGTACAAAGGAGGGGACCAAAGCTCAGAGAGGGGACCCATTTCCCTAAGGTGTCTCTGACCCATTGCTGGCAGAGGTATCCTTCCTTGCCTCTCTGTGTCAGCAGGGGAAAGGTGACTCACCCGGAGTGCTGAGTGGACCTGGGTGTGTGTGTGCATATGAACTGTCCCTCCTTCCATCACCCACCCTAAGCACTCGAGGCTGGGGATGGAGCTCTCAGATACCAGGTCCCTCTGCCTCACTACAGCCCTCTGATGCTCCTTCAGTTTCAGGTCTGCTGAACAATGGTGACCTGGTGTTGAAGGACATCTCCCATGACGATGATGGGTTGTATCAGTGCACCGTGGCCAACCACGTGGGCTACAGTGTGTGTGTGGTGGAGGTGAAGGTCTCAGGTAGGTGCAGTGGCCCTGAGGGCCCTGTGGCTGAGAAGATTGGACTGGAGGAATCTGGGCTGTGTTTTGGAGCCTCAGATGGCTTTACCTGCCCATTGCATTGTGTAGGTCTCTGCCTGGGGCAGCTGGAAAGCCCTGGGAGAAACATGGGTGTCCCAGGGCCCGGAGCCCCCCCGCCCCCCAGATACTCTGCCCTGGTACCTCCTGGTTAGCCAGGCACCTGCCAGGCTGCAGAGAACCTGACTGGTCTCTCCTTCTCTTCACAGACTCCCGACGTGTAGGCGTGATCATCGGCGCAGTGCTGGGCTCTTTGCTCGCGCTGGGCTGCCTGCTGGTGGGCATCTGGGGACTCATCTGCTGCTGCTGCGGGGGAGCCGGTGCTGGCGGTGGCACCTGTGGTACCTTTGGCTACAGCAATGGTGGCAGGGTCAGCGGAGGGGCCTGCAGCGACCTGGCTAATGAGATCAGGTAAAACCTGAGGCATGCTGCTTGCTGCTGTGCAACAGGGGGCCGGCGCCCTGCCCCTCCTCACCCCTGCCTGCCACCCCAACCCTGCCCACCATCACCACTGAGTGCTGGGACTGCAGCATGTCGACTTGCCACTCATTGCATGGCTTGTCTCTCTCCCCCTTCCCATGCCCAGACTTCAGCTCTCCTCCCTGTCCTATCTCCCTCCTGTCTGTGCAACAACTCCGTCTTGTCTAGACTGTAAGCTCCTGGAGGGCAGTCCCTGTATTTTTCCACCTTTCTCCTGTATTGCGCGGGTGAAAACTCTGGATGTGTATATTTAAGAAGTGTTAACAACATAGTGCTAATAACATATTAGAAACAAACTAAAAATAAACATAGAACAAGACTAGTAGTGCTAATGATTGCAATGACTTGGGAATGAAGGAAAAGATGAAGATTGAGGGGAGGAGATGAGAAGAGAGGGACAGGGCAAGGTCAGGATTAGTTAAGGAGAGAAGAACCAGAAAAGCAGTTCCTTCTGGAACTCCAAGTTTCCCTCCTTATTAAAGCCGGTGGGAAATCATCAGAAGGGACTGGAGAGCGCCTAGGCTGTCTGGACACGTGTGGACCAGCTCTGTCTGTTGGATGGGATGACCCGGAACTGCTGCGGGGTCGCCGGCGCAGGAAGAGGCAGAGAGGAGAGTAGGTGGAGGCAGCGCTAGCTAGGGGGGGGCCCGGGCGAGGAAGCGCCGAGGGAGGGAGGCGCGGTAGCCCCGCGATGACCAAGAGCCCGTGCTCTGCCAGGCCGGGCCCACTCCTCGCCGCCGAGGAGCCCGCTCACCCCTCCGCCTGTTGTCTCCACAGGGAGGACGCCCTGGCGCCCGCGTGTAAGGCCAGCGGGCGCGGCAGCCGCGTCACCCACCTGCTGGGGTACCCGACGCAGACCGTCAGCCGCTCCCTGCGCCGCAAGTACGCGCCTGCGCCCAGCGGCGGACCGGAGGACGTGGCCCTGGCGCCGTGCGCCGCCGTCGCCAGCGAAGCGGGGCCCTCCCGGGTCTACGTCAAGGTCACGAGCGCCGAGCACGCCGACTGCGCCCAGGGGTCGCTGCCGGGCAAGGACGGACTGTTGGTGTGAGCGAGCGCGCGCCCGCCGGACTGTGTCCCGGCGGGAGGAGGGTGCGGGCTGCCTGCCCGAGGCTGGGGACACGCTCGGGCTGCGCCCACCCAGCCTGCCCCAGGCTGCCGGAAGGCTGCGGGCTGAAGGCGTTTCCCTAGGGAAATGCGTGGGGAGGCAGAGCCTTCCCCCCGAAGTGGGAGGGGTGGGGAAGGGCGGAGAAAGGCCACCCGGAGCCCTCTTTTCCTCCCCTGGGTCTTGAGGCTTCAGGAGGAGGAAGACGTGTCCGAGAGCGGTTGAGGCGGAAGCCCAGTGTCCCCAGCCAAGGCAGAGGGCTTCGGGCCGGGCGGGTGGGGGTCAGGACTGAATTGTTCTTTGTGTGAGATCTGGGCTCTGAGGAGGCAGTGTTAGCAAAATAAAGAAACGGTAAAACCTGAGACAGGTGGCTGTGGTTCCACGGAGTGTTGGGCGTGGAGTCTGGTGGAGGCTCTGCTCCAGGATGGGGGACGTTGCTTTCTGTTGTCCCGCATTGTTCCTGCACCGTTTCCTCCTCAGATAGGTAGTATGGAGAACTGGAAGGGGCTGTCTAGTCCTACTCCTTCAGTACACAGGTGGGGAAATTGAAACTCCTCGGTTTGGATTTTAAATCCAGAATCCCACTTTTATTCCAGAGGGTCAGATAGGGGAAACAACGGACTGGCAGGGGTGCCCCCCGAATGTTCCCAGACCATTTCTTCATCCTTTTACCTCCTGCCCTCATCTACCCAATCCTGACTTCTTAGCTCTCCCAGATGTATGCCTTCCCTCTCAACAACCAGGAATGGTTTCAGTCATACCCTGGGGTAGAAAGACCTTCAAGGTCATCTAACCTAGCCCCCCTTTTAATGGAAAGAAGATTGAAATTTGTTGGGCACCCACAAAGTGTTAGGTGCTTTCCGATATTTTGTCTTATTTAATCGTTACTTTAGTCCTGTGAAGTTGTGCACTATCCCATTACACAGATGAAGAAACTGAGGCTCAGAGGGATTAGGTATGTTGATCAAGGTTTTGATCCAGGCTTGTTTGACTCTGGGACATCAAGCTGTTTCTCTGATATTTGAATTCCTTATACAGCATTTCTGACAGAGGTTATTCTAGCCTTTTCTTGAATACCTCCAGTGGCATCACCCTACCTCCCAGCGCAGTCCATTTAGCCTCTGACTATCAAAAATATGCTCCTTCTATTGAACCCAATTTTAGTTCCCATAGAGCTTTTATCATTTGGTCCAAGTTCTATTCTTCGGGAGCCCTAAGCATCATATTTCCAATTCCGCTGCTTCTAGTGGGCCAAGTGGTTTTACTCCATAATGATGGCTGCAACAGGCACACACCTGCACCTGTGTCTGGTCTAGGGATTGAGGGTCTACTTCAGGGTCACTAGGTTCCACCTACTTCTGCCCAGTCATCTGCCTGTGGAGAGCCCAAGCACTTCTTTCTTTGCCTCTTTTTCCCTTGAGGAGAGAAGCTAGGCTTCCTAATTCTTCCTGCTTCTGTTTCGGGGCCACGTGAATTATGGGGCATGGATGGACTTCAAAAGTATCTGGGTTTCCGTTTTCTTAACTGAGGAAGCCCAGAAACCCTGCTTGGTTATAAATAACTAGGAAGCCCTTCCAATTGGCTTGGGTATTTACTAAAGGGTAATGGCATTGCTGGCTCTGCCTTGATAGAGCTGGGGAAGAAAAAGGAGAGACAATGGTGGATATTGGAGGCATCCAGGGACAAATGTCTTGGAGTGGGGATGAGGGTTCTTGGGATGGGTGGGGTTACAGGAAGTGAGGGAATTAAACGATGAGGGGAGCAGGGAATTGCAGGAACCATCCATCCCTTCATTTATTTATGAGCACCTATAAGATGACTTGTTCAATAGTTAGATCTTTTGCAGGACACTGGGCCTGGCACTCTTTTGCCCTAAGGCAGGATTGAGTAGGATGACTTGGAGAGGGCCCTCCCAGTCTGAGGAACCTCCTGCAAGTCTCAGCCACCTGCAAGATGGTGAGGGAAGGAGGCAGCCAGCAGGCTGTTTAACAGGTTGGGTAAATGACATCACCTTCCCCATTCCAGAAACCAGGGAGCCATACTCAGACAGCCTACCTTTAAAGGGTGAGAACAGTGAGACTCTGGCAAGAAAAGCTCATTAAAAAGCAGCAAGAGAGATTTTAGAGAGACTCTGGAAACAACTTCCTGTTAGGGTGACTCACCAGGGAAGCCAAGGAAGTTCCCTCACTCTAGGCTGCATGGCAGTCATCAGCACAGTCATCACTGCTGGGTGTGAAAGGAGGGAAGTTTCAGTTCCTAGGATTTTGCTTCAGGGACTCCATGATCTTTTGTTATTTCTCCTGCATGAAACCTTGTCAGAGTTAGAGGGGGGCACTGGTTGTGGTGAATGTTTAACAGTGGCTTTGGGAGCGGGGTGGGGGCGGATAGGAGGCAGGAAAGCCTTAATTTGTAACATTTGCCATTTCTGTGATGTAAATTCTCTGTCATGGCTGATTTCAGGCTACTAACATGATGCCCCTGGTGTGGAGTCTGGCGAATGAGCAGTAGCACCCCACCGTGGAGTATTTCCATGGTACAGATACCGTAGTAGAAGTCAATAACCTTGAGAGCTGAGATAGGAGTGGAGAGTAAGATAATTAGGAAGTGATGAGTTTTGAATACTGATCTCCTTTGTTTTTATATAACAAATTATATAATTTTTTAATAATTAAAAATTATTAAAATTATATAATTTAATTTTGAATAATGGCTTAATTTAACAACTGGCTTGTAAAACTTAGGCGGACCCTGCCACCAGGCCAGCAGGAGGCTGTGTGCATACAGGCTGCCTCAGGAGAGGGGGTCTCAAGTACAGTCCTGAGTTTTCTGTTTTTCCGTAGAGATACAAACAGCACAAGTCAGTTGTCCCCATTCTACGTCCCACTTTCCCCTTTTGTGTCTCCCCAGCCTTTTGAGAGCTGAATTCTAGTTCCTGTGGTCACTGAAAAATTATTTAGATAATTTATATGTCCTTGGTAACCACCAGCAACCTGACTTGGCATCCAGCCCTCGAAAATCTATTCAAGAGACATTCTGAGTCCTTCCTGACTCAGTTCCTTCTCTGATCTCTTCCCCGTGGTTTAGGAAGTCAGCCTCTAGTCACCTTCTCTTAAGCCCCAAATTCTCAAGACCATGAGTAGTATGCAGTCCCAATGAATTTCCTTCTGTGTGCTCCTGTTAGAGTAGCTATTATCATGCATGCTGCCCAACTGCATTTCAGTTACTCTAGGCCCGGTTAGATTGGGGTGAGTCTGGGGAGGGATGAATATTTTTTCCTGCCTCATTGGAAACAAAGGAGTTCTGAGAATTACCTAGTCACTGCTTACGCAGTAGCCTGTCTAGATGCAAGGAACTGGGTCTGAACTTTAGCCCTGTCCCCTGTGCTTCCCAGGGAGCCTCCTGGTGAGAGCCTGAGACACCCTTGTTCTGGAGTTTACATTGCATCCAGCCAGTGCGTTTGGAGTAATCGTTTCATTTATTCCTGATGTATGGAAACAGGCTGATTCCATTCAGTTCCTTGTAATTAGATTAGGAAGGAAGTGCTGAACGGAGAGAGTGTTGAGAGACATGGGACTGTGCAGGCAGATGGAGAGAATGGTTGCTTTGGGAAATCTGGAAGAATTTGGGTGCGGTTCACCATGCCTGCCAGTGGGCAGTGGACAAGATGGCTTTCTACCACCCCTCTGCAACCTTTGCCCTCAGCAGTCTTCTTGGATGCATTTGGGAAGGACGGGAAGGATGGGACACAGCACGAGGCAGGAGACTGAAGCCCTTGACAAGGCAAGAAATCGAGCAGAGGATGGGGCAGAACTGTCAATCTTATTTTAGAGGCTGAGTTTGAGGTGATGGTGGGCTCATGTGGGTGTCTTGAGAAAACAGGAAAGGAGGGAGGGAGAAAACTTGTAATAAATATATATGAGTTAGTCATGATCACATATGCAAAGGAAAAGACCTCAGTTTTGAGTCAGAAAGACCTAAATTCATAGATTTCATAAGCTCCCAAAGCCTCGGTTTCTTCATTTGTAAAATGGAATACCGTGTTTCCCTGAAAATAAGCCCTAGCGTGATTTTTCAGGATGATAGCCCCTGAACATAAGCCCTAATGCGTCTGTTGGAGCAAAAATTAATATAAGACGCGGTCTTATTTTCGGGGAAACCCGGTAGTAATAGGACTAGTTTGAAATGAAGTGCTTGTTACAGAGCCTGGTACCTGGTAGGGGCTCTGTAAATGGTTGAACCCCAAGCCTCCAGTCCTCAAAATATAATTTCATCTCCCACAAGAGTGCAGGTCTGGAGGCAAGAATCTAACACAGAGGTTGGGGTGGAGGCTGTGGCAATGGGAGGTACACAGAGAAAGGGATGGAGCGAGAAGAATGAAGCCTTGAGAATCAACTTGGAGATAGCTCACCATGCAGGGGAAGAGGCAAGGAACCCAGGAAGCAACAAGTAGAGAAGCAGGAGGAGAAGCAGGCCTTGCCTCAGAATCCTAGAATCCACATGCGTATGTTAATATTGACAGCAATCCTCATTACTAATAGTGAAATTAGTAAGAACAAGATGCACCTGAAACACAAGTCCGGCAGGGTCCCTGAGTCAGGCATGGTTGGGCACAAGCTGCCAGAATTCTCAGGGCCACTTCCCTGCCTTTTCTCGTGCAACTGCTCTCAGCTCCTGGCACTCAGGCTACCGCTGCTGTCCTCTTGGCCCAGTGCCCACTGTGGCGCCCCCTGTAGCACTCATCTTGATAGTCCCTTCTAGGTGTACAGTCCTTCCTGAAGGGTCTCCACACAGCTCTCCCAAAACTGAGGGGGGGACCCTCCCAGAGGGAGCACATACATTTTTGGGAGAATCAGCTCAATCTTGGAACTGAGCTCCTTCTGATCAATACACGCCCCAATTCCTCCCTGTCTCCTCCTGTCAGTCCCTATAGACACCACCTGGTCTTTTTCCCTCCCCTTTCTCCTGCCTGGATGCCACCCTAAGCCTTGTGGCTCCTTCCTGCCATGACTTTTATGAACTGGCTCCATGGCTTTCCAAACCCTGGGATTCAGCAATAATCCCAGCTCCAGCTCCAGCTCCAGCCCCCACCCACCTCAGCTCCTTTGCTAAGGCTGTTTGTCTTACCTGTAATCTGTCTCTGACTGTCTCTTTTTTGCTCTCTCTCATCCTCTTTCTTGGCCTGCATAGATTCTTCACAAAGGCATTGGCCAAATCCTGTTCTACTGTCCCAGTTTCTACCCTGCTCCCGGATAAGGGAGAATGGTGGTTACTTTGTTATTTTTGCCCTGTCCTGAGGAGGCTAGGCTTACCACTGAGGGCAGGGCTATATAACCTCCTTTCTCAACAGCTCTCTCTTCAAGAGCTCTGAATCGCTCCCTGAGCTGATCTTCCCTCAAATTAGTGTATGGATAAAGATTGCACTAGAGACTCCTCTTTCCTGACTTGGAGTGCTGTGATTACTTCAGGACACAATGAAAAAAGCCACACACATCCCCCCAAATCCTTCTCAAAAGTGTGTCGTGTGAAAATTGCCCTCCAGAGAGGGCTTGGCAGCCAATGAGCAGAGTCAGGTAGTACCCGGGAAAGATCCCACTGGGCCTCCCGACCCAGGGCAGGGCCCACGCCAGGCAGGGCTCTGCTCCACATTATCACAGTGCTCTGTTCCTTTGACAACACGTTCTTCAGAGAGCCCTTCCCTGCACAGCATGCAGGCTTCTCATTCAGTTTATTAAGGACTCGAGGAAATGCCATCTTTGTGATCATTGCCATTAAAAAATTGAGCAACAGTTTCTTGGTTAGGAGCCTAACCTGCTATTATAACATTGTTCCTGTGGGGAAATTGGATTCCTTCCTTTTGACACCCATCAGCCTTTCCAGGAATGTAGAACACAGTTGGAGAAAGTGAGAAATGAGGATGGGGATAACCTCCCATCTGGCTCCCCTACCTCTCTATCCATATAAATCAATATGCCAATGACACAAATTTATACACGCAGGCCAGACCTCTGTCCTACATTCCACAGTCACTTATCATATTTAACAGACATCTCAAACTTAGCAAACCCCAAAAACTGCCCTGATCCTCCCTAAGCCTGTTCTACCCACTGTCTCCCCCATTTCAGTTGATGACAACTGTCTTTCCTTAGTTTCTCTCCCCACTTTTCCCACTACATCCAGCCTGTCAGGAACTCCTGTTGGTTCTGTCTTCAGAATACATCCAGAATCCAACCCTCTTCTCCTCCCCTGTGGTTATTTACTGGCTCCTAGCTACCATCATCTCTTGCCTGGGTTACAGCCACAGTGTCCCAGCTGATGTCCCTGCTTCCTTCCTTGCCCACCTGCACTTTATTTTCGGTGGAGAGGCCAGAGTGATACTTAAGTCACTTTTTCTCAAAATCTTGAAGTAGCTTCCCATTTTACTCAGAGCCAAGATCAAATTCCTTGGCTCTGAGGACATTGGTCCTCTGGGCCTTCTATGTCACCTCAGGGACCTAACCTACTTCTCCCCCTGGCTCTCTCCACTAGAGCCACACTGGCTTCTAACTTCTTGAACCTCCTACATAGGGCCTTTACTCTGGCTGTTCTCTTTGCGTAGAATAGCTTTCCTCCAGATTTCCCAAGGGCTGGATCTTTAGCTCTTTCAAGTCTTTGGTCAACTATTTCCCCTCACCGAGGTCTTACCTAAGATTCCAGTGCCCTTCTGCCTACACCCCTTCATCCCCCCGATTTTCTTTAATCCATAGCACGTATCCCATTCCACCATGTTATATAATTTATTTGTTATGGTTATTAATTAACTACTCCTGCCTCCTGTGTTATAAGCTCTGGAAGAGCAAGGGATCTTCGTTTTACTCCTCACTCTTATGAGGTCTGACAATTAAGTTCGTGAACTTGTTGCAACGATGGTGCTAAACTTTTTTGATATCAGAGGGATTATTCATTATGAATTTGTACCAACTGGACAAACAGTTAACCAAGTTACTATTTGGAAGTGCTGAAAAGGCTGCATGAAAAAGATAACCTGAACTTTTTGCCAACAATTCATGGTTTCCCCCCCCTTCTTCTGCCTCCCCCCTCCCCCCAACTCCGGTTCAAGCCACTGTTTCTCAGTCTAGTTGTGTAGGACACAACTCCCTGGCCCATGCTGGTATTATGAGCCTTGTGCTACCCTTGTCTGAGGCAGTCTTCAGTCGGCCGCTCACAGCAGTTCACAGCAGCCCATGGCAGCCCCCGGCATCTCACGGCCAACCTCCGGCTGCTCACAGCAGCCCAGCTCCAGGGAGAACTGTTGTTCACAATCTTAGCTGTAGAGGGCACAGCTCACTGGCCTATGTGGGAATCGAACTCGGCGTTAGGAGCACTGTGCTCCAACCAACTGAGCCACCGGGCCGGCCCAATTCATGGCTCTTGCATCATGACAATGCACCAGCTTACATGGCACTGTTTGTCAGGAAGTTTTTAGCCAGTAAATAAATAACTGTATTGGAACACACTCCTTACTCACCGGATCTGGCCCACAATGACTTCTTTCTTTACCCAAAGATAAAGGAAATATTGAAAGGAAGACATTTTGATGACATTCGGGACATCAAGGGTAATACAACGACAGCTCTGATGGCCATTCCAGAAAAAGAGTTCCAACACTGCTTTGAAGGGTGGAGTAGGCACTGGCATTGGTGCATAGCTTCCCAAGGGGAGTACATCGAAGGTGACTGTAGTGATACTCAGCAATGAGGCATGGAGCACTTTTTCTAGGACGAGTTTGTTAAGTTGTCTGACCTCCTATACCTAAGCTCCAAAATATGCCAGGCATATATTAGGCACTCAATAAATATTGCTTCAAAGAATTAAAGAGGATGGGAGGAGACAGACAAACAGTAGCAGGAGGAGTTAACCCCTTCCCCAGGGCCCCCTAGGAGGTAAGAAATTAGTGAGGAGAAGCCTATCTCCTTGTGGGAGGCTAAGAGGTCCAGAAGGTTATTTGAGCCCAGCCAACTGATTATGCTGCCTGGAAGGGGGGACATCCAGAACTAGAATCTCCCAACCTGAGACTTGGCTTCCTCAGTGGAAGGGACATCTGAAGAATAGTTGCTTATTGTCCACTTGCACATCCCTCACCCTCTGCATTGACCACTTACTTCACAAGTATGGTTTGGCGATATGCTTATTGTGTGTCAGTGGTAAGACAGGTATTAAACCTGGCCTTTCCAGGAGCTCCCAGCCTCCTTAGGGAGACCATTAACCTCATTTGGAAAAATTAAAGAATGATGCACACGACTGTTGATTCGGCTACATGAAAAGCTGAGTGAGTTAATGCTATGAGATCGCCAGAGGGAAAGCTTCTGGGAGGAGTGCCTGGGGCTGAGCTTTGAAGCTTTTCTAGAACAAAATGGATAAAAGGGTATATTCTAGGCTGGGAGGTAGGGGAAGAGCCTGGATAAAGGGGAAAAGGGCATGTGCTTGTCAAGTTTAGTAGACAGACAGAAGAGCTGGTTCAATCTGGAATAGGGCTTCTAATGGCTGAGTCATCTCCACAACAAGGCCTTCCAAGGGTAGGGCTGGGGGAGAGGGGAGTTGAGGTGTGTATGTTAGCTGACATGGTCCCCAGTGAGCGGTGGTGGTGAGCATGAAGGGGGTGTTCCCTTCTTCATGTTCCAGGCGGAGGGCCCTTTTTTTCTCCTGCACTGGTCCAGGCAGTGCAGGAGCACTACTCTTCTCTTTAGTGTAACCGAGGAACCTGGCTGACTCAGCCCTCCAGGAATGAGGCCCTGCTTTGATGGCAGCATTGAGGCTATGCTGCTCCCAGAGGCAGAGATGACCTGGTGATGGGATGTTTCTCATACTGGGTGGTTGGACAACCTTACAGGAAGCAGTGTCTGAGAGGGTGGGATGTTCACTGGGGTAAGTGATGGCCAGACGGCCACAGCTTACAGTAATGGGACACAGCAGACTGCTGGTACCTTCTTCTGCTGGCCCAAGAACACCCCAACCCCAGGGCCCTGACTCATGCTGCCCTGGACTCTCTGCCTGCCCTCCCCGCCCCTAGGCACCTCATTGGTCCTTCAGAAGAATATGGGACATTTCCAGCACAAAGTGGCTGCATAGGCAGAGATAGGCCCAGCTCTGTGGCTGGGAGGCCCCCTGCAGTCAGGCACTGGTGTCCATCCTGGAAAGCTAACGCATATCACACAATTCTTCCACCAGCCAGCCTGACCCTGAGCAGCTCCTCTTGATGTCCTCACCACAGAAAGATACCCCAGAGAGACAGGCCCCATGGCCTCTGACCTGGCTTGTGAGACTTTCCTCTGTGGGATGATCAGGGAGTCTGTCAGACGCAAAAGGGCAGTATATGAGCCACTCCTTTGGATATACTGCCCTACTGTGACCTTGACACTGTCCCTCTGCTTGGAAAGGCTGTACCAAGACAGCATCAGAGGCTCCACCTAGGAAATCTCTGTGGGACTCTGAATGCCACAGGAGTGGGCATGAGGTAGGTTGCATTAGGAGGATGTTGGAGTCATGGGCAGCCCCTCATGGCCACTGAGGCAGCTCCAGCACTCCCCATCATATCAGCTTTGTGTCTTTTCTGGAATCGGGTAGGCAGGATTCAGGCCAGCTGGTGGAGGAGCTAACCAGGTCAGGACGGACTTGGAGCAGTGTGGGCTGAGGATGCTATGTATGGGAGGGCCTCTCTGCCCCAGAGATGTCTTGCAGCCCCTCTATCCTCAGGTTCACATTGAAGGATCTGGAATGTGATTCTGGTTCTGAGTATAGGCATGGACCAGCTGTCCTGCGTGGGAATGGAGCTGGGCAGAGGAAACTTTTTTTTCTTCCTCAAATAGATTCACGTTTAAATTATTAAGTTACATCATATGAAATGACTTATTTTTGACCATTTTTAAAATTTATGAAAACTCCATTTTCATATAATTCAACCCAATACATTGTTTAGCCTCTACCTGTTTTGTTCCTTTAAAGCTCTGTTCCCTGATAATTAAGGGCCAATTAAGTCTTGACTTTATCCTAAACTTGCTCTACTTTCTGTATTTCCAGTTTTGGTAAACAGCACTTCCATTTGCCTAGTTACTCAGGTCAGACACCTCCATGTCATCCCTCACCCCCTCCCTATAACCAATGCTGAATCCTGTCTATCCCAGCTCTTAGATATTTCTTCAATGTACCCACTTCTCCCACCACCCCTACCCCCGATTCCAAGCTGTCATCGTGTCTTGCTAGGATCACTGCAGTTACTTCATCTTCCTGCTTCCACTTGCTTCATCTTCAATCCATTCTCCACACAGCCACCAGACAGCTTTTAAAAATGCAAGTCTGATCATGTTTCCCTTCTTAATGCTCCTCAGTGGCCTGCGTTCACACTTAGAATTAAATTTTAAATCTTACCATTTCCTACTGGACTCTGTATGATCTGACCTCTGCCGTTCTCTCCAGAATCTCCTTAGCTCATTACCCTCCAGCCATGGTACCTTCCTTCAGATGTTTATATACGCCAAGATCTTTCCAGAAGGGCTTTCCAGTGTGCTCATCCTCAGTGTGGCAGACCGCTCTACTTGGCTTTGCTATCTCCTCTCCCACAGAGAGCCCCTCTGCCTTGCCCCTGCACCAGCTGTGTTTTTTCATTCTTCATCCTTGCTCACAATTTTCAGTTCTTTTCCTTTATAGAGATTAGCACAATCTTAATTAACATCTGTGTGTATTTATTTAATGTCAACCTCTCCCAACTAGACTGCAAGCTTCCTGGGTGCAGGGGCCCATCAGTCTTGCTCACAGCTGTCTCCTCAGTGTCTCTGGCATGTAGCAGCTGCTTGGGAGAGATGTGCTGAGTGATGAATGCTGGAAATAGACTGCCTAGGCCTCCAGGAAATCGGGCTATTGTCCCTGGGGGCTTGCTCTTCATCATGGCCTTGAGAGGAGGTGGCCGTGCAGGCGGTGGTCTCAGGTTCAGGAGGTAGATGGGAATCATGATAGGAAAAGTCCAGAGGGAGAGGGTCCTCTGTCCTTAACATTTGTACTGATGAATCAAGCTAACAATTTGTTATATAAAATATTTCCTGTCCCCTGACTTTGACAAATACACCTTCAAAATGACTTGGGAGGCCAGATTTGGATTCAGAGATCTTGGACTCTTTGGGTTTCGTATCAGAACTTGGTAGCATAAGAAGAACTGGTCCCCAGCCCCAGGACTGAGGCCAGACCTCTTCTCTTTTCACCCACAACTCCATCCCACACAGTGCCCCTATTTGTGGATCCCAGGCTTCATGTCTGAGCTCTGCATGGACCCCTAAAGCTGCCCCTTAACTACCCTCAGACCTAGGGGTGCACGTATAGGCGGTTTAGTCCATCTTTGGGAAAATGAACCCAGAAAAGAGGCTTGAACAAGTTCCAGATTCCCATTTGGACAGGGAATTCCATGATTCTGGATTCTTGCGAGTCTGTTCGAGAAGGGAAGAGTGAGCTCCAGGTGGATGTGCCCTTGTTTCCTTGCCCACGGAGGAGAGCCAGAGCAGCTCTGCAGTACGGGCCCAGAGCGGTGGCCCCCCTTGACTTGGTGGAAGGCTGTTACTGTCTGCCCTTGGCCTGCTGAGAATAACTGGACAGGGGATGGACTGATAGACATCCTGCTGTGCTCATCCTTTCTGGACACAGCCTGCAGAGAAATAAACTGTCTGCTAACTGCTGCTTGGAGCTGGCTGAGGCCCTAGCGGGGAACTCTGGCCAGGGAGTGCTTGGCTGAGAGTTCCACACCATCTCCTGAGTGCTCAGGCCTCAGGACACCAGGTAAACCGGGACTCTCAGCCCCATCTCTGCACTCCCTGTCCCTCTTCCCCGAGCGGCCAGGCCTGCGGTCAGTCTTGCCACCGTCTGCATTTCTGACATCACCTTGTGTGGGGATCTGTGCTCTGTGCTCAGTGTTCAAGAGGAATCCAAAGCCCCCAGTGTGTGTGTGGATTGCTAGGGATTTTCTGGGAGTGTTGGGCTGGACGATTGTTATCAAGTTGGGGCAGGAGGGATCCCAGTGTTTCTGAACAAGAGTTTGGAAGACTCCTGAGGGTCTGAACAGCCCCAGCAAGGAGATGCAGGCCTGAGGTCAAGAAACTGGGCCAGAGGGCAGGACTGAGTATGTCAGCATCTCACTCCAGACATCCAAGCCAGTACCCCCCACCCCTGGAGGGTGGTACCAGCCCCCACTCATCAGCAGACAGCTGTCCCTCTTCTGTGCTACCTAGAGGGGACTCTAAAGACAACCTACCACCCTGGGATGTCTTGATATTCTGGGAACACTGTCAACCAAACTTCTTTGTTGCTGTTGGGAAGAGCTTCCCCAGGAAACCACCATGACATACCTTCTTCAGTTCCTGCCAACTGAAGCTTTGCTCCCATTCAGAGCCTCTGTCCGTTTCACCACTTCCCTGTGGATCTGAATGGTGCTCCTTGGGGACAGAGGAGCACAGGTCAGGAGATGCCCCTAAGTGCACACTGGGGGCTGTGTTATGGCTTACTCATTGGAATCATTTATCCACACTTGGCTTCCCCAGTAGACTGTAAGCTCTTTGAGGGAAGGGATGGTGATGCCACTATTTAGAAATCTCTGTACGCAAGTTGGTGCTGATGGCCAGTAGGTAATCAGTAAATGCTCACTGAATGAACCGATAACATTTCCTGTTCTACAAATTCCTGTTCTACAAATTCCTGTTTAAACTTCATTTATACTTTATTTTGTTAAACC
Organism: Rhinolophus sinicus; assembly: GCF_057876585.1. Lineage (NCBI taxonomy): Eukaryota > Metazoa > Chordata > Mammalia > Chiroptera > Rhinolophidae > Rhinolophus > Rhinolophus sinicus. Next base: position 25,963,189 of record NC_142511.1, read on the forward strand.
AACTACCACTTCTGACAAAATGTCCTGCAATCCTCCCAACCCCTCCCCGCCAGAGGGAGAATCCTTGACCCCAGCTAGGCCAGTAAAGTTCAATCTGTTTGTTGGGAATTTTAATCTTCAGTGAGCAACACAGGAACAGGAAATATAACATTTATCTTTTTAAATTTATTTTTTAAGATTTTTATTGGGGAAGGGGAACAGGACTTTATTGGGGGAACAGTGAGTACTTCCAGGACTCTTTTCCAAGTCAAGTTGTTGGCCTTTCAATCTTAGTTGTGGAGGGTGCCGTTCAGCTTCAAGTTGTTGTCCTTTCAGTCTTACTTGTGGAGGGCACAGCTCAGCTCCAGGTCCAGTTGCCATTGCTAGTTACGGGGGGCGCAGCCCACCATCCCTTGCTGGAGTCGAACCGGCAACCTTGTGGTTGAAAGGACGCACTCCAACCAACTGAGCCATCTGGGAGCTCAGCGGCAGCTCAGCTCAAGGTGCCGTGTTCAATCTTAGTTGCAGGGGGCACTGCCCACCATCCCTTGCGGTAGTCAAGGAATCAAACTAGCAACCTTGTGGTTGAGAGGACGCACCCCAACCAACTGAGCCATCCGGGAGGCAGCTCAGCTCAAGATGCCGTGTTCAATTTTAGTTGCAGGGGGCAGAGCCCACCATCCCTTGCGGGACTCGAGGAATTGAACCAGCAGCCTTGTGGTTGAGAGCCCACTGGCCCATGTGGGAATCGAACCGGCAGCCTTCGGAGTTAGGAACACGGAGCTCCAACTGCCTGAGCCACCGGGCCGGCCCCCTAACATTTATTTTATGGTGGCCCCTGAGGAGGTTGTCCTGAGGCCTAAACCCCTGAGACCATCTGGCTGTTTCCTTTCTGAGGCCTGGTTAGTCTGTGTTTTCTTTGGTTCTCTTAGTGCTATACACTGATTTTTGTATGCTCCCAAAATTTATATGCTGAAACCTACTCCCCTGTGTGATGGTATTTGGAGGTGAAATCTTTGGACAGTGATTAGGTCATGAGGTGCCTCCCTCACTAAAAGAAATTCCAGAGAGCTCCCTGACCCCTTCCACTATGTGAGACACAGCAAGATGATGGCTGTCTTATGAACCAAGAAGCAGGCTCTCACCAGACACTGAATTTACTGGTACCTTGATCTTGGACTTCTAGACTCTAGAACTGTAGGAAATAAATGTCTGTTGATTATAAATCGACTAGACTATGATATTCTTTTACAGCAGTGTGAACTAAGACACAAAGCTATGCACAACTTCCTAATCCTTTGCTTTAGTTAAAACCAAAGTTGGTTTCTTTGCTTGCATCCAGAGAACTCTGATACAAGTGTTTTCTCATTATTCTTAACTATTCTGATATATTTCCTGAGTGATATACTGAGGAAAACGGCAGAAGAAAGGAAACTAGAATAACTCTTCTTTATAGGAAGCACAGATTGTTTCTGACACCCAGATCTTTCATTGGTCTTATTGGTTCCACTGTCTATTAATTTATTCTTTCTTTAATTTATAATTCATTCTCAATATTGGAAGGATCTTATGGGTTATCTAGAGCAGGAATGGCAAATTGGTTTCATCTTGACTCCCTACTTCAATTAATTGTTGGAGTTACTTGAGTGTTGTGCTGCTTGTGGACTCAGTGGGAAAAGTATGTCATAATTAATTATCCACATTCAACATGGCCCTGGAAGACAGAAGTCTGGATACATACATCACATATCTGTCATTCCTGATCAAATACAATTTCCCACCTAATACAGAAAGTCTCTAGTCTGTAGTATTGTTCTGAGATGGTTCCTGCTTAAGCACATTCATTGAAACAGCTCATTTCATATTTGGATTTCTCCATTTGTTATTAAGTTCTTCCCTGGTAGTATGTGTAAAGGGCTAGACTGATTTAGATAATCTAAAGCTAATTCTGACTCTGCCACTAATTATGTAATTCTAGGGAGTAACAATCTTTTTGGGTCTCAGTTTTCCACCTGAGAAATGAAAAACTTGAAGTGAGTAACCACAAAGTCTCCTTTTAGCTATAAGATCCTATTATTGATATGAGTCAATATCTGCCTCTCAGTGACATGCTCCACTGGCTTCAGTTACATAATGTGGCTTACATGAGATTCCTTCAAATATCTGAGAACCTATGGCCTACTAAGTTGTTTGTTTGGAGTGAAACATGACCAGTTTCTTTAATCATTTCTCAGATGTTTCATCATTCCAGTCATTCTCTTCTGGACACTTGAGTTTTCCAGTATCTCTCAGGCCAATCATGCAGTGGGAGTGTCCCCACTACTCACCCATGTGCTCAACCTGACTCTCCTGGCAGACAGGACCCATGTGAGCAGTGCACAGCCCAAGGGGAGGCATGCATGGAGACTATCCTGGATCTGGGGATGGCTGTTTTAGAGGCTCTCCTTCAGGATGCATGCAGAATAGATGCAGGGAGCCATCAAGTCAGAGCTGGAGGGAGATGGTACTTCCCTGAAGACCAGTGAGTAACCAAGTGCTGATAAACCGAATAGGTGCTACTTCTTAATAAATGTGAAAGAAAGATCTGCTAGAGAAGTCATTAATGTTTGCAACCAGTGTTTTTAAGCAAGGCATTGGGTGCTCCTGTCTCCAATGATGAAAAAAATGTCTTTCTAACTCTTTTATTTTGCTACACCTCCTCTCCATTCTCTCTGACATCACGTCACATGACCCCTTTATTTGTTTGTTACTTTTCTGTTTTATATTCCACATATGAGTGAAATCATATGGTTTTTGTCCTTTTCTGTCTGACTTAGTTCACTTAGCATAATACCCTCAAGATCCATCCATGCTGTTGCATGAGTTCTTTATATATTTTGGATAGTAACCCCTGATTGGAAATATCATTTGCAAATATTTTCTCCCATTCTGTTGGTTGATGACTTTTTGTTTGAAATAAAAATGTAACAAACAAAACAATACAAAACAAACGTATAGATACAGATAACAGAATGATGGTTACCGGAGAGGAAGAGGGGAGGGAAGGGCAAAATGGGTAAAGGGGGTTAAATATATGGTGACATATAGAAACCAGACTTTTGATGTTGTGCACACAATAGAGTATACAGATATTGAATTATAGTGGTGTACACCTAAAATTTATATAATGTTATTAACCAGTGTTACATCATCTTAAAATAAATAAATAAAATAAAAAAACAAGGGAGTGAGAGTGGAAGGGTAAAGGTCAGAGTGACTGACCTTGGGCCACAGCACATGGGACCTTGTGGTCTTCAGAATATTCCTTCCCTGGGGTGAAGGTAGCCAGGAGAGCCTCCTTCTGTTTGGGTGTTAGACTCCTTTCATAATAACCTTTGCATGATTATTTCCAGTAGGCTTGTGGTCAACCATTATCCTCTTCAAATCTGCTTTTGCTTTTCCTTGTTTTCATTATGTTTTCCTTGAGCAAGAGCCTCTTTACCTTTCCTTCTGTGAAAAGGACAGATATAAGAGCTGCTGACTTGAAAACCTTATTATCTACTAATCCCTAAGTATAAAAATCTCTAAATATAAAGCACTAAATTGAAAAGGTATATACACTTCTATGTTCATTGCAGTATTATTCACAATAGGAAAGCTATGGAAACAATCTAAGTTTCCACTGATAGACAAAAAAATAAAGATGATGGGCGGGTGGCCAGAAGGCTCAGTTGGTTAGAGTGCGAGCTCTTAACAACAAGGTTGCTGGTTTGATTCCCAAATGGGCCAGTGAACTATGCCTTCCACAACTAGATTGCAAACAGCAGCTTAAGCTTGGAGCTGAGCTGCCGGTGGGTGGATGGTTTGCTCAGTGGTTGGAGTGCAATGCTCATAACACCAAGGTCGCCAGTTGGAGTCCCACATGGGCCAGTGAGCAGCGCCCTCCACAACTAGATTGAAAAAACAACGACTTGACATCCTGGAAAAACACATTGTTCCCCAATTAAAAAAAAAAGATGTGGTACATATATACAATGGAATATTACTCAGCCATAAAAAATGATGAAATATTGCTATTTGCAACAGCATGGATGGATCTTGAAGGTGTTATGCTAAGTGACATAAATCAGAAAAGGACAAAAACCTTATGATTTCACTCATATATAGAATATAAAACAAAAAAATAGCAAACAAATAAACAAAACAAAAACAAACTCACTCCCTTGTTTTGACCCAGCCACTCTAGCCTTCACTCTAGACTTCATAAACCCAGGCATGCTATCACTTCAGGGCCTTTGCATCTTCTGGTCTCTGGAACACTCTTTGCCCAGACACTGCATGGATCACTCTGCTTCACTAGATTTCTGTTCCAATGTCACCTCATCATAAGGTATTCTCTCACCACCTTATCCAAGATGGACCCCTTCTCCCAAAGACATCATTCTCTAGCCTTTTACTCTGCGTATCTTTCTTAATACAACCTGGCATATACTTGTTTGCTTATTTATTATCTAGACTATAAACTCCATGAAGGAAGGACATTGCTTTGTTCACTACTGACACACTAGTGCATTGAAGTGTACCAGCACACGCTGGACCCTCAATCAATACTTGTTCTTGTATGACTTCTAAAGCATCAATCCCAATGCTTATTAACACAAATATTGTTCTCACAGAAGCACTTTGAGGTTTTCAGTGGGGAGTTAATTAGTCCACTAGTTGACAATTGAGTCATTGGGGATGGAAACGTCAATTAATTCGAGCAGTGTAGATCTGTTCAAAAAAGCCCTGGTGTACCACATTACAAAACTACTGTCTCAACGTGGTCACTAAGAGTTACCTTGTGAAGGGTGCATTGTGGGCCCCGTCACATCACAATGTCTCTGATCTGAGGTGGGACCCTGGGGATGAAGGAAAGAAAGTGGGGCAGAGAGTGTGTGTGATTCCCCCATACAACCATCATGGCCATTGCTAGATCCTGGGCTTTCTCTTTCACATGACTTTAGAAACTGAGGCCAGTTTTGCAGATTCACTGACCAGGAATAGGGAATGTGTCTAGGTGTCAGGTTGGGGCAACACAAGCTACCAGATTGGGTGGCTATGTGCACGTTCAGGTAGACTTGGGGAAAGGTGATGGGAGAGAAGTGGGTACAGGAAAGGTATGAAGACTAGGCAAAGTCAGGTGAACAGCAGGGGACCTCTGAGCAGAGCTGGCAGGCAGGAAAATTCCAGGGCTAGTCAAGTGGAAGAGTGGCAATATGAATCTGGAGGCCATTTGTGCTGACTATTTGTCCAAGGTGAAGTGACTGCCCAGGAATTGGGAAGAAGAGGGAAGATCCTTGGACAGGACTGACATCTTGGGTGAAGTGAATTAAGCCACCCTGTGAAAATATTTCAAAACCTACTCCTGTTTATTCAATGCCTGCTTTCTCTCTATTATCAAGACTTGAATGAGGCTGCAGAGAGACATCCAATTATGCTTGGAAAGGAGTAACTATGAACCTTATCATCTACTAATCCTAAGTATAAATTTGGTTCATCAAGGTTTTTCCAGTGGCAGTGCCCCAGAGCTTTTCTAGACAGAAACACTCACTGGCAGATAGTATTTTCCAAAGATGGTCACAATAATTACTTCCATCTAACATGCTCTTTTTTCAAAGTGACCTTGACCATCTTCCCATTGAGTGGTGGGGTCTTTGTCCTCTCCCCTTGAACTTGGGTAGATCTTCTGCACTTGCAACTAAAAATGAATGTTCCAGATTCTAGAATGCCTCAACAACCATTTCCTTAATAATTTTCCTCTGTTTAGCTTTTCCTGGTTCTTCCCTCTCTTGGTCTCAAGCTGAGACACTCATTCTGAGCTAAGCTGCTTTTCTTGAAGTTGTTCAAGATCTTCCTGTTAGCTCGGGCAAATTTAATATCTTTTTTTCTGGTCACTGTGCTACATAGAGAGGAGAGAATCTCAAACCCCACCCCCAGATCTTGCAGGAGGCATGATGGTCAGCAGAGATGGTGAAGATGTCTATTAAAAAGGTGTTACCTGTGAAATGGCACCCATCCCAACCATAGGATATAAACCATCCTTCGATTGTCTAAAACTGAAAATGACATAAAAGTCTTTCAGGCCAGAAAGAGAAACCCTTGCCCCTCACCTCTCACCTTTACCTATTTCTAGACCTTTTCTTATGATAATGCCTTGGTCATCATGAAGCATCACGGTCTCAAACTATAAGGGCTGGGCCTGGGGTTAAGGCTGGGACTAGGGCTGGAAGTGGATGATTCAGACATTCACATTTAATTCAAAGGTCTAATGTCTTTTAGAGCCTGGGACCCAGGCTGGAGACAATCCTTTGGTGCTAGTTAGTTAATACTTGTATTAGTCTGCTAGGGCTGCCATAATAGGATACCACAGACTAGGTGGCTTAAACAACAGAGATTTTTCTCATAGTTCTGGAGGTTGGAAGTCCAAAATCAAGGTGTCAGCAGATCTGAGGTCTCTCTCCTTGGCTTGAAGGTGGCTTCCTTCCCTCTGTGTCCTCCCATGGCCGTTTCTCTCTGTGTACACACATCCCTGGTATCTCTCCCTCTTCTTATAAGGACATCAAGCATATTGGATTAGACCTCATCCCAATGACCTCATTTAACCTTAATTATCTCTTTAAAGGCCCTATTTCCAAATAGTCATATTCTGAGATATTTGGGGCTAGGACTTCAACATGAATTTTGAAGGGACAAATACAGTCCATAACAATACTTCATGAACAGTTGTGGGGAATGAATGTCCTGGGTAATCACTGTCCCTGTGGGTCCTGGAGAATGTCCAGTGTCCTGGAGATGTCCAATGTCCTTTATGGAATGTCCTCTTAGGTCCATCTCGCCCAAAGCAGAGCCAGGATATGCAATGAGGGAAGAGGAAAGGGGGAGGGTATGGAAGGTCATACCAATGTTTTCTGTCCTCCCAGTGTGATGGCTTCCCAGGCTGCTCATGGAAAGTGGGATGGAGTCTCATGGGAGGTATGAAGACCATGGTAGTTTCTAGGTAGCAGATATATCCCAGACCATCATGTGCCCATGTGGTGGGGTTCCTCATGATCCAGGCATCGGTTACCTCCTCCCTCATGGCAGACCCTACACAAGGGGGTTCTCTGTGTCTGGAGCCACTCCATCAGCACAGACATACTTCTTCTTTTTTCCTGGTGAGGCGATCAGAAAGAAAGTTACTCCTCCAATGTTTGGAATCTTAACATCCTTGGCCTGGCACAAGGTTTCTGAATCCTAATTGTCCTGGCCCAAGATCACTTCAAGCAAAAAAACCCCACACTTTTTTTCCTGGTTTTCCATGACCGTATAAGAGGTGACACTTCAAGGACAGAAGTTCTTAATGTCTAGCCTTCCTCTGCAACTATGCTATACTATACCGTTAGCTGTAGAAAGTATAGAACTGGGATGGGCCCAGTTAAATGACTGGCCAGAAGCCATGGCCAGCCGGTGTGAGGCCCTTCCTCTATCCCAGGAGGTTGGGTTCTTTTTGTCCCTTCTCAGTGGCCAAAGTCACTCTTTTCTGAGCCTTGAAAAAACATTAGACTAAGTGAAAGAAGTCAGTCACAAAGGACCACTTTGTGCATTGTCCAGAATAGACAGTAGATAGAAAGTAGATTAGTGGCTGCGTAGGGCTGGAGGGGACGGGGGAATTAGGGAGTGACAGCTAAGGGGCTTGGGAGTTTCTTTTTAGGGTAATGAGAATGTTCTAAAATTGATTGTGGTGATGGATGCACAATTCTGTGAATACAATAAAAGCCATTGAACTGTATATTTTAAATGGGCGAATTGTATGGTATGTGAATTATATTTCAATAAAGCTGTTACAACAAAAAACTGCTCTTTTCCTGGCTTTTACCTTCTTACCAAGAATCCTGGGGACTGTCTGGGGCAGACAGGGCCCCTGGGTGGAGTGCATCCTCAGCTGCTCTCACCCTGCCTCCCCAGGGAAAGAATATATAGGAGCCAGTCATTCACCCCAGCTCCATGCTGAGTGGCTGGGCCAAGACTCTTGCCTTCTAGGACAAATCCACACTAATGAGGTCTCATGCATCCTTCTCCTTGCTGACCCACTCTCTCCACCCAGGGGCCAACAAGCCCAGACAGCCTGGGATGGACATGACCATGAAGCCCAGGCTAGTTGGGTGTTTCTTTCACAGGCAGGGCATTCTGGGGCAGAGGTAGGGCTGATAGGTAGAGCTCAGGACCCAGCGGATCTCAGAGTTTCACCTTCCCTTTCTCTTCAAGAAGGAGGCCTTGTCAGCTCCTGACCAGAGAGGCACTTCTCTCAGGGAGCATTTCCTAGACAAGAATTGGTTGGGATTCAACTAGACTTACACTCAACAAACCATTATTGATACCACCTATGATCCAGGAAACATTGCTAGGTGCTCAATGGTGACCCAGCCTTTGCCTTTAAAGGGCTGAGAATTCAGTGGGAAAGAAAGTGCAGTGAGTGCTGAGTGGGGTAATTAATGGACATTAAAAGCAGGATGCTAACACAACCTATGCATGGGGAAGAAGGTCAGGAAAGCTTCCTAGAGCGGGCACACCTTCATGTAGGAGACAACCAAATAAAGGAACTGGGTGGGAAATCATGGAAAGTGTGTTCCACACAGTGAGAATGAAATGTGCAAAGGCATGAAGATACTAGGTGTGATAAAAAAAAAATACAGTGAATATTTAAATTTAAAAAATTATTACAGTAAAAGACACATTGCTATTAATCCCCTTCAAAATACTCCCCCTCGCTTTGAACACACTTATTCCATTGTTCTTGCCACTTTCTGAAGCAGTTCTGGAAGTCCTCTTTCATATCTTTAGTTGTGCTGTTATGGTTGCCTCAATGTCTTGAATCGATTAAAAACATTTGCCTTTCATGGTCATTTTGACTTTGGGAAGAGCAGAAGTTGCATAGTGCCAGATCCAGTGAATAAGGTGGACGAAGACACATCATAATGTTTTTATTTGACAGAAATTGCCATACCAGAAGTGATGCGTGACATGGAGCCTTTCCATTGTGATCATAAAATACAGTGACTGCTGCTGTCAAGTGCCATCCAACGGAAAGGCAGGGGTCTTCAATAAGGGAAGCGGCATGTTGAACCTTAGTAACAGCGTATGACAAGTTTCAACTTGTTTGGTACAGTCAGTTGGATGTGAGCTACAGTTGAGAGAAGGTGTGTTTTAAGGTGTGCCATAAATCATCCTCCATCATGACAACGCTCCATGTCACACATCGCTTCTCATATATGGCAATTTCTGTCAAATAAAAATCATTACAGTGTTTCCTAATTCACTGGATCTGGCACTGTGCGACTTCTAGCTCTTCCCCAAAGTCAAAATGATTCAGAACATCGAGGCAGCCATGACAGTGCAACTAAAGCCATTCACAAGAGAGGACTTCCAGAACTACTTCAGAAAGTGGCAAGAATGATGGGATAATTGTGTTCGAAGTGACGGGGAGTATTTTGAGAGGAATTAACGGCAATGTGTCTTTTACTATAGTACATTTTTAAATTTAAATATTCACCATATTGTTTGATCACACCTTGTATATGTAAGAGAATAGTTCATTTAAGGAACTATAAATGAAACTTCAAGTAGTTCAGTCTGATTGGAGGCCAGGATATAAGATGGAGAAGGCCAAGAGATGAGATGGGAGAAGTAAGGAGGGCAGATGATCTGAAGACAAATAGGAGAGGTCCAAACTCTACCTTCCTCTTGGGTACATCCCGCTCTTCCACCCACCTCCAGCACTTGCAGGACTCCCACCTGAGTAGGGTCCCCAGTGCCAGGCAGAGAGGAGACCAGCCAGGATCAGGAACAGTGAGACAGACACCATCACCAGCAGTACATCTTTGTAGTAGGCCTTCCCTACAGCAAGACATGAAGAGGCATGGTCAGAGGTAGACTTGAAGCTTCACCACCCCATACTGACCCCTGGCCCTTGGCATACTTGCCTCATGATGACAGCTCTCCCAAGGGATGACTGTAGTTGAGTCCCAGCTGACAGGGTTGGAAACAATGCAGGAATAGGCCACCCCCTTGTCTCCTGGTCCCAGTGAAACCCTCAGCACCTGTCCATTCATGAAGAGGCCAGGTGACTCGATACTAAAGTCAATGGTCCCCTCCCATCGCCAGCTATAGGTTATATCACTGATGTTGGTGACCCAACAAGACAGGAGCGCTTGGCAGGTCTTGGGGGGCTGGCCATCCCTCAATACAGCAATGAACACTTGTACCATGGGCCTGGGTACTGCTTCTGGGCAAGAACAGTAAAGCAGGTGTGGGTAACAGGGATGCTGGGCAGGACCCATAGCTCTGCCTCTGGGATCCACACAGGGTTAGATGTCACCTCTGACTAGATCACTCTTGTCTGGCTTCCCAATGCCCACAGGATAGAAGTTGAACTCCTTAGTCTGGTATTCAAAATCCTTCATGAAATGGTTGATGTCAACCTCTCCAGCTGTCCCTCCTGCTGGTCCTCCTTACCTATCCTAATTAATTTCCAGTTCTCCCAAACATGTTATGCTGTTCCATGCTTTCATATGGCTAAGCTGTGCACATATACCTTTTTCTTCTTGTCCTCCTAGAAAACTTCTTGGCTTAGCTTGGACACATTGCTTGCTGCCCTAATTGTGAATCCTTCCCTTATACTCCAGGTATGGCTGTGAGCTCTCCAAGCACTCTCTCTATCCCTTGTCATAGCACTTTTCTCACGATAGATCAGTCAGAAAGACAATGAGCATTTAAGTCAAGCAAGAAAACGCACATTCCTGGACTTTTGGAGCTTAGAGTTTGGTGAAGAAGACAGATACTGATAAGTGATTATGAATAATTAAGAAAATAATTACAGTGGTACAAAATGCTGTGAAGGAGGTGACCAGGGTGCAGTGGCTATGTCTTGTTATCTCCATAACCTTCACTCTCTAGGTGCTCAGCTACCTGGGCCAATGACAAATTGGTATCCTGGTGTTTTAGGCTGTGGCTTCCCTTTCCTATATATGTTGATGATTAAATCCTGAGTTTCTGTGGCAATGGGGACCAGCAGGAGAGAATTTTGGTGACAACAACAAGAGGACTCAGTGTCTGACAACATTTCCAAAGTCAAGCAGAGCGAAACCTCATTAATGCCAGCCCAATCTGCTGGGATTTGTGATATGAAAAAAGAAAAAGATTTGCCAGGCACACTAATAGTATACAAAAAGATTATAGGGAGGGATATTTACTTTTTTTTTTTTTAATTTATTGGGGTGACAATTGTTAGTAAAATTACATAGATTTCAGGTGTACAATTCTGTATTACATCATCTATAAATCCCATTGTGTGTTCACCAAATATTTACTATTTAAGAGGACAAGTTGCTTCCAAACACGATGGGCACAGTAAAATCACCCATTGACATTTCTAGTAACTGATCTGCTAATTCAAATTCTTTTTATCTATTGTCAAAGCAGAGCTCCTAAGGATGGCTTTGTGCAGTTAGTTCTAATCATGCTAAGTATTGGAAGCAATAAAACAGCAATTACCTTAAAATCTGTAGTCAGATGCTGAGAACAAGGCATTTTAGAACTTAGTGGTATGGGTGCTGCATGTATTATCACATTCAATGTCCTCATTTTATATGTGCAACAGCTGAGACTAAGAACAAGGGAGAGGCTCCCAAGCTGCGTGTACGGTTGTATCGGTTATTCACTGTGGAGGGCATTGGCTAAGGTGGGTAAGAGCTGAGGGTAGGGGTGCTGAAATTCAGTTAGCACTCTGCTTGTCAAGCTGGCTCAGGCTGCATGAAACCAGAAAGACACCCATCTAATTGCACAGCAGTACCCTGAGTGGCACACCCAAGGACAGCTAGTTAGCGGTCTCCGTGGGGTCTCTCTCTCCTCCCAATTTGCTACTTACTTTCTCTCCCTCCTTGTTTCTCTCTTCCTAGCTGTCACCCCTACTCTCCATTATTAAATTTGGATCTTTTCCTCCCCTCAACAAATTTCTGAGGTTTTACTGAAATAGTGTTTTGGGGTCACTCACATCTTTTCCAAGCTATTAGGTAGCTAGATGAGAGATAGAAGGCCATTTTTTTCTTGACCAGCAAAAATATAGTGGAGGTGAAGGTGGAGGTGATGTGGAGCTGGTGGAGGTGATGGTGGTGGAGGTGATGGTGGTAGAGGTGATGGTGTTGGAGGTGGAGGTAAAGTTGCTGGAAAGAAAGACCCTTCCAGTCCCTAGTGAATTCAGCCACCCCAGTCGAGGTGCTGAATGCAGCTGCGTGAATGACCCTAGCAAACCCATATGGAGCAGAAGGTCTGCCTGGCTGAGCCAGGCCAACACAGAGAATCATGAGAAATAAGAATAGCTGTGTTTAGCCAGTAAGTTTTGGGATAGTTCGTTCTGCAACAATGAATGACTGAAAGAACCCATGAATGTTATATAGTAAGAATCTCTAAATACATCTAAAAGAGATTATACTTTTGAACTGATAAGAATAGGCTAGCTTCTGTCCTAGATGCTTTCCCAAGCATCACTGTATTTCACTGTTATGGACATCTATGTGGTAATAGCACGATGCCCACTTAACAAATGAAAAGGTGAGTGGCAGGGAGCTAAACATTGTGTCCAAGGCTATTGAGCCAAGAAAAGACCAAGTTGGAGCTCAGACAAGGTTTGCAAGAGGCAGAGCTGGGCTGCTGCAGCTAGGAGCTCACTGGGAAGAATCTGAGGAGTTTCCTTAGATGTGACTGCAGGAGTAACTGGCCTCTGAATCAGTCATGAAGTCAGAGGCCTGAGGTTTCTGGAACCCACTTCTCCCAGCTCCCAGGACTCAGGATACCTTTCTAAGGCTTTGTTGGGGGAGAGGCGGGACAGAGAGCCAGTGTCAGGTGTACTCATCATATACCTTGAGTTGCAGGATCTGGGTCCAGGTCCGATCACCCGTGTCCACCAGCAACACAGAGAAGTTGCCGCTGTCTCCAGACTCCAGTGGCCAGAGGTCCAGACTCAGGTTGCTGTGCAGCTGGGTTCGGCCCAGGAAACGGGAGTGGTACAAAATCTCCAGGGAACCCTGGAAATATGTGGCCAGGAGCTCCTCTGAAGGCCATAGAGATCTCCAGATCACTTTGCGGACGTGGAAGCTACAGGGGCACTCTGCCACTAGCAGCAATGAGCCCCCAACCTGTCCCTGCACGTGGGCACCAGTATCCGTAATGGGAAGTAATGCTGCAAGAACAGAGCCCCGTCATTTTGCCTGCCCTGAGCTCTTCCTTTGTCTTCTGTATGCAGCTGAGCTGCTATGAAGCAAATTAGAGCCCCCTCCCCACACTCCCTCCATCCAGATTGAGGGTGCACTGTGCCAGGGGCTGGGAATAAAATAGTAAGAAAGATAACTTGGTACCTGTACTCATGGAGCTCACAGAAAAAGTCAGTTTCTTAAGCAAGCAATTAAAATATACTAAGTACCATGATGGGGAAAAAGGGGTGCCCTAGTAGAACATAGGCAGGGTGAAAGGGTGACCTCACTGGCCTTGAGGGGCTTAGAGAAGAAATGGTTAATCTGAAGCCCAAAGGAGGAATGGAATCAGCCAGGCCAAGCAGAAAGCTGCCTGGAGCGAGAATGGGAAGTGTTACAGGCAGAGGGAACAGTGCCTATAAAGGCCTGGAGGGTGAGAAAGCATGGTGCACAGGGAACTGAAAGTAGTTGTCGCAGGAGGAGTAAGAAATTGCCACTGCAAATTTGGAGGGAGCCAGATCATGCAGGGCCCTGAAGGTGACATTGGAGTTTGGGCTTTATCCTTAGAGCAATGGGGGCCCTTGGGTAGGTTTTAAGTAAGAGAGTAACAAGATTAGATGCATGTTAGAAAGATCAGTCCAGCAAAGGGGCAGAGGATGCATTGTAGGTGGGGCAAGACTGAGGCTGCTTCTATTAATCCAAAGGAGAGTGATGGAAACTTGTGCGGAGGGGGAGTAACTGGGATTGGGAGAGGTGGCAGGAACCGAGAGAGATTAAGATGCATTGTCAGTGGGATCTGGTAACATACTGGATCTGAGGAGTGAAGGAGAAAGGAGTCAAGGATGGCTACCAGGTCCTTGGGTGGCATTCCCTGTGATCCAGAACAGGAAGAGAAACAGAATTTTGGGGGAGGGGAAAGATGGCAGGATGCTGAGTTTTGCTGAAAACATATTGAGTTTGAGGTTATGTGGGTGACACCTCTGCTTGAAGTGTCCCCTCCCTCCTTCTCTGGCAAATTTCTGCTCATCCTTGAAGCATTAAGTTCCCCTGACCTCCCCCATTCATCTTCAGAGGTTACACACTTGTTCTCACAGGGGCCTGGCATCACTGCTGTGAATGCCTTACTCCACTGTTAGCGCCTGTTTATGAGTCAGCATCTCCCACTAGGCTGTGAGTTTCTCTTCATCTTTGCACTCCCTTTGCCCACCACCGTTCAGGAGGAGGATAAGGAGAAGCTCAGTAAATTTTACTGAATGAATGGCAGAATTTACTGACTTACCTTGTGCCTGGCACAGTGGTGGACACAGGTGTACAGAGCAAAATAAGAGCAGACATGGAACATACTCAAGTGCTGGGAGTTTGGTTAAGGAGACGTGTTCTGGATGGTCACTTATCCAGCCACTGGTAACCCCAGCCCCTCAGCTGCCTCATTGCCCTCCCTAGCCCAGATCAACGCAGGCCTGACTGGAGATGGCTTCAGGGTAAATGCGGGGTGGAAATATAACATAGAGAGGAACTAGCACTGGATGTCAGTCAAGACTATGTTCTATTCTGTCCTGCTCTGCCCCAATGAGCTAGATCACCTTCAGCTGTCACCCTCCCTGTATGGACTTCCAATGTCCCATTAGTAAAACAAAGGGATGCACCAATCAGTTGCACTCATCTCATTTACCATTAAGAGCCCTTTAGAAAAATTATTTTTGCTTCCCATGTCCAAAGATTTGAAAGATTTGTGAATCGAACAGATTCCTTTTTTTGAGAGATTTCCTTCACATGTTTAGGAATGTTGAAACCTGCAGAGCCTTTGGAGCCCTCAAGGCCGGGGACCCAGACGAAACACTGGACAAAGTCATCTCAAAGTCCCTGTGAGTCTGATGTAAACAAAGGTGTCTTTGTCTTTGCCACACTCCACCACTCCTATCCCCTGGTTTTGTAGTGTTGACCCCTGTCACACTGAGCACTTGTTAACCAAGGAAGGGAAATCAGGCACCAGGCAGGATGGAGGGACCGCCTAGTGCTGAAGAGACCGGATGGGTCTGCATCCCAACATCACACCATCATCAGCTACCCCACATCGACATGTGCTATATTTAACTTTCTCTTGCCTCTCCTCTCTACTCAGTATCCACCTCCCCTTACACAGACTTCGGGAAGGATGTCAGCTTTCCCACAGGCTGTTGGAAAAACATCCTTAGATTGTAAGAGCCCTACTCTGCCCTGCCCTTTCCTTCTCTCCCCAGACTGTATTTAGAATCCTCATGTGTTAACATTGCCAGATCCTTACCATTCTCACAACCATCTCTTTCCAAACCACTGTTTTAACTGCCCTGGGCCACAAAACAGCTTGAGTCTCATGGACATGGATACTCCCAGTGCTGCTGCCTCCTTCCACCCAGGACACCCTGCATCTCTTTGCCTCTGCCTAGCTTTCACAGTTGCCCCAAAACTTGCTTCAGTCTTTCCTACCCCTCCTTAGCTCCTGGGTTCTCACTTGGTATGGGGAGCCCTGCCTAGATGTCTAGTGAGAGGCACGGGGTGAGGTTTCAGTTTTCTAAGGACAGGTCACTCACCTGCTCCACTTACCTGCCCAGAGACTCCACAGGGACCACATGGTCATCCTTCTCTGGAGAGGCAGGCAAACTCCCTGGACAACCTAAATCTAAAACATCCCATGTCAAGTGGATGCATGGAAGGAGCTGTGGTCCTTCTGGACAGTCCCATGTTCAGAATGAGGAATCTTGACTCAGAACAAGTTGCAGGCCTTTCTGGCTTTTCCAGGAACTATTTCTTATAAGTCAGCCTCTTCTTTCACATGCCTTTGGTTGGCCATGCAATCACAGGCAACAAGGGCCTCCACACAAGCCCACATCCTCCCCTCTGACTCTCGCCAGGCGTTCCTGCATCCCACCCTACACCATAGCTGTCTGTCTTTCCAGTTGCAGCCACAGAGAGCCCTCTAAACTGCAGTTTCCATTGTCATTTCTCCTCTGCTTTTTTTTTGACATATAATATTATATTACTCTCAGGTATACAACATAGTGATTAGACATCTGCATACCTTACAAAGGGATTATCCGTAAATCTAGAACCCCTCTGACTCCTGATACATAGTTATTACAATATTATTGACAATATTCCCTATACTGTACTTTACATCCCCGTGACAATGATTATATCTGGAAATTTGTACTTCTTTCTTTTTTTATTAAATATATTGGGTGACATTGTTAATAAAATTATATAGGTTTCAAGTGTATAGTTCTATAATACATCATCCATCATCTGGCCCACTTGACATCTGACCATGGTGGTGAGCATTTTGTGTTCACCACCCAAAGTCAAATCTCCTTCTGCCACCATATATTTGACTCTCTTTACCCTCTTCTGCCTCACCTTCTGTTTAAAATTCCTCCATGGCTTTCTGCTGCCCTCGGGATAAAGACTAAACTCTTGGCTCAGCACAAAAGGTCCTCCTAAGTCCTACTCCAGCCTGCTTCTCCAGGCTGATCTTCCACGTCCATTGTACAGCCATACTGAGCCAGAACTGCCTCTTCTTACAACTATCAATTTTACACTGTAGGTGTTGCACTTGTTCCTCCACCAGGCATGCTGGTCCATTTACCCTTCTGGACTTGGCATGGTCATGCAGCCAACCAGCCTCCCATGCATGCCTTCCCTACCACAGGCAGAGTGAGGAAACTCCCCTTCTTAGTACATTGTTTCGCAACAGTTTTCCGTCTCACAGACTATTGGCTGGCAAGGTCTTCTTCTTATTTTTATGCTCCCTTTGGTGCTCTGCACATCATGGACAACATTCGTCAAATGAGTGCATGAATTCTAGACATGGTTACATATTTTGCTTCCTGGAAGCCCTGCAACTCTTCTCCCAGAGGATCTTGTTATTGCCCCCTTAGAGATGGAGAATTTGAAAACCAGAGCGAGGACAGCACCTCGTGGAGATCATGGTGTGGCAGAGCTGGGACTTGAGCTTCAACCTTCAGAGTGTGGTCCATTTTGCCACAGTCGCACCCTGCTCACCCCTTTTCTCTTCTCACTTTGAGTTACTTGGTTTCTGGAGTCAGGAAAGGCTTTGTGGGAAGATGAGGAAAATCCCCATGTGTCCCTAGTGTGGCTTGCAGTGCCTAGTCTGGCACAGCTTCTGACCAGTTCGATATGCTGACTGGTGAGAAGGAGGACTCTACAATGGGGTTCCTGAGCTTCAGGGACCCATAATCACATGTGGAAACAAGATCCGCCTGGAAAGTGAAGGCCCAGAGCAGAAAGGCACACCTTTGTGCTGATGGTACCACAGGCTGTCCATGTTGCTGTAGGGCGTGGGGAAGAAGGCTCTGTGGATGTGGCCAGGGAATGCTTCTTTAAAAGATGGCGCTTGAGGGGCTGGCCTTGTGGCTCAGCTGTTTGGAGCGCCGTGCTCCTAACGCCACCAGAGGTTGGCGGGAGCTGCTGCAGGCTGCTGTGTGCTGCTGTGGGCTACTGTGTGCTGCCACGAGCAGCCAGTGGCCAGCGTGAGTGGCTGGCAGCCAGAGTGAGCACCGGCGAGAGCTGCTATGAGCTGCTGTGAGCTGCTGACCGACTGCCTCAGTCAGGGGGAGTGCGAGGCTCATAAAACCAGCGTGGGCCAGGGAGCTGTGTCCTACACAACTAGACTGAGAAACAACAGCTTGAACCAGAGTTGGGGGGAGAGGAGGTAGAAGGGGAAAAAACAGATGCCGTGTGAGCTGCACTTTGAAGATGGGTGTGATTTGGATAGGCTGAAAAAATAGTTTGGGGTGGGCTCTGAGCATGAGAGGAGACCTGTGTGTCTAAGACTTGGCAGTGGGAAGTCCTGAGTGGGCTCCAGGGACAGCGAAAGACCTCGGGAAGGATGCTTCAGACTGAAGTGAGTAAGAATGAAGAGGGAGATTGGGGGTCAGATTCTGGAGGCCTTGAATACTGGGTTAAGTATTAGGCTTTATTCCGGAGACCAGGGGCTCTCAACCTTGTAGAATACTTGGATTGTCAGGGATTCTGGTTCAATGGGGCTGCGAGGGAGCCCAGGAACTAGTAGCTTAATAAGCTCTTCACCCCAGGTGATTCTGCTGCTGGTGGGGTCAAGGGAAGGCTCTGAGCAGCACTGCTTGGAGGGAGGCAGCTGCTGCCATTTTAAGCTGGGACTGGCTGGTGGGAGGCCTCCATGCAGGGCAGGTTCGGGAACAAAGAAGAGGCAGGGAAGCCTGGGGAGCAGCTGTTGTGATAGTCCTGACTGAAATAGGAAGGAGATCTCTAGCGAGAAAAGGGCAGAGCAGGAGTCCTGACAGAAGCTGCCTGGCTCTGGGGCAGAGAGGCCACGGGAGGTCAATCATTATGGCTCCATTGCCAATTCCGTCACTCATATGTCAGATATTTATTGAGCATCTACTTATGAGCCATGTGCTGGGGACACAGAGATGAAAGGCATAGCCCTTCCCATCAAGGAGTCTACAGTTTTGATGAGGAGAGGGGACATGTAACCCAGTAATTACAATCAGTGTGGCAAGAGTGGCACATGTAAGGGTTCAGGATGGGGTCTAGTGCATAGTCAGTGCTCAAAAATATTAACCGTTGCTACTAAATGGCCAGAGAGAGAGAAGAGGGGAGCGACGGATAGAGGCAAGTAAGGCATGTTGCAGTGTGAGCGGCTCCTGCTCCCACTCCTTCCTCCCAGGCTGGGGGCTCTGTGAGGTGGAGATTAGGGCTCCTTTATTTCTGCCCCCTTATATTGCCAAGGGCAGGCTTTTTCTGAGGTGGTGCCCTCCAAGTGTGTGTCAAAGTGGACTGAATGAATCTGAGTTGCTGGCTTTGGGACTGGAAGGCCACGAGAAGGCTGGAAGTATGTATGCTGCATTTCTTGGGGGGAGACAGTGGGCAGCCACACTCTTTCTTAGCAGAATGCATGTCCAGAGTGGTCCACTCAAGAAAGAAATGGGTTGCAGTCTTCCTTGCTCTTTTCCTTGAGGGGAATTTCAGGGAAGCTGAGGAAGGGGGAGGAGGTGGTCAGGGAGAATGAAAAAGCATCCCACCTCCCCAAAGGAAAAAACTTCAGTATGTGACAACTGGCGAAAATGGGCTGAGGAAGGTGCAAGAAGGGTTAAGTCTGAGGAGGCAGGTTCCCCCCCCCCCCCCCCATTGCTAATCACTAGTTCAAGCTGCAGTAATTATTGGAGGGGTGGAAGTGTTTGCATGGGAGTAAATTAGCTGGTGAGTTCAAAGGGGCCCCTCCTGCATTCCTTATTTAAGAGAGCAGATGGCAGCCCCGCTGCTCCCCAGCCTCTCATCTGCCAGGGGGAAGGGCCTGCACAGACTTCAGCCCATTTTCACTGAGGGCTGGGGGTGAGGAGCAGGTGTTAACTGTGCCAGATAGCCTCCTGAGCTCACAATAATCCCCAAAGATGCTTGGTGCAGAGATTCAGGGCCCAGTGAAATTTGGGTGGGGTGTGAAAGGTGTGACCTGTGATGCCCTGTCCCTGACTGATCACACTTGACCTCGCTCCTTGGACTGGCTTGAAGGCAGAATGGGGCCACACTTCTCCCAGGGGGAGAGGTAGAGAAGGAACAAAAAGGTGGGATGCTTGAGGAGAGAATGGAGCCAGGCAGGGAAGGAGTCAGAGGCAGAGTCCCAGACAAAAAGGAGGCGCACTCAGCAGGCTTTTTAGGAGCCCAGGGTGAGGGAGCCAAGGGTGAGGGTGGGCCTCTGGGCACCACTTCAAGGGAGTGGTGTGAGACGGGGGCTGAGAGGGCAGGAAGAACCCCACCTAAGCCCTGTCTTCTTCACCTAGATGGTTCCCATAGAGTGGACCAGCTGCCTGCATGATCTGCCAGCCAACATCATGCCACCAGGCACTGGCCAGGCAGTCCTGGGCAAAGTAGCCCTTGCCCACCCCCTCCCTTACCAGCCAGCATAGGCAGCTGTGCTGTGAGGTGGCAGAAAGATTGGGTTTGAGGCAGTGCCTGCACTTGTGGATTGGAAGTACCTGACCGCCTCTGAGATGGCACTCGCACTCATACGTGGCCCTGAGGAGGATGACTCCTTATGTTTGTGCCTAAGGTGACTCCCTTACCTCCACCTACTCCTGGCCCTGCTGGGTATAGGTAAAGGGAATGGGATCTTTGGTGGACCAGTGGCATGATGCACACAACTGGAAAGGGAGAAACTGAGGACAGGAGAGTGAACCCAGTGAAGTAGCTGGTAGGAGCCTGGGTGGGAGGGGTCTGAGGCGCACAGAGGGTCTGCTTTTCAGGCAAAGACACACCTTCCCGGAGAGGTGGAGGAAGGCTGTGTGAAACATAAACAAAACCGAGATTATGCTTCGAGAGGGGAGAGCTGCAAACGCATTCATTCCTTTACTCATTCACCTAACATCTGCTGGCTTCCCATCTTGTGCACACTAATGCTCTGAACATTTATAGAGGCTCTTGCACGTGTAAGCCCCATAGGGCAGGAGTTCATGCTGATGATGACAGTGATCAAGACGTTGACAATAAAAGGAAGAGTCACTGTTGATCTGTACCCCACGTGGGAAAGAATTCTGGAAACACAACATAGGCTGTTCTTTTCTTATTTTTTAAAATTTTTATTAGGGAATATTGGGGAACAGCGTGTTTTTTTCCAGAACCCATCAGCTCCATGTCAAGTCGTTGTTTTCAATCTAGTTGTGGAGAGCGAAGCTCACTGGCACATGTGGGAATTGAACCGGCGACCTTGGTATTATGAGCATTGCACTCCAACCACTGAGCCAACCGGCCACCCCAGACTGTTCTTTAAAAGAGCTAGAGAGAAGAATCTGTCTGAACAAAGGTACAGCAAGTGATGGAGGCTGGAGAAGCAGACTTGCTGACCATTCCAGGTCCTGTCAACAGCAGCTTCTTCCAGCAGTGCAGAAGGAGATAGAAAAGTGTGCAGGGGAAAACATTTCCCACTATTGGAAGAAAAAGCCTGGGTTTTCCCATCACGTGAACCCTGTCTATAGTTATAGTCATCCAGTAGATACAAAGATGAAAGACACAGACCTGTTTAGTGGGTGCTCATTTAAATAAAAATGTAGAAAGCCCTATGTCCTAGTCAAACCTAATACAAACAAACAAAACAACAACAATAACAACAAAAAACCCTGGAATTGAAAGAAATCCCAATATGTGAAACCTGCCTGGTTCATGGAAAGAATCATGCTCCATTTTCATTGTTCACATCTAAATTGTACAGCCACATACAAGACAAGGGCCTAATCAAGTATCTAATGATATCTTACAATGAAGTTGTCCAATGAATGGAGCAGAGCTCAGTTGACACTGCTGTGTTAAGTCCTTGACTACCCAAGAGGGCAGCACAAGGCTCCCAGCTGTCTGTCCGCTTTCTGCCTTAAGGGGCAGCTCTGGGCTGCCTCTCCACCCTAAATCCTGCAATGGAGTTTTCCCCTCTCTTTTTACCCCATAGTCCATGTCTCTCTTATAGCTCAGGTCCCTAGAGCAGACACAGCCAACTCACCCCTGCTGAATAAGAGTTTGCATTTAGTTCTGACTTGGAGAAAAAGAACGTTTCATAGTGCAGAGTCTTGAGACTGTATGGAGGCGGCTCATGGGCAGTTTTGTGGTCAGTAGTGCCGTGGTAGTTGGGGTGTTGGTGGGGTGGGGCGGCATCCTTCCTCAGTGTTTGCAGGGCCTGTCTTTGAAGAACTGTGAAAGTCCCGTTCCCCCTTCCGCCCCTGCTCACCAGTGTCCTCTAGGGACAGAAGTAAGTTCCTGCTTTGAGGACTGGAAGTAGAACATCTCGGCTGGCTGTGCTGACGCCAGGTAAACCATTGAGCATCTGGGCTGAAGACCATGGGTCTCCTCTGAAAGCTCTACTTTCCCTATGTTCTTTATGGGGATTTTCTTTTTCTTCAGTTTTTTAAATAATTGTTCATGTTGAAAAATTTCAGCTCATTCTTCTCTAAACTAAAGGAAAAGGATGTTTTCAGCTGTGCAAATAGAGCTGGGAGGTAGGGAGGGGTTCTGGGGAGAATGCAAAGTGCCTGAGAGGCCAGGCCAGTAGTGTGTGTGTGTGTGTGTGTGTGTGTGTGTGTGTGTGTGTGTGTAGTATAGGGTTTGTTGAGCAAACTCAAAAGGAGTCTGGGGGCTTTATCAGAAATAAATGATAAAGATTTATTCAAGAGTCTTAAGAGTTTGCAAATGGGAATAGAGCTAGGCAAAAATCCAGAAGTGTTCCAAAGAAGAAAGAAAAGTTAAAAGTTCTTACAGTAAAAAGTGCATTCTTAACAATAATCAGTCCTGCATTCTTAGCCATAGGATTGGTCCAGGATGGGTATTGGTCAGATGTCAAGTGGTCTGGATGATGGATGCCAGGTGGTCTGGGTACATGAGTCCTTCAGGACATAGTAAAAGGGTTATCTGCAGGTCCAGTGTATGTCCAGGTATTGACATACAACTAACTGATGTACCTCCAGGCATTAACACAGGACTGGATAGTTCAAAAGTTTAAGTTCCCAGGTTGTTAAAACAAGAATAGAATTGTTTTTTCATGCCTCAACCTACTTGAGTTTAGTAATTTAGCAGCTTCACTATGGTCACTCCTTTTTATTTCTTCACTCTATTCCGCATTTCCCCCTTTTGATCAAGATTTTTCTGTCAGAAAACATCATAGATCAAACAAAACATTTTAAAGTCCCTCAATGCCAAGGTGGCAATGTCTTCCTTGGGTCCATCATGTCCCTTGGAGGGAGGATATGGACTAGAGACATGTGTGCCATATGTGAGTTTATAGTCAGCTCAATATTTGTGCCAATTTTTAGGTTGAAGCATCAGGAAAGGACTAATTAAGACATTGTTATTTATATCAGTTTCAGAAACCAGTCTCAGTCTTCAGAATAGGGTAAGTTCAGTTAAACAGTTGCCTCTCATTTCAGTAGGTGGGGATGCTGGTGGACTTCTAAAGTCAGGCCTATGGTGCAAGCAATCAAGTATTTAATAAGAGTCATCTCTATGGAAACTAAAGAAAAACAATTGTTAATGATTAAAGCAGATTATAATCCCAGTTTCTGAGTTCTGAAGGCAATCAGTCAAGATGTCTGGCTCGAAGCATCTTCAGATGGCGTGAAGGCAGACAGTTACAGTCTGATAGATTCCCCTAGTCTGCAGTTTGAATGTCTGAATGATGTTTGAATGATCTTTCTGTAGCAGGCACTAAGACTGTCCATAGATGAGCGGTTGTGGTAATTTCTCTAAAGTTTATATCAAGCTGTCTAACTTTAGCTTGCATTGCCTTGGAAAAGGGCAGTTTTAGTTCTCAATGATTCTAAATCAAAAGATGGGAGAAAACTTGGAAATGTTACTTTGGAGAGTCATAGCCAGACAGTGGAGGAAACTAGAAGAATTCAGGACCCAGTTCAGTTTATAGGTGGGAACAATACCTCAAAAGATAATAAACAGCACTAGAATCTAATATCCACAAAGGTATATTACTGAAACATAATTTTCCTCTCTAAAATCACCGTCAGTGTTGCCAAAGTTAGAAAGTTAAGACTAATTTGTTTGCAAAATAAGTCTAATTTCAATAAACTTGGCCCGTTATTTACATAGAAGCAGCAAGTATAGTAATTAACCATATAGGCTTTTAAAAATATGTTTTTCTGGAATTTTTCATAAGGAATTTTCAGATTGAACTTTAAAAGGCCTCTTGAAGCTAGAAAAGCCAAGGCAAGGACTTGCCATGAAATGTTGCCTGCAGTACCTATAGATTTGAGTGTGTTCCTTTCTTCTCCAGGTCCCTCAAATATCCTATATCTGCCAGGAAGTGACCTTCCTTACTCACCTGGTAAGGCTGCTTGGAATCCTGTAAAAAGGTACAAGGCTGATATTTCCAGGGGTCTTATTGGTTCCGTAAGTCAATCTTAATTCTTTAAAGCTGTTCGGTCATATCTGAGTCTATGCATGTTTCTCCCAAATAATGACATTCCAGTAAAAGCCTTGGTAATATAACCAGTTTTCAATTGTGTCCTGTTACAAGGAGAACAGATTCTTATTGGAATTATGCAAATAAAAATATTGCCGTGAAAATAAGAATGCTCACTAAGAGTTTCCAAATTCTGGAGGGAACAGGTAGAGAGAAAAAGGCAAATGTCTGAATTTTACTTACAGAGGTATAATTTACCAAATTGCTTTAAATCATAGTACTTTAAGAGAAAAGGTTTCCTTATATCTGAAAAAACAAATGATTAAAGAACCAGTAGTATTTCAAATAAAAAATCATAAAAATTATAATTATCCTCGTTGGTTTATTTAGTCACGTTAATTAATTTTTGTTGATCATTTGTTAGCAGTTTTATGAATTTAGTTTTTCCTAAGTGCTGCAAATTTTCATCTAGTTTAATAGAATGATTGAAAGTTGATTAGAGAGGTGGACAGGTGGCTCAGTTGGTTAGAGTGCAAGCTCTGGGCAATGGAGCTACTGGTTCAATTCCCACATGGGCCAGCGAGCTGCGCCCTCCACAACTAGAATGAAGTCAATGAGCTGCTGCTGAGCTCCCGGGTGGCCAGATGGCTCAGTTGGTTGGAGCACACGCTCTCAACCACAAGGTTGCCGAAAAACGCCCCCAGCAACTAACAACAGCAATTGGACCTGGAGCTGAGCTGCGCCCTCCACAACTAAGATTGAAAGGACAACTTGACTTGGAAAAGTCCCAGAAGTACACACTGTTCCCCAATAAAGTCCTGTTCCTCTTCCCCAATAAAAAAAAAAAGAAAGAAAGTTGATCAGAAACCTGTATTTTAGAGTAAGTGTGAGAGTTCTGTTCATGAATCTCTCAGAGGATGAAACAAATGTATTTGCAAAAAGTATGAGTAAGACAGTGATCTCTGTAAATGCAAAGACTTCAAATGACAAGGTTAAAGATTACAATGCATTTAACAAAGAAGTTTGCTTTTCTTTGCAATACAAAACATTTTACGATAACAACTAGAATTGCAAATGAAAACATATCAAGACATCGTAGATTCTTAGCATTTTAAAATAATTTTTAGAACATTTATTTTAAAAACAACAATATATCCATACAAATAGAACATAATTATTGTTTCTTACTTGACAATGTTTCCCATGTAATTTTAGCATATAAAAATGGCCTAATTAGTGTATTGGGTTGGTGCAAAAGTAATTGTGGTTTAAAAGGTTAAAAATAATTGCAAAAACTGCAATCACTCTTGCACCAACCTAATAATATCCCTTTTTTATAAAGAGACATTTCTCGTTTTGAGATCCTTATGAAAAACATCTGAAAGTTATTTTCAGGTTAAGAAAAAGGCTCTATTTAATTTTTGAATTTTGGAAACATATCAAAAGTTTTAAAACACTTGGTCACATAGGACCATAGTTCCCCGTGATTAGTTATCTAATTATTGTGACAATAATTATTCAATTGTTGTCTAATTAATTATTGTGACAATAATTATTCAAGGTGCTGGCTCATGTAGTGAATGGCCATCAGCTGTGATTGGTTGGCCGTTGGCTGTGACCAGTTAGCCAATTGGCTACTGATGTAACTGCAGGCTGTGTTGAATGGTTGGTTGGTTGGCTGGCAGGCAGAGAAGTGAATGGCGGACTGCAGATCGTGTGGCTACTACTACTGTGTGTGTCTTGCCCAGCCTCCAGTGAAACTATAATGGTATGACTCCCCTATCTATGGCTCGATGGATGTTCCTTTTTGGCCTCACCATATCCTGCGTTCTTATGTGGGGAGCAGGAGCTGAGACCCCGCAGGCTGCCCCACACGACACAGAGCAGCAAGCAGGGTCTCCTGCAGGACAAATGGCACAACAAGCAGGGAATGGTGCCAGCCAAAACCTACCGAAGCATGGTGGAGCAGTTTGTGCGTGTAAAAGTTCAGTTTCAGAAGGCCCGAGAGGAGTTGCGCCGGGAATGGGAGGCGTGGTTTGCTTGGGAGACTGGAGCCTCCAGATGGTACACCTCCCTCCTGGCCATAGAAGGTGTCAACTTCCTATTAGTAATATGCTGCTGCTGTAGGCTCCGATGGTTGCAGACATCTTGCACTGAGGCCTCCACCCAATCGGATGCCAGGCATGGCGAGCAAAATTCCGGCCAGGTAGGAATGGAGTCTGACTCTGGGCAGGAGGACATGTGGCCCCCACACAGTGTGTGGTGTCCGGTGGCCACTGTTCTCAGGAGTTGGACCCCCAAGGAGGGGTGGGAGGACATCGATTGCTTTCCAGACAGTGTGGAGAAGGCCCTGCAGGCTCTGGCTAAGCGGTTGCCGGAGGAGGCAAAGGCTATAGCCGGCCCTACAACCGGCCACGTAGGCTGAATGCTCCTCACGGCCTTGAGCCTCAACACGGAAAGTGCGCTTAATGAAATGGCCCAGGTGCTGAACCAGGTGTCCCGGTTGGGAGCTCTGGAAGCTCAGGTCCGCCTGTTAGAAGAGGGGCCCCACAGTGGAGACTCTGAGGCAGAGGCGGAGGAAGCAAGTGGAGACAATGTAGCTCCCAACCCCCAAGCCTGGCCAATCTTGAAGCAAGGGGAAAACATGAGCAACCTTTGGGCCCCGGGGGCATTGCTGCCGGCAACCCAGCTGTGACTGAGTTCACAACCTACCCCCCTTCCACTTCCACTGAGTTGCAGGAGCTGGGGAGGTGGTACAGACAGATCCCTGGAGAGCCAGTCTCGGCTTGGCTACGACATTTATGGGATGAGGGAGCAGACAGCATTCTCTGCTCCCCAGGCGAGATGGAAAAGCTAGCCTTCATGACAGTACATCTGTCCCTGCGACAAACATTACAGAACTGCCATAGGTTGGCCCCAAACCAGGGCAACCATTCTCTAATGGAGTGGCTCACTGCTGTGGTACACACAGTATGGGGACAGGCTGGCGAGCTGCCAGATACTGTGAGTCAATGGCAGTCATACACGGAACTTACGCCAATCATCTGTGAAATGGGTATGAGACATGCTATTTTCAACCCTAATATGCAGGGGCCGGATGACGAGCTTTTTACAGCCAGCATGAGAGATTTGGTTTTGGATACTGCATGTGGGGACAGAGCCCCAGAGAGTAGTTTACAGGCTCTTGGCCTCACGTGGAGAGGTGCTGGCTCGGGTGGTGGATGGCCGTCGGCTGTGGCTGATTGGCCGTCGGCTGTGGCCGGTTAGCCGATTGGCCGCCGGTATAACTGCTGTGGCTATGAAGGATTGCCGAGGATTGCTGAGGAGCCGAGCAGAGCCGAGCAGAGCCGAGCAGAGCCAAAGAGAGCGAAAGAGGAGAGCCGAGAGAGAGGAACAGAGTCGAGATAGTGGAGGAGAGTCGTCGGTCCGTTGGCGGAAAGACGGACGGCAGGTCAGCGTCCGGTGGGCCCAGCCTCCAGTGAGACCATAGTGGTATGATTCCCCTACCTATGGCTCCGTGGGTGTTCCTTTTTGGCCTCACCATATCCTGCGTTCTTATGTGGGGAGCAGGACCAGAGACCCTGCAGGCCTCCCCGCCCAACAAATGGCGGAGCGAGCAGGGTACAGTGCTGGCCAAAACCTACCGAAGCATGGTGGAGCGGTTTGTGCGTGTGAGAGCCCAGCTTCGGAACACCCATGAAGAGCAACACCGGGAACGGGAGGCGCAGTCTGTCTGGGAGACGCAAGCCACCAGCTGGCACACCACCTTCTTGGCCATAGAAGGCATTGTCCTCCTTTTGTTGATCTGCTGTGGCCTTAAGCTCCGAGGGTGGTGGACATCTTACAAGGAGGCCTCCACCCACTCAGACACCTGGCACGGTGAGCAAGATTCCGACCAGGTAGGAATAGCGTCTGACTCTGGGCAGGAGGACGTGTGGCCCCCACACAGTGTATGGTGTCCGGTGGCCACTGTTCTCAGGAGTTGGACCCCCAAGGAGAGGTGGGAGGACATGGACGGCTCTCCGGCCAGCGTGGAGAGGGCCCTGCAGGCTCTGGCTGAGTGGTTGCCGGAGGAGCAGAAGGCTATAGCCGGCCACGTGGGCTGGATGTTCCTCAAGGCCTTGAGTCTCAACACGGAAAATGGGCTTAATGAAATGGCCCGGGTGCCGAACCAGGTGTCTTGGTTGGGAGCTCTGGAAGCTCGGGTCCGCCTGTTAGAACAGGGGCCCCAAGGTGGAGACTCTGAGGCAGAGGCAGAGGAAGCAAGTGGAGACAATGTAGCTCCCAACCCCCAAGACCTGCCAATCTTGAAGCAAGGGGAAAACGTGAGCAACCTTTGGGCCCCGGGCGTGTTGCTGCCGTGTTGCTGCCGGCAACCCAGCTGTGACTGAGTTCACAACCTACACCCCATACACTCCCACTGAGTTGCAGGAGCTGGGGAGGCGGTACAGACAGCGCCCTGGAGAGCCAGTCTCGGCTTGGCTGTTACGTTTATGGGATGAGGGAGCAGACAACATTCTCTGCTCCCCAGGCGAGATGGAAAAGCTAGCCTTCGTGACAGTGCATCCGTCCCTGCGACAAAGGTTACAGAACTGCCATAGGTTGGCCAACAACCAGGGCAACCATTCTCTAATGGAGTGGCTCACTGCTGCGGTACGCACAGTATGGGGACAGGCTGGCGAGCTGCCAGACAATGTGAGTCAATGGCAGTCATATACAGAACTTACGCAAATAATCCGTGAAATGGGTATGAGACATGCTATTTTTAACCTCAACATGCAGGGCCCAGATAACGAGCTTTTTACAGCCAGCATGAGAGATCTGGTTTTGGATACTGCACCTGCGAGTGCTTTTGGATCCTTGGTTGCCATTCTTATGCCCTGTGTAGGGCGACGGATTCATGAAGTTACAACTGCCATGGCCACCCTAGGGGATGTTGAAAGCTGGAGGCGAAGGAAGTTAAAACAGGAGGTCCACACAGTTGAGACCTGGAATCCCAAACCAAAGGTAAAGGGGCGAGGTCGCGGGCCTCAGAGAGTAACACGCGCACAGATGTGGCATGATCTCGTGGCAGCAGGGGTCGATAGGAAGAAAATAGACCGACAACCCAATGCACTCCTGCTTGAACTTTGGAAACAGTTGCGTCCGGAACAACAATTCCGGAGAAGCATAAAGGAGGAGTCTGGGAAAGCGCGACCCGTGTCCCTCCAGGACTTCATGCAGCCGCTTGAGGCTGACCGCTTGCAGCTTGATTAGAGCTGGGGCCAAGGTATCCGGTCAGAGGGGATGAGCAAGGACTGGAGGCCCCACGTGGAACTGTCCATACATTGGTCCCCTTCGAATGTACAGAGGGTTTTGGCTCTACTTGACACTGGCGCCGACTGCAGTCTCATTTATGGGAACCCAGAACTGTTCCCTGGACCAGCAATCTGCATTGATGGCTACAGGGGAAAAACTGTGACTGTAAAAGCTGTTTCCTTACCACTGGGTATAGGAAGGCTTCCTCCTCGTACCTACAAGGTTTATGTCTCCCCCGTTCCGGAGTATATTCTAGGGGTGGACGTGCTACATGGCCTCAGCTTACAGACGTCAGTAGGAGAGTTCCGTCTCCAGATCCGGGTGGTGAAAGCGGTGACACGCGAGCATGCTCACCACTCTCCTCAAGTGTTGCCTCAGCCCTGGAGCGTGGTTACAGTGTGACAGTACCGCCTGCAAGGAGGACGTACAATATTGTAATTGGAAAAGGCACATATAGTGAGGCCAATGCACAGTCCCTTTAACTCCCCAGTATGGCCTGTCAAGAAGCCAGATGGGACCTGGCGAATGACTGTGGACTATAGGGAGTTAAATAAGGTGACGCCACCCTTGCACGCTGCAGTGCCTTCAGTTCATGATTTAATGGATCGTCTGACTTTCCGCCTGGGGACATATCACTATGTAGTGGACTTGGCCAATGCTTGTTTCTCCATTGACATTGCACCCGAGTGTCAAGAGCAGTTTGCTTTTACGTGGGATGGGCGGCAGTGGACTTTTCAAGTCCTTCCACAAGGATACTTGCACAGCCCCACTATCTGCCACAGGCTCATGGCCCAGGATTTGGCACAGTGGGATCACCCGTCCTCTGTGGCCTTGTTTCATTGTGTTGATGACATTCTGTTAACCTCAGATTCTCTTTCTGATTTAGAGCAAGCAGCTCCCTCTCTTCTCTGCCACCTGAAGTCACGTGGCTGGGCGGTGAATGAGGAAAAGGTCCAAAGCCCTGGCTTATCCGTCAAGTTTTTGGGTGTTGTGTGGTCGGGTAAGACAAAGGTGATACCTGAGGCAATCATTGATAAGGTAGAAGGCTTTCCCCGGCCGACCAAGGTCTCTCAACTGCAGACGTATTTGGGTCTGCTAGGATATTGGCAGGCGTTTGTACCCCATTTAGCACAAATGGCAAGGCCCTTGTACAATATGATAAAAAAGGGGGCCTCATTGGATTGGACTGAGGCTATAGAGCAAGCCTTCATTGCCACGAAACGGGCAGTGCAGCAGGCACAGGCTCTGCAAGTAGTGGACCCCGGCCGCCCATTTGAACTTGATGTTCACGTAACCCAAGAGGGGTACGGATGGGGCCTCTGGCAACGGCAGGAGCGTCTCCGGTTGCCAGTGGGATTTTGGTCCCAATTGTGGAAAGGAGCGGAGGTCCGCTACTCTCTAATAGAGAAACAGCTGGCTGCTGTGTATGCAGCCCTAGTGGCCACAGAAGCCATCACAGGAACTGCACAGGTGTTGGTTCGAACAACGTATCCCGTGCAGGGGTGGGTCCATACATGGACCCAGGGACCCAAAACGGGGGTGGCACAGACCACCACCCTCGCCAAGTGGGGTGCCTACTTGGAGCAACGTAGCACCCTTAGTTCAAGCCCTTTGAGCACAGAGCTACAACAGGTCCTGGGGCCTGTGGAGCTTGTAGCCCAGGCTGAGCCAAGTGCTCTGCCTAGAGGGGAGGACTTGGAGCCCTCGCCCTACAAAGAAGGACAGTCCCTAGTACCTGAGGATGCCTGGTTTACCGATGGTTCTAGCCGAGGGGCTGCAGCCATTTGGACGGCTATTGGTGTCCAGCCCAAAACAGACACCATTTGGTTTGATACTGGGACGGGCTGGAGTAGCCAGTGGGCTGAATTACGGGCTGTGTGGATGATAATCAGCCACGAGCCTGGGCCCCTAGTTATTTGCACTGACAGCTGGGCGGTGTTCCGGGGCCTAACGTTGTGGCTGCCTACATGGAAACACCAAAACTGGTTGGTGGGACACCGTCCACTGTGGGGTCAAGCCATGTGGCAGGACCTCTGGGACCTAGGGCAGAGAAAGGAGGTGACCTTAATGCATGTCACAGGTCACTCCCCCTTAGTGTCCCCAGGTAGTGTTGAAGCAGACGCCCTAGCACGGGTCTGATGGTTAGAACGGGCTCTTGCCACTGATGTGGCCCACTGGCTGCATAGGAAATTGCAGCACGCTGGAAGCCGAATCATGTGGCAGGTGAGCAGACGCTGGGGCCTGCCTTTGAAATGGCAGGAGATAGCAGATGCCTGCTATGACTGTGCCGTCTGTGCCCAGGACAGCCCCCAAAGGCGGAGGCTCCCCTGGGAGACACCGCAGATTACGCGAGGGAGGGTGCCCCTCACTCGCTGGCAAGTGGATTACATTGGACCCCTGCTTAAGGCCCGCAATGTGACATGCATTTACAGCAGTGGACACTGCTACAGGGTTGATGTTTGCTTGGCCCTGTCCGGCTGCAGATCAGTGGCATACAGTGGTCGCCCTTACACGGCTGTGCGCCCTCTATGGGTGCCCCCAAGTCATTGAAAGTGACAGGGGTACCCATTTTATGGGGCAAGAAGTGCAGTGCTGGGCTGCCAGGATGGACGTGCAATGGTTGTTTCACACCCCGTACAATCCGCACGCAGCTGGCATGATTGAACGTTATAATGGTCTTTTGAAGCAAGGTCTCCGGGTGTCAAAACACCCTCCCACGATGCGTGACTGGGCCTCGCGTCTATGGGACGTCCTGAGAGTCCTGAATGAGAGACCACGGAAGGGAGGGCCCGCACCAGTAGAAGCTCTGCTACATCGAACGGCCGCTCCCATTCAATTACAAGTTACCACCAGTGAGACTCTGTTAAAGCCAGGCTACGGCAGAAATGGGAACATTTTGCTGCCAGCACCCACATGCTTGAAAGCAGGGGAACGGCAGCAATGGACTTGGCCCTGGCAGGTCAAAAGCCCCCACTGTCGGTGGTTGGGTCTGATAGCCCCATGGGGGGCCGGTTTGACTCATGATTTGCAAGTGACGCCAGGGGTGGTGGCCACGAGTAGTTTACAGGCTCTCGGCCTCACGTGGAAGGGTGTTGGCTCGGGTGGTGGATGGCCGTCGGCTGTGGCTCATTGGCCGTTGGCTGTGGTCGGTTAGCCGATTGGCCGCTGGTATCACTGCTACGGCTACAGAGGAGAGCCGAGGACTTCCGAGTATTGCCGAGGTGCCGAGCAGAGCTGAGGAGAGCGGAAGAGGAGAGCGGAAGAGGAGAGCAGAGGAGAGCGGAAGCGAGGAGAGGAACAGAATCGAGGAGAGTGGAGGATAGTCGTCGGTCCGTTGGCGGAAAGGCGGACGGCAGGTCGCGCGTCTGGTGGGCCCAGCCTCCAGTGAGACCATAGTGGTATGACTCCCCTACCTATGGCTCCGTGGATGTTCCTTTTTGGCCTCACCATATGCTGCGTTCTTATGTGGGGAGCAGGACCAGAGACCCCGCAAGCCACCTCAGATGACAAATGGCACAGCGAGCAGGGTCTCCCGCACGACAAAAGTTCTAGAACTTGACTATTGCCATGACCTGCTTTTAATTAGAAATTTTTAAGTTCAGACCATCCTACGTGATTACTTTTCAGGGTCTGAGTTTGTAGGACCCACAGTGCTGGTCTCTCCTGAGCTTGTCAGTTTTAGTATGTGATCTACAAAATGATCTAGATAGGCAATAAATTTAACTGGACCCATCATTTAACTTAACTTGGCAAAACTCTAAGGTTTCAAGTTACCAAAAGATTTTGGGAAAGTAAGTAGACATTCCATAAACATAAATATTTTGAAAAGTTCACCTAAAAACTTTTTATCCCGTCTACATCTATTTTTCACTTGTTGTCAATAATTACATTTAGGTTACTTCTGACAATTTCATCATACTGTTTTTCTTTATTTTTTAAAAATATATTGGGGTGACAACTGTTAGTAAAATTACATAGATTTCAGGTGTACAATTCTGTATTACATCATCTATAAATCCCATTGTGTGTTCACCACCCAGAGTCACTTCTCCTTCCATCACCATATATTTGATCCCCTTTACCCTCATCTACCACCCTCTCCCTCCTTACCCTCTGGTAACCACTCAACTATTGTCTGTGTCTATGAGTTTTTGTTTCTCATTTGTTTGTCTTGTTCTTTTGTTGTTTTTGGTTTATATACCACATATCAGTGAAATCATATGGTTCTCTGCTTTTTCTGTCTGACATATTTTGCTTAGCATCATACTCTCAAGATCCATCCATGTTTTCTTACCGCCGAATAGTATTCCGTTGTGTATATATACCACAACTTCTTTATCCATTCATCTATCGAAGGACATTTTGGTTGTTTCCATGTCTTGGCAACCGTAAACAAACCTGCAATGAACATTGGAGCACACGTGTCTTTATGTATGAATGTTTTCAGATTTTTTGGATAGATACCCAAAAAAGAGAGGGATTGCTGGGTCATATGGTAATTCTATTCGTAATTTTTTGAGGAACCTCCACACTGCCTTCCATAACGGCTGCACCAGTCTGCATTCCCACCAACAGTATATGAGGGTTCCTTTTTCTCCACAGCCTCTCCAACACTTGTTACTATTTGTCTTGTTGATGATAGCCATTCTGACTGGGGTGAGGTGATAGCTCATTGTGGTTTTGATTTGCATTTCTCTGATGATTAGTGATGTTGAGCATTTTTTCATATGTCTATTTGCCATTTGTATGTCCTCTTTGGAGAAATGTCTCTCCAGGTCCTCTGCCCAGTTTTCAATTGGGTTATTTGTTTTTTTGTTGTTGAGTTTCATGAGTTCCTTGTATATTTTGGATATTAGCCCCTTATCGGAGGCACTGTTTACAAAAATCTTCTCCCATTCAGTTGGTTGCCTCTTTATTTTGTCGATGGTTTCTTTTTCTGTGCAGAAGCTTTTAAGTTTCATATAGTCCCATTCATTTATTTTAGCTTTTACTCCCATTGCCTTTGGAGTCTAATTCATAAAATGCTCTTTGAACCCAAGGTCCATAAGTTTAGTACCTATGTTTTCTTCTATGCAGTTTATTGTGTCAGGTCTTATGTTTAAGTCTTTGATCCATTTTGAATTTATTTTGGTACATGGTGACAGATAGCAGTCCAGTTTCATTCTTTTGCACGTGGCTATCCAATTCTCACAGCACTATTTATTGAGGAGGCTGTCTTTCCTCCATTGTATGTTTTTAGCTTCTTTGCCAAAAATTGTCTGTCCATATTCATGTGGTTTTATTTCTGGGTTCTCAATTCTATTCCATTGGTCTATGTGTCTGTTTTTCTGCCAATACCATGCTGTTTTGATTATTGTCGTCCTGCAGTACAAGCTAAAGTCAGGGAGTATGATAGATACCTCCATTACTGTTTTTTTCTCTTAAGATTGCTTTGGCTATTCAGGGTCTTTTGTGGTTCCAAACAAATCTGATGATTTTTTGTTCTATATCTTTAAAAAATGTCATTGGGATTTTGATGGGGATTGCATTAAATCTGTATATTGCTTTGGGTAATATGGCCATTTTAACTATGTTGATTCTTCCAATCCATGAGCACGGAATGTCTTTCCATTTCTTTGTGTCTTCTTCAATTTCTTTCAAAAATGTCTTATAGTTTTCAGCATATAGGTCCTTCACAACCTTGGTTAAGTTTATTCCTAGGTATTTTATTCTTCTTGCTGCAATTACAAGAGGAATTGTTTTTTGTATTTCTTTTTCTGAGATTTCATTGTTAGTATATAGGAATGCAATGGACTTTCGTATGTTTATTTTATAGCCAGTAACTTTACTGTATTCGTTGATTGTTTCTAATAGCTTTCTGGTGCAGTCTTTAAGGTTTTCTATATATAGCATCATGTCATTTGCAAAGAGTGATAATTTAACTTCTTCATTCCCAATTTGGATGCCTTTTATTTCTTTCTCTTGCCTGATTGCTCTGGCCAGGATTTCCAACACTATGTTGAAAAGCAGAGGTGATAGGGGACAGCCCTGTCGTGTTCCTGAACGTAGAGCAAAGGGCTTCAGTTTTTCACCATTAATTATGAGAATAGCTGAGGGCTTGTCATATATGGCCTTTATTATGTTAAGGTATTTTCCTTCTATACCTATTTTATTAAGTGTTTTAATCATAAATGGATGATTGTATCTTGTCAAATGCTTTTTCTGCATCAATTGATATAATCATATCAATTAGCCTTGGAAGGCTATATGTTTCTAAGAACTTGTCCATTTCTTCTAGGTTATTGAATTTGGTGGCATATAGTCCTTCATAATATTCTTGGATGATCCTTTGTATTTCTGTGGTGTCCGTGATAACTTCCCCTTTTTCGTTTCTGATTTTGTTAATTAGTGTCTTCTCTCTTTTTATCTTGGTGAGTCTAGCCACGGGTTTGTCAATTTTGTTAATCTTTCAAAGAACCAGCTCTTTGTCACATTAATTTTTTCTATTGTCTTTTTGTTCTCTATTCCATTTAGTTCTGCTCTGATTTTTGTTATTTCCTTTCTTCTGCTGAACTTGGGTTTCACTTGTTCTTCTTTTTCTAGTTCTTTAAGGTGTAACATGAGGTTATTTATTTGGGATTTTTCTTGTTTCTTGAGATAGGCCTGTAATGATATAAATTTCCCCCTTAAAACTGCTTTCGCTGCATCCCAAAAATTTCGGTAGGATGTAGTTTCATTGTCATTTGTTTCTATGTATCTTTTGATCTCGCCTCTAATTTCTTCTTTGACCCAGTCATTCTTTAAAGTATGTTGTTTAATCTCCATGTATTTGTGTTTTTTCCTGCTTTCTTTTTGCAGTTGATATCCAATTTCAAAGCCTTGTGATCAGAGAATATGCTTGGTATGATTTCAATCTTCTTAAATTTGCTGAGGCTGATTTTATGTCCCAATATATGGTCTATCCTTGAGAATGTTTCATGTACACTAGAAAAAAACTTATAGTCTGATGTTTTAGGATGAAGTGCTCTATATATGTCAATTATGTCCATTTCATCTAATGTGTCACTTAAGGCTGTTTTTTTTTGTTTTGTTTTTTGGTTTTTTTTTAACAGGACTTTATTGGGGAACAGTGTGTACTTCCAGGCCTTTTTTCCAAGTCAAGTTGTTGTCCTGTCAATCTTAGTTGTGGAGGGTGCCGTTCAGCTTCAAGTTGTTGTCCTTTCAGTCTTAGTTGTAGAGGGTGCAGCTCAGCTCCAGGTCCAGTTGCCATTGCTAGTTGCAGGGGGCACAGCCCACCATCCCTTGTAGGAGTCGAACCGGCAACCTTGTGGTTGAAAGGACACACTCCAACCAACGGAGCCATCTGGGAGGTCAGCGGCAGCTCAGCTCAAGGTGCTGTGTTCAATCATAGTTGCAGGGGGCGCTGCCCACCATCCCTTGTGGGATTCAAGGAATTGAACTGGCAACCTTGTGGTTGAGAGCCCGCGCTCCAACCAACTGAGCCATTCGGGAGACAGCTCAGCTCAAGGTGCCTTGTTCAATCTTAGTTGCAGGGGGCGGAGCCCAGCATCCCTTGCAGGACTCAAGGAATCCAACTGGCAACCTTATGGTTGAGAGCTCACTGGCCCATGTGGGAATCGAACCAGCAGCCTTCGGAGTTAGGAGCATGGAGCTCTAACCGCCTGAGCCACCGGGCCAGCCCCAGGGCTGCTGTTCCTTTACTTATTTTGTTTGATGATCTATCCATAGCTGTCAATGATGTATCTAAGTCCCCTAGTATAATTGTGTTTTGGTCAATTTCTCCCTTTAGTTCTGGTAGTAGTTGCTTGGTATATTTCGGTTCTCCCTGACTGGGGGCATAAATATTGACGACTGTTATGTCTTCTTGTTGTACAGTCCCCTTTACCATTATGAAATGTCCATCTTTGTCTCTTGTTGTCTTTTTCACCCTGAAGTCTGTTTCATCTGATATCATTATGACTACACCTGATTTTCTCTGGATACCATTTTCTTGGAGTGTCAATTTCCACCCTTCACTTTGAGTCTGTGCTTGTCCTTGTAGCTGAGATGTGTCTCTTGAAGACAGCATATTGTTGGGTTTAGTTTTTTGATCCAATGTGCTACTCTGTACCTTTTTATTGGTGGGTTCAGTCCATTTACATTTAGGGTGATTATTGATATGTGAGGATTTCCTGTCATTCTATCTTTAGTTTTCTGGTAAGACTGTGTCTCCATTGTTTCTTTGTCTTTTTGTTGTTGTCTATTATTTCTGTGTGGGTGGTATTCTATAATGTTTCCCTCTGTTTCTTCTTTTATTACAGTATATATTTCAGTTCTGGATTTTTTTTTGAGTGGTTACCCTTAAGTTTATGTTAAAGAAAGTTTGATATTTAGAGTATTCCATTTTCTTCAGCACACTTACTTTCTCCATTCCCATATCCCGGTTCAGGCCTTTACTCTCCCCCTTTTTATGTTTTGGTTGCCACAAATTGTCCCTGTTGATGGTGGTCGAATAGCCTGCTTTAGTATTTCTTGTAGTACAAGTCGTGTATTAGAAAATTCCCTCAGCTTCTGTATGTCTGGAAAGGTGTTTATTCCTCCTTCATATCTAAAAGATATCTTTGCTGGATATATTATTCTTGGCTCATAATTGCTCTCTTTCAATAGTTTGAATATTTGGTTCCACTCCCTCCTGGCTTGTAGAGTTTCTGCTGATAAATCTGATGATAATCTAATGGGCTTTCCTTTGTAGGTTACTGTCTTCTTTTCCCTGGCTGCCTTGAGGATTCTTTGTCATTGATTTTAGACAGCTTCAATGCAATGTGCGTTGGAGAAGGCCTGTTGGGATTGAGGTAACTAGGTGTTCTATTTGCTTCTTGGATTCTAGGACCCAGTTCTGTCCACAAGTTTTGGAAGTTCTCATCGACAATTTGTTTGAATATATTCTCTGTTCCCTTCTCTCTTTCTTCTCCTTCTGGTATGCCCATTATTCTTATATTGCTCTTTCTGATGGAGTCAGAAAGTTCTTGTAGAGTTCTTTCATTTCTTTTAAGTCTCAAGTCCTCTTTCTTCTTCCATCTGTGTAATTTCCAGGTTTCTATCTTCGAAGTCACTGATTCTTTCCTCCATTGGTCAACTCTACTACCTAAGCTGGTTATTTCATTCTTAATTTCTTCTATTGAGTTCTTAATCTCCAGAATTCTATTTGGTTCTTTTTTAAAATTTCAATCTCTTTTGTAAAATGCTCATGGTGTTCTTTGATTGTGTTTCTGAGTTCATTAAACTGCCTTTCTGTGTTTTCTTGCATCGCGTTGAGTTTTTTCAGAACTGCAATCTTGAATTCTCTGTCATTTAAGTCATGTATTTCCATATCTTTAAGTTCCTTTTTTGGACACTTTTCACTTTCTTTCTGAGCTATCTTGTAGCCTTTGTTATTCATGGCAATTACTGATTTATTATTTCTCTTCCTAGACCTCTACAGGAGTGACTTTTGCAATAGGTTGATAGGAAGAGGTCTTTCTTTTGTTTTCCAGTACTTGTTGGTAGAATGTTTTATTTTCTCTCCGACTGCAGCCTTTTTTTTCTTCTCTCATACAGTAGTGCTATGTTTTCTCTACACTATTCCAGCTTCTCACACAATGGGGGGATTTCCTGAGAGATGGGCTTCTCCTTTGTTAATAGTTCACCTGGGTCATAGGTCGCAGTGTCCGTGTGGGTATGCGGAGGGCTTTTGAAGTTCCAAAGCTCTTCTTGCACCAGATTCAGAGCCCGTATGTTTCAGCAACTCTGTTTACTCCTGCAGGGATCCACCCAGATTGGTGGGACCAGGGGCGGGGTGAATTGTGGGAGGTGACCCAGAGCAATGACGGCGACCACCACCACAACCGGTCCTGCTTCCACAGCTCCCTCCCCTTTGCTGGAACTAGTTGGGCTGCGAATCTGTGTCTGCAGTCCACAGTTCTCAGAACAGCAAATATTCTGTTCTTTTGATCTGAAACTGGTACTGTTCGGCTTCTAGCACCGGGCAGGTGGGGCGGGGCGAGCTTGGGAGGGTAGGGAGGGGGCGGCTAGTCTCTGTGCCTAAGGCTTCCGTTATCTGTGGCAGTGAGGGCTTAAACCATCGTTTTCAGCCTTCTTCCCTCAGTCTTTTCTCCGAGGTCTTTGCCATGAGCCTTGGGTTCAGCTGTGTTATATGCTGTCCCCTCACCCCTGTGGGCGATAAATGGAGCCCTAGCAGTCCGAGTTCTTCCCTCTCCCGCAGCTGCAGTAGTTCCGGGATGCAGTGAGCTCAGAGCACTGAGCTAGGTCTGTGTCCTGCGCCCGTGCGGCTCCATCTCCACACTTTTCCCTTCCCTCCTCCCCTGCTTACGTGATTCTTCCACCTTTAGGTGAATTCAGTAGTGGGCCTCTTCGTCTTGCCTGTCTGCTCTGCAGGTAGTCCTTTGTGGAGTTACTGTTGTTCAATTAATTGTAAATTCCAGGGGAGCTTAACAGAGGCTCACCTCACACCCCCATTTTGATGACATCCGCTAATTTTGCAACAATAATTCTGGCCAGTGATTTAGGAAATTCTTACAGGCAGTGTCGTGCCGGGAGGCCTGCAGGGTCTCTGGTCCCGCTCCCCACATAACGCAGGATATGGTGAGGCCAAAAAGGGACACCCACGGAGCCATAGATAGGGGAGTCATACCACTACGGTCTCACTGGAGGCTGGGTTCACTGGACGTGCGACCTGCTGTCCGTTTTGTCTGCAACCCACCGACGACTCTCTTTCACTCTCCTCCACTCTCCTCGGCTCTCCTTCATAGCCGCAGCAGTGATATTAGTGGCTAATGGCTTAATGGCTACAGCTGACGGCCAACCAGCCCCAGCTGATGGCCATCTACTACCCGAGCCAGCACCCCTCCACGTGAGGCCGAGAGCCTGTAAACTACTTTCTGGGGCTCTGCCCCCACACTCCACCCCTACAGGTTCTCGCCTCACAATCTACGCGACAAGCGTCTTCCGCGAGGGTCCCTGTGTCATATTAGCCTACTGACACCTATGGACGAAAAGAAATGGTAGTCTTAGGAACCAACAATGGCAAATCTCTTCCATCGGGAGGATACATGCCAGCTTCTTGTCCTGGGAAAGGAGGGTTGCTGCCACTGGCACCTTTCCCGGTTTGTGGTACCAAACCTTTATGGCAGTGCTTGGGGTCCCTTGCATAGTTTCAACATGTAACAGAACAGGGGACCCCATAATAGGCCATAGTGAGAGCACATAGTTTCCTCGCAAAATCATCCCGGTATCGGGACCTCTGTATACTACAGTCACTTGAGGTGGCCACTCAGCCACCACCCCTGGCGTCACTTGCAAATCATGAGTCAAACCGGCCCCCCATGGGGCTATCAGGCCCAACCATCAACAGTGGGGGCTTTTGACCTGCCAGGGCCAAGTCCATTGCTGCCGTTCCCCTGCTTTCAAGCATGTGGGTGCTGGCAGCAAAATGTTCCCATTTCTGCCGTAGCCTGGCTTTAACAGAGTCTCACTGGTGGTAACTTGTAATTGAATGGGAGCGGCCGTTCGATGTAGCAGAGCTTCTACTGGCGCGGGCCCTCCCTTCCGTGGTCTCTCATTCAGGACTCTCAGGACGTCCCATAGACGCGAGGCCCAGTCACGCATCGTGGGAGGGTGTTTTGACACCCGGAGACCTTGCTTCAAAAGACCATTATAACGTTCAATCATGCCAGCTGCGTGCGGATTGTACGGGGTGTGAAACAACCATTGCACGTCCATCCTGGCAGCCCAGCACTGCACTTCTTGCCCCGTAAAATGGGTACCCCTGTCACTTTCAATGACTTGGGGGCACCCATAGAGGGCGCACAGCCATGTAAGGGCGACCACTGTATGCCGCTGATCCACAGCCGGACAGGACCATGCAAACATCAACCCTGTAGCAGTGTCCACTGCTGTAAATGCATGTCACATTGCGGGCCTTAAGCAGGGGTCCAATGTAATCCACTTGCCAGCGAGTGAGGGGCACTCTCCCTCGCGTAATCTGCGGTGTCTCCCAGGGGAGCCTCCGCCTTTGGGGGCTGTCCTGGGCACAGACGGCACAGTCATAGCAGGCATCTGCTATCTCCTGCCATTTCAAAGGCAGGCCCCACCGTCTGCTCACCTGCCACATGGTTTGGCTTCCAGCGTGCTGCAATTTCCTATGCAGCCAATGGGCCACATCAGTGGCAAGAGTCCGCTCTAACCATCGTACCCGTGCTAGGGCGTCTGCTTCATCATTACCTGGGGACACTAAGGGGGAGTGACCTGTGACATGCATTAAGATCACCTCCTTTCTCTGCCCTAGGTCCCAGAGGTCCTGCCACATGGCTTGACCCCACAGTGGACGGTGTCCCACCAACCAGTTTTGGTGTTTCCATGTAGGCAGCCACAACGTTAGGCCCCGGAACACCGCCCAGCTGTCAGTGCAAATAACTAGGGGCCCAGGCTCGTGGCTGATTATCATCCACACAGCCCATAATTCAGCCCACTGGCTACTCCAGCCCGTCCCAGTATCAAACCAAATGGTGTCTGTTTTGGGCTGGACACCAATAGCCGTCCAAATGGCTGCAGCCCCTCGGCTAGAACCATCGGTAAACCAGGCATCCTCAGGTACTGGGGACTGTCCTTCTTTGTAGGGCGAGGGCTCCAAGTCCTCCCCTCTAGGCAGAGCACTTGGCTCAGCCTGGGCTACAAGCTCCACAGGCCCCAGGACCTGTTGTAGCTCT
Organism: Rhinolophus sinicus; assembly: GCF_057876585.1. Taxonomy (NCBI): domain Eukaryota; kingdom Metazoa; phylum Chordata; class Mammalia; order Chiroptera; family Rhinolophidae; genus Rhinolophus; species Rhinolophus sinicus. The sequence goes on from NC_142511.1 coordinate 26,005,377, forward strand.
GTGCTCAAAGGGCTTGAACTAAGGGTGCTACGTTGCTCCAAGTAGGCACCCCACTTGGCGAGGGTGGTGGTCTGTGCCACCCCCGTTTTGGGTCCCTGGGTCCACGTACGGACCCACCCCTGGACAGGATACGTTGTTCGAACCAACACGCGTGCCGTTCCTGTGATGGCTTCTGTGGCCACTAGGGCTGCATACACAGCAGCCAGCTGTTTCTCTATTAGAGAGTAGCGGACCCCCGCTCCTTTCCATAATTGGGACCAAAATCCCACTGGCAACCGGAGACGCTCCTGCCGTTGCCAGAGGCCCCATCCGTACCCCTCTTGGGTTACGTGAACATCAAGTTCAAATGGGCGGCCTGGGTCCACTACTTGCAGAGCCTGTGCCTGCTGCACTGCCCGTTTCGTGGCAATGAAGTCTTGCTCTATAGCCTCAGTCCAATCCCATGAGGCCCCCCTTTTTTTATCATATTGTACAAGGGCCTTGCCATTTGTGCTAAATGGGGTACAAACGCCCGCCAATATCCTAGCAGACCCAAATACGTCTGCAGTTGGGAGACCTTGGTTGGCCGGGGAAAGCCTTGTATTTTGTCAATGATTGCCTCAGGTATAACCTTTGTCTTACGCGACCACACAACACCCAAAAACTTGACGGATAAGCCAGGGCCTTGGACTTTTTCCTCATTCACCGCCCAGCCGCATGACTTCAGGTGGCGGAGAAGAGAGGGAGCTGCTTGCTCTAAATCAGAAAGAGAATCTGAGGTTAACAGAATGTCATCAACATAGTGAAACAAGGCCACAGAGGATGGGTGATCCCACTGTGCCAAATCCTGGGCCACAAGCCCGTGGCAGATAGTGGGGCTGTGCAAGTATCCTTGCGGAAGGACTTGAAAAGTCCACTGACGCCCATCCCACGTAAAAGCAAACTGCTCTTGACACTCGGGTGCAATGTCAATGGAGAAAAAAGCATTGGCCAAGTCCACTACATAGTGATATGTCCCTAGGCGGACAGTCAGACGATCCATTAAATCATGAATTGAAGGCACTGCAGCGTGCAAGGGTGGCGTCACCTTATTTAACTCCCTATAGTCCACAGTCATTCGCCAGGTCCCATCTGGCTTCTTGACAGGCCATACTGGGGAGTTAAAGGGACTGTGCGTTGGCCTCACAATATGTGTCTTCTCCAATTCCAATATTGTACGACCAATCTCCTCCTGTCCTTCTGGCAGGCGATACTGTCGCACTGTAACCACGCGCCAGGTCTGTGGCAACGCTTGAGGAGGGTGGTGAGCATGCCCGCGTGTCACCGCTTTCACCACCTGGATCTGGAGACGGAACTCTCCTACCGACGTCTGTAGGCTAAGGCCATGTAGCACGTCCACCCCTAGAATATACTCCGGAACGGGGGAGACATAAACCTTGTAGGTACGAGGAGGGAGCCTTCCTATACCCAGTGGTAAGGAAACGGCTTTCACAGTCACAGTTTTTCCCCCGTAGCCATCAATGCAGACTGCTGGTCCGGGGAACAGTTCTGGGTTCCCATAAACAAGACTGCAGTCAGCACCAGTGTCAACTAGAGCCAAAACCCTCTGTACATTCGAAGGGGACCAATGTATGGACAGTTCCACATGGGGCCTCTGGTCCCTGCTCGTCCCCTCTGACCGGGTACCTTGGCCCCACCCCTAATCAAGCTGCAAGGAGTCGGCCTCAAGCGGCTGCATGAAGTCCTGGAGGGACACGGGTCGCGCTTTGCCAGACTCCTCCTTTATGCTTCTCTGGAATTGTTGTTCCGGACGCAACTGTTTCCAAAGTTCAAGCAGGAGTGCATTGGGTTGCTGGTCTATTTTTTCCTGATCAACCCCTGCTGCCACGAGATCACGCCACATCTGTGCGCGTGTTACTCTCTGAGGCCCGCGACCTCGCCCCTTTACCTTTGGTGTGGGCTTCCAGGTCTCAACTGTGCGGACCTCCTGTTTTAACTTCCTTCGCCTCCGGCTTTCAACATCCCCTAGGGTGACCATGGCAGTTGTAACTTCATGGATCTGTCACCCCACATAGGGTGTAAGAATAGTAACCAAGCATCCAAAAGCACTTGCAGGGGCAGTATCCAAAACAAGATCTCTCATGCTGGCTGTAAAAAGCTCGTCATCTGGGCCCTGCATGTTGAGGTTAAAAATAGCATGTCTCATACCCATTTCACGGATTATTTGCGTAAGTTCTGTATATGACTGCCATTGACTCACAGTGTCTGGCAGCTCGCCAGCCTGTTCCCATACTGTGTGTACCGCAGCCGTGAGCCACGCCATTAGAGAGTGGTTGCCCTGGTTGTTGGCCAACCTATGGCAGTTTTGTAACCTTTGTCGCAGGGACGGATGCACTGTCACGAAGGCTAGCTTTTCCGTCTCGCCTGGGGAGCAGAGAATGCTCTCTGCTCCCTCATCCCATAAACGTAATAGCCAAGCCGAGACTGGCTCTCCAGGGCGCTGTCTGTACCGCCTCCCCAGCTCCTGCAACTCAGTGGGAGTGTAAGGGGTGTAGGTTGTGAACTCAGTCACAGCTGGGTTGCTGGCAGCAACGCCCCCAGGGCCCAAAGGTTGCTCATGCTTTACCTTGTGCTTCATGATGGGCCGGGCTTGGGGGTTGGGAGGTACATTTTCTCCACTTGCTTCCTCTGCCTCAGAGTCTCCACCTTGGGGCCCCTGTTCTAACAGGCGGACCCGGGCTTCCAGCGCGTCCAACCGGGACACCTGGTCAGGCACCTGGGCACTTGCATTAAGCACATTTTCCGTATTGAGACTCAAAGCCTTGAGGAACATCCAGCCCACGCGGCCGGCTGTAGCCTTCTCCTCCTACGGCAACTGCTCAGCCAGAGCCTGTAGGGCCCTCTCCACGCTCGCCGGAGAGCCGTCCATGTCCTCCCACCCCTCCTTGGGGGTCCAACTCCTGAGAACAGTGGCCAGTGGACACCATACACTGTGTGGGGGCCACACATCCTCCTGCCCAGAGTCAGACGCCATTCCTACCTGGTCGGAATCTTGCTCACCATGCCAGGTGTCTGAGTGGGTGGAGGCCTCCTTGTAAGCTATCCGCAAGCTTCGGATCCTAAGGCCGCAGCAGACCAACAAAAGGAGGACACCGCCTTCTATGCCCAAGAAGGTGGTGTGCCAGCTGGAGGCTCGAGTCTCCCAGGCAGACCGCGCCTCCCGTTCCCGGTGTCGCTCCTCATGGGCCTCCCGAAGCTGGGCTCTCACACGAACAAACCACTCCACCATGCTTCGGTAGGTTTTGGCTGGCACCATACCCTGCTCGCTGCGCCATTTGTCGTGCGGGGAGGCCTGCAGGGTCTCTGGTCCCGCTCCCCACATAACACAGGATATGGTGAGGCCAAAAAGGAACACCCACGGAGCCATAGGTAGGGGAGTCATACCACTACGGTCTCACTGGAGGCTGGGTTCACTGGACGTGCGACCTGCTGTCCGTTTTGTCTACAACCCACCGACGACTCTCTTTCACTCTCCTCCACTCTCCTCGGCTCTCCTTCGTAGCCGCAGCAGTGATATTAGTGGCTAATGGCTTAATGGCTACAGCTGACGGCCAACCAGCCCCAGCTGATGGCCATCTACTACCCGAGCCAGCACCCCTCCACGTGAGGCTGAGAGCCTGTAAACTACTTTCTGGGGCTCTGCCCCCACAGGCAGACAATCAAATTTCCAGGAGGTATCCTTGACTTTCTTCTTCTTTCTTTCTCTTTTAAGTGTGTTGTCAGAGAGTGGGTAGGCATTCCAGGATATAGGAACAAAGTCTTGTGAACAAAGCCAAGCAGGCCAAGCATTTATTAAAATAAAATGTAGTCTCAAAATGCAGTTTATAAGTGCAGGAAGAAAGTGACTGCAGTCATAATGTTTTGAAAAGTGCCTTCAGATATACAGTCTGTTGAATATCTTCAGTGTTGGCATATTTTTATTTGTTGAGGAATGGATATGCCATCTAGAAATGGTTATGGGACTTTCAGAGCTAGGTATTAAGAACGAAGCTGTTAATCTGACTGTGGGTGTGTGGGGACAGAGCCAGGAGCGCAGTTTCCAGGCTCTCGCCCTCATGTGGAAAGGTGCTCACTTGGGTAGTAAATGGCCATTAACTGTGATTGGATGGCCATCAGCTGTGGCTAGTTGGCCGTCAGCTGTAACCAGTGAGCCATTGGCCAGTAATATAACTGCTGTGGCTACGCTAGCAGAAAATGGGGGCTAGCAAGAAGATGGTGGCTGAGCCTGCAAGCTGTGCAGTGAGGGTTGCGAACAGTGTGGCTCCTGCTTCCTGTTTCTCTAACCCAGCTGCCAGCGAGAATATAGTGGTATGACTCCCCTACCTATGGCTCCGTGGGAGTTCCTTATGTGGGGAGTGGGAGCAGAGACCCTGCAGGCCACCATGCACTACAAATGGTGCAGTGAGCAGGGTTTCCTGCATGACAGGGTGTGTGTGTGCCCACATAGCTATGGCATTACGCCTGAGGGTGTTTTTCTGAGTGACAGTCTAAGAAATGCTATGTGATCCTGAGATTCTGAGATAAGAGGACCACCACCAGGAGTCTTGTTTTCATGAGCAATATGTTCCTAAATAAAATGGAGCCTAGATGTTCCCTGTGGTGGTGGGTGGGATTGGGCGGGGGGGAGGCAGAATCTCCACATGAAGAGGGATGTTCTTTATTCCCTATAAAGGCATCTTCCTCTGGAGGATCTTTCACCAGTGACTGGTCCTTCACCATCTTGTCTGGGGCTGGGAAGGTGCTGACTGTGCTGTGGTGTATTGCCTTTAATGCTCTGACCCAGGGGTGGGTGGACAGAAATACTGGGCCAGGTTGGCCATTGGAAGGAGGCTTTATTGCAGTGCAGGGATGGTAGAACTCACAGATCTTTAGTTTATTGTCCCATATCCTGCTTCTTTCCCATTTTACAGTCATGAAATCTAGACTCAAGACTAGAGGGCAGGGTAGCAGGGATGGAAGGTTGGATGGACAAATAGTACTAAATTAAAAAGAGGAGAGAAAGTTGGAGGCTAGCCCAAGTCCTAATTAGGATGCCTGGTGAGACAGGGGACTGGTCTAGGGCTGGAGAGAGACCCTTTCAGGTATTCTGGCTGATGGGCAGGAAGGAATACTTGGATTGCATTACTGAGTGGTCTTCCTCAAGAGTAGTCTGGCCCAGATCCTAGAAAACTCACCACAAATTCCTTAACAGAGGGAGCTCGAATAGGTAAATGTAGGTCTGTGGTCTATGAGAGCAATTACTTTTGCCCTTGACAAGTGGAAAATGAGAATGTTGCCTCTGGGAGGAGGAAGTGGGTAGATTTGAACCTTTGAGATGGATTTGAGGGTCTAGGAATAAGCTGACACCAAATAGTTTTGACGCTGGTAGCCATTCTCTTATGTGTATCCTGAGGTGAACAAGGGTTAGGGTTGTAATAAACATGTAGCCACGAAAAGTGATTTCTTTTAAAGTCAACTTTCATGCTTAATTACTATATCATGCCCAAGACAGAAAGGAGTCTAGAATATCAAAATCAATAGATTACCTGGAAATGCCATTTATCTGATTATTTCCCTTCTTTTTCTCTAAAGAATCCTCTACATCCAAATTTTAAATAAATTTTTATTTTCGGTGACTCTGATTGGAGGAATTAGGGAATGAATAACAGACGAAAAGGCAGCCTGGGGAACCTGCCTGGTGACCTGCTTAGACTGCAATGAAAACCTACTGAGCACCGAGTAAGTGCCAATCTAATAATTAGATATTAGATAAATATTATCTCATCAACTTAAACCCTCACAATAACCCTGGGAAGGCAATATTTAGTGAATCTTAGAGTGGACTGGCTCAAGGTCACAGCATTAGTAAATAGCAGTGTTGGGAACAAGCCATTGCTCAGTCCACTCCACCATGTTTCCTTCTGATGAGTTAATATCCACTGAACACGCACCTAGGGCACAGGACTGCACAAGAGTGTGTGTGTGAGCATGCACATGTACACCAGAGTTCTCATTACTTCTTTCTCCTCTACTAAACAGATGCCCTGTTGTATGACATATGACTAGGCTCTGGCTTTCCAAAGGCTGGGCAGTGCCTGGCATAGGGACTCAGCAACCAAGAAAGACAAAAAGAATTACTGACTGGTTTTTCTCCAGGGTCTGAAATAACTCAGAAGTGCAGCAGCAGTGACCATCACAACAAGTAGACTCACAGGCAGCCAAGGAACCAGCCAGTTGCTGCTGGTGGGGGAGGATAAGACCTGAGGTCCTGGGAGGTGAGTAGGGGTGACCATGAATGTTGAGGATGAAATTCAGAAATACATTCCAAACAGGCATACAAGAGGCAGAATGGCTGGCATTAGGGGGAACCACATGGCCTGGACAAGCCTTGTAGATGGGAATTAGGGATGACTCCTAGGATGCCCACATGGAAGGGCAATACCATGGAGGACCACATTGCCCCACCCTATTGTACATCCCATTCTCCATGGACGTTATTGTTTCCCCACCAGGTTCAGTGGACAGATACTCCAAACAGGGTCCATGCTCAGCCATGCAGTGCCTACTATGGGCCCAGCATTGTGCCCACGTGGTGGGAGGTACATAGAGAAGTGAGGTCTGACCCCAGACAGCATGTGGGGATCAGAGCTGGCTGGGGTACAAGACATACCATCCAGGGAGAGTATCTCAGCCTGGCTTCTCTCTCTGGATATGCTGTTTTAACCTCACAGATGTAGTTTCCAGCATCCTTCTCTGATGTCACCAGGAAGATGAGGAGGCCGCTCCACCACAGGGAACCGAGTGATCTCCTCATCAAGGTAGAATTGTACAGGATAGGAGGGGAGCCCCTCTGGGACTCATAGAGGAATTCCACCATGTCCCCACAGTGAGGCTGGAGTGCCTGGGGCTCAGGGTGAGCAGAGGATGGGACACAGGACCTGGGGCAGCACCCAGGCCGAAAGGTCAGCTGGGGCACCCGGGCTCCTGGCTCCTCCCTTAAGGGCTCCTACTCATACTCCTAGAGGGCCCCACTGCCCAATGCCCAGACCACTGGGGAGTGTCTCTCTTCCTCCCCCACTTACCCCACACTCTGATCTCCAGCTGGTGGCTCTGTTTCTGGACCCTGCCATCCTCAGGGATCACCTCGCACCAGTAAAGCCCAGAGTCTCTCTCTCTGGCTGCTGAGATGCACAGCTCTGGGTGGAGGTCCCTGTTCTGCAAGATGTGGCCCTCCTTGTGGAAGGAGAAGAGGAGCCGTGAGGTCAACCTTTGGGGGTGCAGCTTCGTCTGGCATCTCGGGGTCAGCAGGCTCCCCTCATGGGGCTTGGGATAGGGGACAGCACTCAACACAGGAGGCAGGAACAGCTCTGGGAGAGGCAGGCGCAGAGTTCAGGAGGGAAGTCCTGGATAATGAGGCCCCAGGAGGCTGAGGGAGACACTGTTATTGTCCCCCAGGAACTGGTCTCTCATCCTACCCACTGGCTCTGAGATGATTCCCACACAACCCCAGTCTCTGGGATCCCAGAAGGCCAGAGCCAGAGGGCCATAGAGGTCATCTAGTCCCCAGAGGGGAGGGGTCTGGCCCAGGGTCTCCGTGGGAGGGGCATGGTGAGCAGCAGGGCTGATTCAGGACTCTTCCCTCTTCTCCAGATGTCCCCTGGCTCCATATATGCCCCATGGGGACAGGGCATGTAGGCAGCATCATGGACATGTCAGGGTCCTGTGGATTGGCCCACCATCAGGGGCAGCCAGAGGGAGGGGTGCTGCCCAGAGAGCTGCTGACCTCTAGAGACCAGATCCCAGAGCAGCACCTTACTCTCCCCAATGCCCTCAGCTGGTGACTCACCTTGGACTTGAATCATGGCCATTCCTGAGGCTTGTCTGTCCATTTGTGGGAAGTACATCACCTCCCCAGTGCAGCTGTACTGGCCACCGCTCCTCATGGCTGCTGTCCCCGTGAACAGAGGCTGGTTGTCCTTAGAGAAATGCAGGACTTTCCCATCTTTATAGCACTTCACGTAGGACAGGTTTACGTTCTTCTTTCCGTGGCACCACAGAGTCAGGATGTCTCCTTCAAACACAGGGTCTGGCCAGGCTTGGAGCAACAGCCAGACTGTGAGACATGGGAACAGGGTCACCATGAAGCAGATCCCATCAGTCAATTTTCTCCCTCTGTCCCAGCTTAGAGCCTCCCACTGGGGATGGAGGTTCCTGGATTGCACTTCACATCTGTTGCTGTCCCTCAGTTCTTCATGCCCAGGTAGGACAAAGCCGGACCTCGACTTCCTTCACTCCCTCTCCTTCCCTTTCCTCTTCTTTCTCTTCCCTTCTTCTCTTTATTCCTCTCCCTCCCCTCCCCTTCTCTTCTCTCCCTGCACCTTCTCTCTGGCCTTCTCTCCCACCCTCCTTGTCTCCTTTTATATTGTAGTTTTCTCCACTACCTGACCAAGCTTGGGTTCAAGTTGGATTCTTTCCATCCATTGCTCTGCCTCATTCCTCCTGCCCCAATTCTCACTCCCCTAGATTGGCTTCTCAGGCCCTGGCTACCCCATTGCAACTTCTTGTGTAGCCTCCCAAAAGGTGCTGGAGGGGTGGGTGTTGGACGTGCCACAGCCTGGGCTTGCTTGCCCAGCCTCCATCTCCATCCTCTGCAAGGGGTTTCATTTCCACCACAGTCATGGGGTGGCATCTATCATTTCTTTCCCAGGCTGTTCTGTCCCCAACCATACTTCTTTGACAGGGCAGACACTAGTCCCAGATGGCCTCAGGGCCAGGATGGAAGGCCGGAGCATAATGATGACTAATCATATAGGGAGCCCTGTCATCAAGGCTTGTAGGGGAGCCCCTGCATATCCTGCCTTTGCCTGGATCTCCTTGGATCCTTAGGACCCACTTCCCTTACCCTGTAATTAGTGATGTTCACAGGGTAACTGAATTATGAGCTTTGCTTCCACGGCTACTCTTTCTAGCAGCACCAAATGTTGGTTTGCATTGTTCCTCCCTGGCATCACAGAACATGCGCTTGGAGGTCAAGATGATCATAGATTAGAGTCTTCTCCTACTTGACAGAATGTCTGATGGACGTCAGTGGGACAGGATAGGTGGGAGTGTAGAGAGCTGAAGGATTAAGAATCTATAGACAACATGCCTGCTTCTCTGACCATGAAAGGTAGGGAAAGGAGTCCAGGGCTTTGATGAGTGGACAATACAGCAGCTCCAGAGCCACGGAAAGGAGGAGACAGAGGTCAGTGCTACCGTGTTTCCCTGAAAACAAGACCTAGCCAGATAATCGACTCTAATGTGTCTTTTGGAGCAAAAATTAATATAAGACCCGGTATTATATTATATTACATTATATTATATTATATTATATTATATTATATTATATTATATTATATTATATTATATTATACCTGGTCTTATATAAGACCGGGTCTTATATTACAGTAAAATAAGACCGGGTCTTATATTAATTCTTGCTCCAAAAGACACAGTAGAGCTGATTGTCTGGCTAGGTCTTATTTTTGAGGAAACATGGTACTTATAAGGAAGTAGGATGGAGACCCAGAGCCACTCTACTAGGACTTGAGTTACCCTAGAATTTCCTGCAGCCTGAGACCAGTGGAGTCCTGGTTTTCTCCTCTTCCTGGCATTAGCTAAAACTCCTGAAGAAGGGGCCTAGACTGATACTGCTCTAAAGCTGTTTCTGTGAGACCTAATTGTTGTTTTATCCCCATCCATTAACTTTTAGCCCAGAGACACACTTGGAGATAGAAGAGGCATAGACAAGACTCACCAGTTTTCCCAACACAGGGATCTGCAAGAGAACAAAGTGACAGAATTAGGTTAAATAGCAGAAAGAACTTTCTGACAAGGAGGCTTGTCACCTCAGGAATAGCAGCTAACATCCATTCAATCAAGCAACCTGCCAGCCACCTAATCATCCAACCACCCAACATTCCAGCCACTCAATCACCTAACCACCCAGCCACCCAGCTATCCAGCTACCCAGCCACTTAGCCACCCAGCCACCTAACTGCCCAACCACCCAACCTTCCAGTCACCTCATCACCCAGTGACCCAATTACCTAAACACCAAGCCACCAGACACTCAGCCACTTAGCCACTCAACTTTTATGGTGGACACACTGCCTGGAATCCTTTTCCCTATCTCAGTTCAATTGTCACCTCCTTAGACGTGTCTGCCTGAGACTCTCCAATCAAAAGAATTCTCCTCAATCACTATTACCATGTCCCATTGTATTAACAAAGTACTTATCACGATTTGAAATTACATTATTCATTAAAGTACCTGTCTCCTCAGACTAGAACGTAAGCTCCATCAGAGCAGGGACTCTGCTTGTCTTGCTCATAGCCATATATTACCTGTGTGGAGAACACAGTCTGTGTCCAGTAAACATCTCTTGTGCCAAGTCATGCAGGACAGGGAACAAAATGTAGAAGACACAGGACTAGACTCTTGCCCTAGTGTGCATGAGGGTCCTATCTACACCTATAGAAGAACTCAGATAGCAAAGGCAGGACCTGATTCCTGTGGTCCAACGTCCACAGAGCTCTTAGGAATAGAGTATGGAAGTGAGCAGATGAAGGAGGTGAGGTTTCTCTGGAGGAGTGATCATTAGGGATGTGGGACAGGAACAGGCAGCTCGAATCAATGAGACAACTATGAATAAGCCAGTGTGTCACATACTGTACTCGCACCTTGTATCCACCGCACTAATGCTTTTACATGAAAGAGTATTTGAGGAGAATACATGGTCTGGGAAGAGAGGCCAAGCCACAAATAATGACAGATGAGGTTAGACAGATACAAATAGTGCGAGGCACGGAGGACCCTCAATTGAGGGTCACAGTTAGATATGAAGCAGTGGAGAGTGTTCTGGACTTTAGGGCAAGGGATGAAACAATGAATGGTATAGGACTGAGTGCAGCCAGGCCAGCCAATCCTCATTCATTCACTTGTGTTTTTCGTTGCTGACATGTCCTAGGTGCTGTGCAGAACACTGAGAAATGCAAGAATGGCCTTGGGAGGAGTGGGTGGAGACCCCCTCAGAATAGATTTTTGGCATGTTCATTCAGATGCTGTCATTCTTGCTGTCCACACTGTGAAAGAAGGCTTTTCAGCTTTATTCTTTACTCAGCTCAGGGTTAGCTCAGCCACAGGTCCTCAGCGGGTGCAGAATTATGAGTCTCTTTCTTACCATCTCTGTCCATCCCTCCATCTCCCCCCTGGTTCCCATCTAAACACATCTTTTTCTATGAGTTTAGCATAGTGGATAGCATTCAGGGTTTAGAATTAGATGACCTGGACTGTACTCATGAATCCATCTCTTTCTGTGTGAGCTTGAACAAATTGCATAAATTCTGAGAGCCTCCAATGTCTGGTTCTGACTGCAAAGGAAATGATAATAGTCATTTCCTCCTTACAGAATAGTTGTGTAGATTGTATTAACCCACTGCCTGAAATGGTTACTACATTGCCTGCAAGCACAAAGCAGGTCTGGTCTCAGAGTAACTAAGACCTTACTGTGTAGTGGTACCTCCCTTCCTTTCCGCTCTCCATGGGACACAATTTTGCAGCTACAAAGTGGTGAACAAACAGGGTTGAGGGTACTGAAGCCCATAACAAGAAAGAAGGCATCCAGAAAGCACAGAGACACTTCAAATGAGCTCGTGTCCACAGACCCCAGCAACTTGCTGTCCAGGCACTGGAAGACCTGGGAGTAGTGACTGCAGAACCACTCTTGGCAATCAAGACAGCAGCCAACTGGGACATACCGAGTAGGCGACAGCTGCTCACAGCAGTTCCTATAAAGAAGACCACAGTTACTGTTTCCCCGAGAATAAGACCTAGCCAGATGGTCCGGCTAGGTCTTATTTTCTGGGAAACATGGTAGCTATAGGTTGACAAGATGAGGTGACAGTATGATGAGGTAGCCCAGAGCTATTGTCAAACTAAGTTATACAACAGAGTCATAGACAATGGAGGCAGCAGTCGCAATGAGCTCTGTGCTAGTAAGACCAATTGCAGGAGGGGTGAGGAGGTCCAGCTCCCAACCCATTGACAAAATTCATCAAGACCAAGGAGACAAGGACAATGAACAGTGGTTCAGGAACAATTTCCTATTACAGGGATTGGGAGATATTTATTTGAGAAAGATGAGACAGAATCAGGACACAAAATAGTCTTCAAATACATCATGGATGAAGCTTAAAAGAAAGGAGAGACTTATTCTCAGTTACTTCATAGGAGAGAAGAGAGACTAATTCATGGAAATTAGAGAGTCAGGGAGGCAGGTGTCAGCTCAACATTAAAAACTATCTCATAATTGAGCTACACCACATAGCAATACGCTGCTTGCCAAGTGGTGGCTGCCATGTTGCTGGGAGCTGGGTGGTCATGTGGAAGTCCTGTGACATCTGTCATGGATGCTGTATGTGTATGGGGGGTGGGTTCCAGTACTAGGACTGAACTTAGCTAATGCAGGGCTCAGAATAAAATTAAGGTTCATCTCCTAAACTTTAAATACATTTTTAGTGTACATCCAGCCATGTGCCAGCATGTTCAATGTCAGGGCCCCCTAGCCTCTTGAATCCCTGATAGCCAATAATAGTAATAGGCACCATTTATTGTGTGACCATGTCGTGCCAGGCACTTTAAATAAATGAATTTTATTTTCCAGTTTCTCCTGATTAGAAACAACTACATCCAGATCAGGGGTAGTGAAGTACAAAGGAGAAAGTATGGGGTTTCACATCAAGTGGACTTGAGTTTGCATCTCTGTTTTGCTCTTGTTAGAAGGGTAATTCTAGGCAAGGTTTTTTACGATCTATTTCAAGTTATTCGTGTGTCATTTTTTAATTAAAATTTATTTGGGTGACAATGGTCAACAAAACTACATAGGTTTCAAGTGTACAATTCTATAATACATCATCTATAGATTGCATTATGTGTTTACCACTGAGAGTCAGTTCTCCTTCCATCACCATATATTTGACCCCCTTTACCCTCTTCTGTCATTTCCCCTCCCCCCTTACCCTCTGGTGACCACTAAACTGTTGTCTGTGTCTATGAGTTCCTTTATTTGTTTGTCTTGTTCCTTTGTTGCCTTCAGTTTCATATCCCACATTTGAGTAAAATCATATGGTTCTCGACTTTTTCTGTCTGACTTATTTCACTTAGCATAATAATCTCAAGATCCATGCATGTTGTCGCAAATGGCAGTATTTCATCTTTTCTTATGGCAGAGTAGTATTCTATTGTGTATATATACCACATGTTCTTTATCCAATCATCTATCAAAGGATACTTTGGTTGTTTCCACGTCTTGGTCACTGTAAACAAAGCTGCAATGAACATCGGAGCACATATGTCTTTACAGATAAATGTTTTCAGATTTTTTGGGTAGATACCCAGGAGAGGGATTGCTGGGTCATATGGTAATTCTATTCATAATTTTTTGAGGAACCTCCACACTACCTTCCATAGCGGCTGCTCCAGTCTGCATTCCCACCAACAGTGTATGAGGGTTCCTTTTTCTCCACAGCCTCTCCAACACTTGTTACTATTTGTCTTGTTGATGATAGCCATTCTGACTGGGGTGAGGTGATATCTCATTGTGGTTTTGATTTGCATTTCCCTAATAGCTAGTGAAATAGAACATTTTTTCATATATCTGTTGGCTATTTGTATGTCTTGTTGGTAGAAGTTTCTGTTCATGTCCTCTTAGGCAAGTTTTTAACCTTTTTAAACCTCAGTTTTCTCAACTGTTTGAAAGGGATAAAAAATAAACAAACAAAAAAAACCTGTCCTGTAAGGCTCTGAAGGTTGGATGAGATCATGTACACACTACAAAGTAGGTATTCAGTGTTTTTGTTGTTGTTGTTGTTGCTGTTGTTTTTCTGTCTTTCTGTCCACACTCAAGAGGAAATAGCAGCTCTGCACTTACAGTCACTCTGTTCCTACACATCCAGCTACAGGGTCTATATCTTAGGCTGGTTTTCTGGGGTCCTGAGCGTGAGGTATAACCCAGTCATGCCTGGGTTCTCCATTACACTGTCCACTATTCAGCCAGTCACTGATTCTCTCTTTCTTCTCTTCCTTTGTTCTCTCCCACCTAGATCCTCAGTTCCAAGCTGGTAAGCTCTTGGACTATATCTAGTCAAGTCCAAGGGCTGTTCCTGTTACAAGGTAGCAATTTGCCCTCGGGAAACTTTCATCTGGAGTATATCCAGGCACTGGGCAATCCTGTCTCTGTTCTTAACTGTGAGCATAAATTTTCTCCCTTGTCCAAATGGCTTTTCGTAGAGCACACAGGGTAACACAGTGATGTTGGGGAAGAAAAAGCACTGAGTGGAACAGGTATTTTCCTCACAGGGGTCAAATTCCCACAAACTCTGTTCAGAAAGAGATTGTATTTAGGAATGGTTTTGCTTTTCTGGTTCAAGGAAAACAAACTAACAAACTACTAGGACCAAGTTTAAAACAAAAAGTAAGTCAACTCAGAAACTGTAAGGTAAAGTGAAATATATGCCCAGACTTGTTCCTTTTAAGTGTAGCAGGGTGACAGTAGCTGAGACTGAGCTGAGTCTGGGAGAGTCCAGGGATCCTCCCTGCCCACAATCCTCTACCCATAGACCAGTCCCTTCAGTCACTGGACTGGGTGACTAATTCCAGGGCAAGGGGGTCAAGAAGAGATATATGGATCAGGGAGAATGGATTCGAACCTTCAAACCAGACCCAAGGACAAGTCAGACCAGGAACAGAACCTCCCCACCCCCGCCCCACCCTCCACATGTTGTAGGTAGAAAAGAAACGGTCAATTTGAAAAGGACTTTGGACACTCAGAGCATAAACCTCTTGAGCAGATGAGAAGCCCAGTCATGGTTGACGGATTCCAAGAAAATGCTGAGGCTTCATGAGAATATGTATCCTTGTAAAACCACACCTCCCACTGTTGAGCAAATGCATGGAGCTGCTGTTCCCCGCTTCCCTGATCTTTTCCCCTCTCCAGCAGTAGCCTCCTTTCCTTCTATAACCTTGCTTTCCTTTCTTTCCTTTTGAGACAGCCCTGATAGGTACTTTTTTTTTTTTTTTTTTTTTAGTTTCAGGTGTACAAAACAATGCAATACCATGTTCCCCCCAAAATAAGACCTACCCGGACAATCAGCTCTAAAGCGTCTTTTGGAGCAAAAATTAATATAAGACCCGGTCTGACATGGTAGTTAGACATTTCACCCCTCACAAACTGATAACCCTCCTCCCCCAATCTATTGCCCCTCTGACATCGTATATATCTATTACAATCCCATTGACTCTATTCCTTATGCTGTACTCCATATCCTGTGAATATATATACATATATATACATATATACATATATACATATATACATATATATATATATATATATATATATATATATATATATATTAAGTTATAGTTGACATACAATATTATTCAGCTTCAGCTTCAGGTGTACAGTGCAGTGGTCAGGCATCTACATCATCCCTGAGGTGGTGTCCCTAATGAGACATGTGCCCATCTGACACCCTACAAAATCTTTACAATGTTATTGATTATATTCCCCAAACTGTCTTTCATATCCCCATGGCAATACTGTAGTTACCAATTTATGCTGTCTAATACCTTCCCCTTCTCCCTCATCCCCACCCACCTCCCTTCTAGCAACCACTTGATGGCTCTCTTAACGTGATGTCACAGGGTAAACATGTTGTTGGGCCTCAGGATGTGATTTTCAGCCTCCCTAATTTAGCTCGATACACTAAAGGGTTGCCCTTCCAAGGACCCAGGAAAATGGACAGGAAACAACTGGGAGTCCCCCACACCCCCATCACCATTTCTCTCAAGCTTGTCCACAAACACACACTTGTCCCAAGCTCTAGCCATAAACTCACATGAACTGAGAAAGGTGAAATCAGAAACTTTGTATCTCAGGAATGACTTACAATTTTTGGTGCCAGGAGGAGATGCCGACGGTCAATGACTTACCAAAGAGCAGCACAGCCTTCCAGAGCAGCATGGGGCCTGGCTTGGCACGGAGCACAGAGCAGGTCAGATTGAATGTAACCAGAGGCAAAGTTGGGGGAGAGCATCTAGGCCACAGGACCATGGGGCATGGGTGATCCTTCTGATGTGGGCAGTGTTACTGCTCGAGAGTCTAAATAGAGGAAGTGGGGAAGAAACTTTAAAAGCTCAAATTGGTATTTCCTCTTTGGTTGAAAGTCTTATTACTTGAATGAATTTTCTTGACCACGAAGCATGAAGGAGTTAGGTAAATCACTAGTAAGCTTTGAAAAGCTCATTCTAGAAACCTGAGAGGGCCATGACTATGGAAAGATCCAGAGACTGCCAGAATTTTCTTGGTTTCAGCGTCAGGTACCACAGCGCTGGAAACAATAAGATCATGTATTCCCCAACCCTGAGTGACCTCCAGTTATCAAATTTTCCCTGCCCTCCAAGGAGAAGTGTGTCTGTTCACTGTAATGTGGTGGAGAAGTGGAATATTGAAAATGGTCCCAGGAGTATCATCAGTTCAGGAGAGAATCAGGGATTGATAAGGTTGGAGTAGAATGGGGCTAGAAGTTCTGACTCCGAGACTTTAAGACTGTCAGATTATTATTTTGAGAAGAACTATTTATTAAAAGACACCATTAAGGGAGTGAGTAGGCAAGCCATAAGGTGATGAGATATTTTCAATACATATGGCTGACAAAGGACATATACCCAAAATATAAGAATTTCTATAAGTCAGTAAGAAAAAGACAGATAACACACTAGAAAAATGGCAAAATAATTGAGTAGGTACTTTACAAAAGCAGGTGTCCAAGTGCCAAGTAAACATAGGAAAAGGAACTTGACTTCATAAATCACTGTGGAAATGCAAATTTTTTTTTAAATTAAATTTATTGGGGTGACAATTGTTAGTAAAGTTACATAGATTTCAGGTGTACAATTCTGTATTACATCATCTATAAATCCCATTGTGTGTTCATCACCCAGAGTCAGTTCTCCTTCCATCACCATATATTCGATCCCCCTTACCCTCATCTCCCACCCCCCACCCCCAACCCCCCTTACCCTCTGGCAACCACTAAACTATTGTCTGTGTCTATGAGTTTCTGTTTCTCACTGATATGTGGTATATAAACCAAAAACAACAAAAGAACAAGACAAACAAATGGGAAATGCAAATTTAAACTACAATGAGATACCACTACACCTGCCATAAGAATCACCAAAACTGTAAAGATGGACAATTCAGAGTGAGGATGCAAAGCAACCAGAGCCCTTGTATACCTCCATTGGGAGCATGAATTGGTGCAGCCACTTTGGAAAACTGCATGGCAGAAGCTACTAAAACTAAATATGTGGATACCTGATGACCCAGCATTTTCACTCCTAGGTTGAAGTTGAACAGAAATGCCTATGTGTGGGCACCGAAAGATATCCAAGAATGTTCACAACAGCATTGCTTGTTATGGTCCCCCAACTGAGAAGGAAGCCAGACCCCCCATCTTCTTTGAGGACAGAACATGTGAGTTAAAGGTAAGCTGGGGAGCTGGGTAAAATATCAGCAAGCTCTTTCTAACAGTAATGTCTGCCTTGGAAGTCTTTAGGTGAGAAGTTCCACACAGTCTGGAAAGAATTTCATGTGCTTATTGCCTAAGGCAGAACTGGAGAGGGTGAATTTTTCATTTTCTTGCCCTAGATTCTCTGATTCACTGGAAGAAGGAAACCAGTCAGGCACCTCCAGGCCCTTCTTTTGTGACTCAGTTGACTAGGAGAGAGGTAAAATAGTGAGGACGTAAGGTAGGAATTGGATATCTTGTCCACTTACCTGAACATGTCAATATTTATATTTTCCTCTATTGTCCTCTTTCCAACAGATCTCCAGAGTTGAGTTGTCTCCACCTTTGTTCAACTGCAGGTTCAGAGGGTGGGGCGGTAGCCCTGCAGAGCTGCAGCTGAGGTAGGAGACAGGGGCAACTGCAGACGGTCTAGCTCGCAAGAGCTTGTGGTGCTTTGCACACAGAACACTTGAAGCCTCTGCCCCTGGCTACTTCCGCATATACTAGGTTAAAGCAGCTTGAGTATGTGAACTCTTTTTGACTTACCTCTCTACCCCTGCACAGTGAGATGTTGCTGCACCTTCAGAGGTGTTAATGAGATTGGCTCTCTGAGCTGAACCAGCTGCATACTCTTCCCCTGGGGATGAAGGTGACCCTAGTGGAGTGGGGCAACTGCCAGGTTGGGAATCTTCCAGGACCCAGGTTGCCCTTGAACCAAGACTGGGATAGGTTAGGAGAGGGATCAAAACCCATAGTACTAATACTCTAAGGGAAACAAGGGGCTAAAAGGAGGTAGGGAGGATAATAGAGTGGGGATTTCCATCCGGAAGGGGCTTAAAGCCCAGGTGTCCTCATTACTCAGGATCAATTGGCAGGAGAGTAGCTATCAAGGACAATAGGTGTTGGGATGGGAAGAGTCAGTCCCATTCTTGGAAGGTAAGAAGGGAGAGCAGAGCAGCTGGGGTTGGGGACAACTCTGGGTATAGAGACAACATGGTGGGCTCCAGAACCACCGACTTGAGCTTAAACCCTCGCTCTGGGCTCTAATGTGCTGATAGCACATTTCCTACCCTCTCTGCACCTCGGGGTCCTTATCTCTGACATGGACACACGACGACCCCTGCAGCAGAGGCTTGTTATAGAGGTTAAATGAGATAAAAGCATGCTATCTAATAGAACTTGCTGTGATGTTGAAATGTTCTCTGGACTGTCCTGTAGCTACTAGCCACATGTAGCTATCGAGCACTTGAATCAGCTAGTGAGATTGAGGAACTAAAATTTTAATCGTTGTTAATTTTACTTACTTTAAGTAGCTGATTGGATATTGCAGGCTTTGAACAATGCCTGGCAAGTAGGAAGTAACTGTGGTTTTTGAGAAAGTCAGGTGGCCTTAAACCACCAGAGTCTTCCTCACAACCTTAGCTTTTACCAGTAATTGCCAGAGAGGTGAAGTGATCTGTGCAAAGCTTCTCAACCAAAAAGCCTCCTCGGATTGGAGCCACATCCTTAGCCAGAACTGGAGGTCCAAGGAAAGACCTGAGGCCATTCTCTGAGTTAGGTCCAAAAGAAAGAACAAACTAGGAAACATATCAAAAGTCTAGAATTTAGGACAGAAGCTGAAAAGACCAGGAGTCAGTGAAGATGCAGCCAGGCTGGGAAAAAAAGCTCTGGGCCTGGCCTGCAGGGGACAGGAAATGCTATGAGACATCTAGTCACCACCTCTTTCCCTCTTCTCCTTTCCTAGCTTCCTTGTGGAAAACAACTGGAGAGAATTTTGGAAGGGTCAGCGGAAAAAGTTTGTGTTAGGACTGCAGCGACCTCTTGTGGCTAATGGGCAACAATTACCCTAAGGAGGGATTTAAAATGTACTGAAATGTCATTCTCTACCCACCCACCCATCCGTCAAACTATTTTTATTTTTATTTTTATTTTTTACAGCTCTTTTCTCAATGCTCAATTCATCCCTGCTTCTGGGAGCTCAGGGAGAGACAGGCATATAGCCTTTGCACTTCTTAAAACATTTTTCGTGCCTCCATTATTCTATTTTATCGCACTGTATTGTATTTGTTTTATTGTTTCTCTCTACTTCAAGTTTGTGATCTCCTCAAAGGCAAGGGCCAACTCTAATTCATCTCTGTGTCTCCAGGCCTAGCACTACATGAGCTCCAAGATTCACCCAAGTATAATGTTAGGATTTCTGGAGTCAGAAAAATCTGGGTTCTAATCCAGGCCCTGCTGCTTACGGGGTGGAGAACCTGGGGCAGTGGCTTAATTTCACTAGCCTTGTGTTTTAACTCTGTAACATGGTAATAATGATATCCAATTTCTAGTATTGTGGAGAGGATTATACTTTTGCACGCATAATATCGTGTACACTTGTCCCTCTACCTGAAATTGGATTCTACCCTTATGTCTTCTTAGGAAACTTGTACTACCAGTGTTATACTGACCTTTCTCTACTGTGAATTCAGTTTCAACTGGATCTTTCCCATAGGTGCTTCTGAAAGATGCCCTAGTATCTTTCATCTTAAAACCAAATCAAACTTTCTCTTAACTCCATACTCACTGCAAGCCTCCATTCACAGACAATCTACTTGAAAGTGGTCTATGGCTGCCCTCACCGGTTGGTGTTCTGAAACACACTGGTATGCCTCAAATGGTTATAGGTGCTATAAGATATTGATCTTCTCTACTTTCAGGGCTGCTGGGTGGGGCCACACCTCCAGCTGGGAGCAGCCTTGCTCAATTACCCAATGTTCCATTTAAATATAATTTTCTATATGTGTCACAAAGCAAAAGGGTTTGGGAAGCACTGGCATGTATTTTCCGCCTCCTTGTCTGCCCCCTCTCACCCATTCCTCAACACACTCCAATTTGGCTTTAGCCTCCTTCACTCATATCTCCAGCAAATCCACCCAAAAAACAGGTTTGGTCCTCATTCTGTTTAAATGATGCTCATATTGTTATTTTTGATTATTCCCTCCTTCCTTAAACACCTGGACACCAGGACACGTCTCCTGGTTCTCCTCCCCACTCTCTGGCTGTTCCTTCCCACTCTCTCTGCAGGCTCAGTTGCCCTTCTCTAGTGGCTTTGAAGAAGTTATTCAGACCCTGGCCCCAGGCCCTTTTCTCTTTTCACACTATATTTTCTTACTGAATATTCTCATGTGTGCCAGTGGTTTAAATGATCACCTCTAATGCAGCTTGTCCCAAATCTGTCTTTCTAGTGCAGGCCATATGCAGTGTTTTTGATATGAAACTGCTCACCTAAGAACTCTGTGTCGGAGTCGTGTCACAAAAATGGAGGCATAAGGAGTGCTTCTTGAAATCTCCCCTGGAAGTCACAACAAATTGAACAGAAATAATTCAACAAAGGATTCCCTGTACAACACGCAGGTATGTCTGAGACCTGCACATTGAATCACCTGAAGGTGGACGAATCAGGTGAGCTGGAAAGTAGGGAAGGGAGAAGTGCAGAGAAGCAGGTGCAGACCAGAGCTCACTGCAATCATGGGAGAGGGAAGAATTCAGCCTCCAGGCACACCCTCTGTGGCCCACAGTCCTGCCTGAGGGATCAGCATATAATACGGCTGACCCAGTGCTGGCGGCAAAGACCTTGGAACAAAGACTGAATACAGAAGGGTGAGAATAGTGGTTTAAGCCCTCACTGCCAGGCAGGAAACAGAAAACAAAGACACGGAGGCTGGCTGCCTCCCCCCTCACCACCCTCCTAGAGTTTGCTCCACCCCCACCCTCCCAGTGTTAGAAGCAGGTTCCAGAAGAAATGGTGTCAGATTAAAGAACGGAATATCTACAGCCCTGAGAACTGCAGCTGCAGTCCTGCAGCCACAGACTCACAGTGCAACAAATTCCTGCGAAAGGGAAGAAACGGTAGGGACAAGACAGCTGTGGGTTGGTAGTCACTGTTATTCAGAGCTGCCTCTCTTAGCCCATTGGCCCCCACCTTTCTGGATGGATCCCTGTGGGGGCAACCAGAGCAACTGAGACACACAGGCTCTGAATCGGGCTGCAAGGGTAGCATTAGGATTTCAGGAGCTCAGAACATTATTGCCCTCCACATCCTCCCACAGAAGTGGTGCCCTGAGACTCAGGCAACCTGCTCACAGGGGAGAAGCCACCTTCCAGGAAATCCCCCATCACGTGAGAAACTAGAAGAGTGTAAGAGAAAATAAAATGCTGCGGTGGAAGAGAAAATAAAACAGACCAGCAACACCTACAGGAAAGCAAAAGAAAGACCTCTTCATATCAAACTGCTGCAGAACCCACTCCTGTAGATGCCCAGGAAAAAAAAACAATAATTCATTAACTGCCATGAATAACCAAGGCAAAAAGGCAGCTCAGAAAGAAAATGAAAATTCTCCAGAAAATGAACGTAAAGACATAGAAATATGTGACTTAAGTGACAGAGAATTCAAGATTGCAGTTCTGAAAAAAAATTCAACAAGGTGCAAGAAAACACAGATGGGCAGTTTAATGAACTCAGAAACACAATCAAAAACAAAATGAACATTTTACCAAAGAGATTAAAAAATTTTCCCCCCTTTCTCCTGCCTCCTCCCGCCCCCTCACTCCGGTTCAAGCCATTGTTTTTCAGTCTAGTTGTGTAGGACACAGCTTCCTGGCCCATGCTGGTATTATGAGCCTTAAGCTCCCCCCCCCACCCCCAGCAGTCAGTCGCTGGTCATCTGTTGGCCGCTCACAGCAGCTCATGGCAGCTCTTGCTGGTTGCTGGCCACTCACGGCAGCACATAGCAGCCCACAGCAGCTCACGCCAACCTCTGGCTGCTCACAGCAGCCCAGATCCAGGGAGAGCCGCTGTTCACAATCTTAGCTGTAGAGGGCACAGCACACTGGCCCATGTGGGAATTGAACAGGGGACCTCAGTGTCTGAGCGTTAGGAGCATGGTGCTCCAACCACCTTAGTCACCAGGCCGGTCCGAGATTAAATTTTAAAAAGAATTCTGGAGATTAAGAACTCAATAAAAGAAATGAAGACTGAAATAGCAAGCTTAGGTAATAGAGCTGACCAGATGGAGAAAAGAATTAATGATATTGAAAATAGAAATCTGGCAATGACATAGATGGAAGAAGAAAGAGACTTGAGAGTTAAAAGAAATGACAGAACTCTACAAGAAATTTCTGACTACATCAGAAAGAGCAACATAAGAATAATGGGTATACCAGAAGGAAAAGAGAGGGAGAAGGGAACAGAGAGTGTATTTAAGAAATAGTTGATGAGAACTTCCCAAACTTGTGAAAAGAACTAGATCCTCTAATCCAAGAAGCATATAGAACACCTAATTACCTCAATTTCAACAGGCCTTCTCCAAGGCATATTGTAATGAGCTGTCAAAAATTAATGACAAGGGGGCCGGCCCGGTGGCTCAGGCGGTTAGAGCTCCATGCTCCTAACTCCGAAGGCTACCGGTTCAATTCCCACATGGGCCAGTGGGTTCTCAACCACAAGGCTGCCAGTTCAATTCCTCGAGTCCTGCAAGGGATGGTGGGCTCTGCCCCCTGCAACTAAGATTGAACACGGCACCTTGAGCTGAGCTGCCTCCCAGATGGCTTAGTTGTTGGTTGGAGCACGGACTCTCAACCACAAGGTTGCCTGTTCGACTCCCACAAGGGATGGTGGGCTGTGCCCCCTGCAACTAAAATTGAACACGGCACCTTGAGCTGAGCTGCCGCTGAGCTCCCGGATGGCTCAGTTGGTTGGAGCGCATCCTTTCAACCACAAGGTTGCTGGTTCGAATCCCGCAAGGGATAGTGGGCTGTGCCCCCTGCAACTAGCAATGGCAACTGGACCTGGAGCTGAGCTGCGCCCTCCACAACTAAGACTGAAAGGACAACAACTTGAAGCTGAACAGCACCCTCCACAACTAAGATTGAAAGGACAACCACTTGACTTGGAAAAAAAATCCTGGAAGTACACAGTGTTCCCCAATAAAGTCCTGTTCCCCTTCCCCAATAAAATCTTAAAAAAAAAAAATTAATGACAAAGAAAGAATTCTCTAGGCAGCCAGGAAAAAGAAGATGGTAACCTACAAAGGGAAGCCTACTAGATTATCATCAGATTTTTCAGCAGAAACTCTACACACCAGGAGGGAGTGGAATCAAATATTTAAACTATTGAAAGAGGGAAATTATGAGCCAAGAATAATATATCCAGCAAAGATATCCTTTAGATATGAAGGAGGACATATAGAAGCTGAGGGAATTTTCTAACTCAAGACCTGCATTACAAGAAATACTGAAGGAGGCTATTTGACCTGAAATAAAAAATCAAACAAATACAAAACCATGAGCAGTATTATGAACAGAACAGACAGAAACAGGAAATGGCAACCCCTACACAAAATAGGGTACTATACAGTTAAACATTACATAAAGTGTAAAGAAGAAAAATAACATTAAAAAAAGAGGAAAAAGAAGAAAAGACAACTTGCTACTGCAACTCAGAAATCAAGTCACAGCTGAAGTAGGGATAACTTGTAAAAACAAAAACATAAAAGGGGAGAGAGTAAAGGCCTGAACCTGCAAAGGGGAATGGAGATAAGAAGCATGCTGAAGAAAAAGGACTATGGTACATAGAAACTTTCTTTTACATAAACTTAATGGTAACCATTTAATAAATAAATAAAAATCCAGAACTGAGATATGTAACATAAAAAAAAGAAGAAACAGAGGGAAAAATCATAGAATACCACCACACTGAAATAACAGACAGCAACAAAAAGGCAAAGAAACAATGAAGACACTGAGTCACCAGAAAAGAAAAGATAGAGTGATAGGAAATCCTCACATATCAATAATCACCCTAAATGTAAGTGGACTGAACTCACCAATAAAAAGGCACAGGGTAGCATATTGGATCAGAAACCAAAACCCAAACATGCTGCCTCCAAGAGACGCATCTTAGCTACAAAGACAAGTATAGACTCAAAGTGAAAGGATGGAAATTGATACTTCAAGCAAATGGTATCCAGAAAAAAGCAAATGTAGCTATACTTATATCAGATGAGATGGACTCCAGGATAAAAAAGGTAACAACAGACAAAAATGGACATTTCATAATGAAAAAGTGGACAACAAAACAAGAAGACATACACTCATCAATATATATGCCCCCAATCAGGGAGCACCAAAATATACAAAGCAGCTACTAAGAGAATTAAAGGGAAAAAAAATGACCAAAACACAATTATAGTAGGGGAGTTAAATACATCATTGACAACTATGGATAGATCACTCAAGCAGAAAATGAATAGGGAAATATAAGCCCTAAGTGACACATTAGACCAATTATAGAGCACTTCATCCTAGAACATCAGACTATATGAGTACATTCTTTTCTAGTGTACATGGAACATTCTCAAGAATAGACCATATACTGGGACATAAAACTAGCCTCAGCAAATTTAAGAAGATTGAAATCATACCAAGTATATTCTCTGATGGCAAGGCTTTGAAATTGGATATCAACTGCAAAAAGAAAGCAGGAAAAACCACAAATACAAGGAGATTAAACAACATGCTTTTAAAGAATGACTGGGTCAAAGAATAAATAAGAGGGGAGATCAAAGATACCTAGAAACAAATGAGAATGAAAATATATCCTATCAAAATTATTGGGATGCAGCAAAAGAAGTAATAAGAGGGAAATTTATAACATTACAGGTATATCTCAAGAAAGAAGAAAAATCCCAGATAAACAACCTAACATTACATTAAGAACTAGAAAAAGAACAACAAATGAAACCCAAAGTCAAAAGAAGGAAGGAAATAATAAAAATCAGAGCAGAATTAAATGAAATAGGGAACAAAAAGACAATAGAAAAAAATAATGCAACGAAAATCTGCTTCTTTGAAAAGATTAATAAAATTGACAAACCCTTGGCTGGACTCACTAAGATAAAAATGGAAAAGACACAAAAAAAGAAAATCAGAAATGAAAGAGGGGAAGTTACCACAGATGACACAGAAATACAAAGGATCATCCAGCAATACTATGAAGGATGATATGTCACCAAATTCAATAACCTAGAAGAAATGGACATGTTCTTAGAGACACGTAGCCTTCCTAGGCTGAATCATGAGGAACTGGAAAATCTAAATAGACTGATCAACAGTAAAGAAATTGAATCAGTCACCTGAAACCTTCCCAAAGGCAAAAGTCTAGAACAAGATGGCTTTACTAGTGAATACTACCAAACATTCAAAGAGGATCTAATACCTCTCTTACTCAAACTCTTCCAAAAATAATTGAAGAAGAAGTGATACATCCTAACTCATTTTATGAGACCAAAATTACCCTGATACCAAAACCTGGATAACACACAAAAAAGAAAATTATAGACCAATATTTCAGATGAACACAGAAGCAAAAATCCTAAACAAAATTCTAGCAAATCAAATACAACAATGCATTAAAAAGATTATACATCACGCTCAAGTGGGTATCATCCCAGGGGCACAAGGATGGTTCAACACACGCAAATTGATCAATGTAATACATCAATTACAATGTAATTACAATGTAATACATAATTACAATACAATGTAATAAACAAAATAAAGGAGAAAAATCATATGATTATGTCACTAGATGCAGAAAAAGTGACAAGATACAAATCCATTTATGACTAAAACATTTAATAAAATGGGTATAGATGGAAAATACCTTAACATAATAAAGGCCATCTATGGCAGCCCTTAGCTAATATCATGGTTAATGGTGAAAAACTGAAGCCTTTTGCTCTACATTCAGGAACAAGACAGGGTTGTCCCCTATCACCACTGTTATTCAACATGGTATTGGTAGTCCTAGCCTGAGTAATTAGGCAAGAGGGAAATAAAAGGCTTCCAAATTGGGAATGAAGAAGTTAAATTGTCACTCTTTGCAGATGACATGATGCTATATATAGAAAACCCTAAAGACTCCATCAAAAAACTATTAGAAACAATAAACGAATACAGTAAAGTTGCTAGCTACAAAAATCAATGCATAAAAATCCATTGTATGACTATATACTAACAATGAAATTTCAGAAAAAGAAATGGAAAAAAAACACAATTTTGCAATTTCAATAAAAAGAATAAAATACCTAGGAATAAACTTAACACAGGATGTGAAGGACTATACACTGAAAACTATAAGACATTTTTTAAAGAAATTGAAGAAGACACAAAGAAATGGAAAGACAGTCCATGTTCATGGATTAGAACACTCAACATAGTTAAAATGGCCATATTACCCAAAGCAATATACAGATTTAATGCAATCCCCATCAAAATTCCAGTGGCATTTTATTTATTTATTTTAAAATTGTTTTGTTAATTGGGGAATATTGGAGAAGAGTGTGTCTTTCCAGGACTCATCAGCTCCAAGCCAAGTCATTGTTTTCAATCTAGTTGTGTAGGGTGCAGCTCACTGGCCCATGTGGGAATTGAACTGACAACATTGGTGTTAAGAGCACTGCGCTCTAACCAACTAAGCCAACCGGCCACCCCTCTGGTGGCATTTTTTAAAGAAATAGAGCAAAATATCATCAGATTTGTATGGAACCACAAAAGACTCCAAATAGCCAAAGTAATTTGGCTAAGATATTTTTTCTTATCCTAAGAAAAAAGAATAAGACTGGAGATACCTCACTCCCTGACTTCAGGTTGTACTACAGGGCAACAATACTAAAAACAGCATGGTATTGGCAGCAAACAGACACACAGACCAATGGAATAGAATTGAAAACTCAGAAATAAACCCACATAAATATGGACAGATAATTTTCAACAAAAGAGCCAAAAACACACAATGGAGAAAAGAACACCTCTTCACTAAATGGTGCTAGGAGAATTGGAAAGCCACATGCAAAAGAATAAAACTAGACTATCTGTCACCATGTACCAAAATTATCTCAAAATGGATCAAAGACCTAAACATAAGACCTGAAACAATAAAATGCATTGGAGAAAGCATAGGTACTAAACTTATGGACCTTGGGTTCAAAGAGCATTTTATGAATTTGACCTCAAAGGCAAGGGAAGTAAAAGCTAAAATAAATGAATGGGACTATATCAAACTAAAAAGCTTCTGCACAGCAAAAGAAACCATCAACAAAACAAAGAAGCAGGCAACCAAATGGGAGAAGATATTTGCAAATAATGCCTCCAATAAGGGACTAATGTCCAAAATATATAAAGATCTCATACAACTCAACAACCAAAAGACAAACAATCCAATTAAAAAAAGGGCAGAGGATATGAACAGAAACTTCTCCCAACAAGACATACAAATAGCCAACAGATATATGAAAAAACGTTCAACTTCACCAGCTATTAGGAAAATGCAAATCAAAACCACAATGAGATATCACCTCACCCCAGTCAGAATGGCTATCATCAACAAGACAAATAATAACAAGTGTTGGAGAGGCTGTGGAGGTAAAGGAACCCTCATACACTGTTGGTGGGAATGTAAATTGGTACAGCAGCTATGGAAAACTGTATGGAGTTCTCAAAAAATTAAGAATAGAATTACCACATGACCTAGCAATCCCTCTTCTGGGTAAATATCCAAAAATCTGGAAACACTTATTTGTAAAAACATATGTATGTACTCCGGTGTTCATTGCAGCATTTTTTACTGTAGCCAAGAAATAAGCAAAGTGTCCTTCGATAGATGATTGGGTAAAGAACATGTGGTATATACGAATATACACAATAGAATACTACTCTGCCATAAGAAAAGATGAAATACTGCCATTTGCGACAACATGCATGGATCTTGAGATTATTATGCTAAGTGAAATAAGTCAGACAGAAAAAGTCGAGAACCATATGATTTTACTCAAATGTGGGATATGAAACTGAAGGCAACAAAGGAACAAGACAAACAAATAAAAGAACTCATAGACACAGACAACAGTTTAGTGGTCACCAGAGGGTAAGTGGGGAGGAGAGATGGTAGAAGAGGGTAAAGGGGGTCAAATATATGCTAATGGAAGGAGAACTGACTCTGGGTAGTGAACACATAATGCAATCTATAGGTGATGTATTATAGAACTGTACACTTGAAACCTATGTAGGTTTGTTGACCATTGTCACACCAATAAACTTTAATAATAAAAAAAGAACTCTGCGTGGGGGGTCTCATAGGCTCCTTAAACTTAATGTGTCAAGACTGAGCCCAGCCTTTGCCTCCCAACATAGACCTCTTCTGGTGTTTCCTGTGTTAGTGGGCTGTACCCCTCACCACCCTGCCTTGTCAGTCAGAAACCTGGGAGTCATGATTCTGATTTGCCCCAAAGTGCAAATTAACCCAACAAAATGTTCCCATTAATAAGACCCCTTTGGATAACAGGTATTGTGTATGTGTGTGTGCACGTGCACAAGTGCGTTATATTCCGTTGTCTGTGACCACCATCCTTCACCAGGCTGGGTTAAGGGACATACATCCTATCTTAACCCTTAGCACACCCATCTGGCATTAATTCCCACATAGGACTGCAAGCTTCCTGAGGGAATGGCCATAATTGTCTTGTTCTTTGCTGTACCTTCAGTGCCTGGCACAGAGTGTGTGTTCAACAAATATGTGTGGGATGGAGACTGAGAGAAAGAGGAGGCCCTCTGTTGGTCTTGCTTATGCACAGTGACAGTCAGTGGAATGGCTGCTGAACTGTACTCTCATCGACTCTCCTTCAGGTCCTCTCATCCTCCCATTTTCTTATTCACGAATCGGTGGATTTTAGGGTGCATACCTCCACCTAACTCAGTTGACTCCAAGTTAGCCTAGCATCAAAATAATTCAGTACCTTTACTGCACTTGGAGATCGTCTTTGGACGGTACCTTGCAGGACCTGCCCTTGAATCTATGCCATTCCTTTGAATCACAACTCCACCCCATCTGTGTTTCCTTACTTTTGATTTTATAAATACCCATTACATTCGTTCTTCCTTACATGTATCATCCTACATAGCATGTTAATATTTTTTCAGTTGTAGTTCAGATAGGACAGCCTTGACTGAAAACCTGTCGTCACCAAAGCAGCCTTTGAAATTAGGGAATGGCTCCCTAGAAGGGGTTGGAAACGAATGGAGGTGCATTCTTCCCTGGAAACTGAGTAAGAAAAGCATATATAATTAAAGCAATACATTGGATTTTTCGGGGGGTTCTCTGTTTACCACTGTCAAACAATCTATTTTATGCATTTATACTGGATGCATAAAATAGGTCAGATTTAATTTTCTTCAGTTTACTTATTTTTCTCTTCTAGTTCTCTGGGTAGGCATGGAACCCAGATGAAAATAGAAAGACCATAAAACCTGTGTATTTAGAGGAACTGATGGTATAGGATTTAGCACACTAGACCCTGGGAGTTGGATGCCCATGAGCAAGTAAAAACAAAAAAGGGATAATGAGATATTTGGGAAAGATCATGGCACTTGGAATCAGACAGACCTGAGCCAGAACTCTGCTCAGCCACATTTATTTATATGGCTTGGGTTTCATTCTTATTCCTCTCCTCAAAAGTTCTCCCTGCATTCATTCCCTCCATTCCTCCCACCACCAATTTCTGTCTCTATGGGATTACTTTCATCTGCACATGGACATACACAAATAGAATCCAAAACAAACCTTTCCCTCTGCCTTATTCCTTTCAGCTCCCTCCACCCCATGTTTCTCCTCCTTTTATTGCCAAGTTTCTCAAAATAGTTGCCCACATTCATCGTCTCCTCTTCTGCAATCCCTTCCCACTCAGCAGTCTTGGATGGTCTGGTTTCAGCCCCCACCATGTCACTGAACTGCTTTTGTCAAAGTCACAATGACTCCCGTGTTGGTGGCTCCAACAGACCATTCTTTGCCCTCTGATTATTTGGCCTATTCAACAGTTGAACACTGCTTCCTTCTTGAAACACTGTTCTTTCTTGGCATCCATGACATCCTCTCTCCTTGATAGGGTAGATAGATAGACATAAAGTAGCAGGAGAAGGAGAGACCTAACCCGGGTTAGAAAGCCCCTTGCTGCAGCTCCTACATAGGTCAAGACCTCTTGCAGCTGCCTCACTTAGGGTACCAATGCCTTACTAGCCCAGCAGGATTCCAGGCTCACACATGCCCCTAAGTTAAAGGGATGTGTTGTTAGGAGAGGAGAGGGAGGGAGGGAGGGAGGGAGGGAGGGAGGGAGAGAGAGAGAGAGAGAGAGAGAGAGAGAGAGAGAGAGAGAGAGAGCATCTTGCTTATCAAAATGTACACCTTGCTTCTCAGGGCCATTGTAATGATCTCAGACAATCTTGGGAGCGAGAAGGGAGTACGAGGCATGCCAGCTAGGAAAAGGAGAGGTACTGGCAAGAGAGTGGGGAGACAATTCTACCCATAGAAATAAAAAGTCTCACACAATTTACGGAGGGGCTGCTTCCCTCTCTTCGGTCAGCCTGCTCCATATCTCGGAGAGCACTCACTTTTACTAATAAACTTCTTGCTGTTCTGTGCTGTACAAACTCTGTCTTTTGACTGAATTCTTTCCTTCAAGAAGACAAAGAGCCCGGGTACAATATCATTCCCAGTAACATCTTGATTTTCCTCTGGTCCCTCTGCCACTTCAACTTAGTCTTTTTGCTGGATCTTTCTTTTCCTGAAACTGAATGTCAGGGTCCTCAGAGTTCAGCCTTGGGCTCTCTTCCTTCTTCTCCCCTCCCTGCCCTTCCTGTCTCTTCACTGTTTACACTGTCTTCCTAGTCCCATGTGCAGTGACCTCAAATTTATATTCCTGACCTGACCCGACCATTCTGGTGGATTTCAGACCTGAATATATAACTGCAGGCTCTCTTCCTCCACTTGGGTAGTTCACAAACATCTCAAACTTAACATATCCAAAATAAAACCCTCCATCTCTCTCCTTGCCAGGAATGAACAAACCACCCACCCACCCTACTGTCCCGCCCTCCTGCCCATCAGTTTTCTCCTGTCAGTGAGTACCACCATCAGTTACTCAAATAGAGATGTTAGAGTCATCCCTCACAACTGATCTATTGGTATTTCTCCAAAATATATCTCAAATCCACCCTATTCTCCCCATCTTTATTGACACCATTATAGTGGAGCTCCCCAATATCTTTTGCCTACATTGCTGCACAAGCCTCTTCATTCTTTTCCTGGTCTCTGCTCTTGCCTTCCCACACATTCCACACACAGCAGAAAGAAGTGACCTACTCAAATATAAACAGACCCAATGTAAATACTCCTCTGCTTAAATCTTCCAAAGTCTCCATTGCACTGAGAATAAAACACACCCTGTTTTACAAATGCCCAGTAGGTGGGGCTCTGTGTCCCTCTCTGGCCTTTTTTGAGGCCGCCCCTTCTCTTACTGTGATGGGGTGAGCCTTCAGTTCTGCTGACCACCACAGCTCCTCCCTCCTCAAGGCCTTCATGTGCTCTTGCCTTTGTCTCCAAGACTTTGCCTGTGTCCACCAACTCCCCCTCCACCGTGTGTGTGTGTGTGTGTGTGTGTGTGTGTGTGTGTCTGTGTGTAAAATGATATTCAACATTTAGAAAAATATAACAGATAACAAAAGAAACATCTGGATACCTAACGCCCAGTTCTATTTAATTCTAAAATGTCATGTATAATTCGGATTTTTGTTTTTCTTAAAGATACCAAGTAGCAAAGCATCAGCTGAAGCACCCCTCCCCACATTTTCTCAATTTTATTCTCCCTCCCCTCCTAGAAGTAATCTTTGAATTTGGGATTTATCAGTCCCATGCCTGTTTTTATATTTTCATTACATATGTGTGTATCCATCAACAATATATAGTATTGTTTGGCATATTTAAATTTTATGTAAATTGTATTATATTATGGGAGGATTCTGCAACTCACCCTGCTCCTCAGCATAGTTTGTGAGATGAATACATGCTGACACATGTGGTTCTGGCTGTCATTTCCACGGTGGCAGAGTATTTCACTGAATACAGATAACTAACTATATTTTCCTAGTAACGTACAGTATAATAGGCCCAATTTGAATTTTTGGCCATTATAAACACTGCTGCAAAGAACATTTGTACACAGGGCCTTGGGCACATATTTGAGAGCTTCTCTAGGGTAAAACCTTAAAAGCAGGATTTCTGAATAGAGTACGTGCCTCTTCAATTTTACAAGATAGTACTAGATTGCTCTCAAAGAGGTGGAACCGTTTCCACTAGTACTGCAGTACCCATATGCAATCACCTACAGAGCTGCCAAGCTTGGCCTGGCCTGCAGGGGATGTCATGTAGAGCACCGTGATCTAGGGTGCAGCGAAAGCTGGCAGATAGGCCTTGTTGGGAATGGGATCCCAGAGACACATTTAGGGCAGGCTCTAGCCACTGGTTCCTGGGATATGTGGTCTTAACCCTCTTCTCACCCAACTCTTTTCTAAAATTTGAAAGCAATGCAAAACAAAAACTTCCCCATTTGAACTAAAACTAAAAAGAACCCAGGTTGTTTAAACAAACATTTATATGCTTAACATCCAGAATATGCAATGGTAATATTTTAATAGGCATATTTGCTTCAGATATTTTCTTTTTGAGAAATAAAAAATTCCAGTTATGCAGGAAGTTCTCCCTATTTTTTCACCAACTTCCCTTCTAGGATGCAACTAAGACCCTGAGCGTGGTGGGTATCCAAACCATTTATTTTTATAACACATGTATGTATCCATAAACAATTTATAGTATTTATTCACACAAATGGTGTTCTGTACCTACTATTCTGGAAGTTTCTTCCCTACACACCAAATGGTGTTTCTAAAATATCTCTATGGTGATTCCTATATATGAGGTGTGATCAAAAACTACGGCGAATGTTTTAAAAAATTTTATTACAGTAAAAGACACATTGCCATTAACCCCCCTCAAAACACTCCCCCTCACTTTGCACACACTTATCATTCTTGCCACTTTCTGAAGCAGTTCTGGAAGTCCGCTTTCGCGAGTGTCTTCGGTTGTGCTGTCAGGGTTGCCTCAATATCCAGAACTGATTCAAAACGTTTACCTTTCATGGTCATTTTGACTTTGGGAAAGAGCCAGAAGTCACACAGTGCCAGATCCAGTGAATAAGGTGGATGCGGACACACCATAATTTTTTTATTTGACAGAAATTGCCATACCAGAAGCAATGTGTGACATGGAGTGTTGTCATGATGGAGGATGAAACTGTTTGCCCATTTCATGTTAATGCATTGTTCATGATCCATGATTTATGGCACACTTTAAAATACACCTTCTCTCAACTGTGGCTCACACTCAACTGACTACCGAACAAGTTGAAACTTGTCACACACTGTTACTAAGGTTTGACACTCCACTTCCCGTATTGAAAACCCCTGCCCTTCCGTTGGATGGTACTCAGCAGCAGCATTCACCGTGTTTTTTGATCACACCTCGTATCTAGTTTAGGGTTTATCCATTCTCCTAACAACACGTTCTTAGATTGTTTTTAGTTTTTGACTAAAACAATGCTACATATACACTCCACAAGGGTACAGATTTTTGTGATTTGTTCACGTTCAATTTTAAGCCCCTAGAAGTGTGCCTGACACATAGTAGGTACTTAATAAATTTGTATTGAGTTATTAGGTTGGTGCAAAAGTAGTTGCAGTTTAAAAGGTTAAAAATAATTGCAAAAACTGCAATTACCTTTGTACCAACCTAATAAAGAATAAATGAACAGCCTCATATGTGTTTATAGGTTTCTTCCATGCACAGTTTGTCCAAAATATACACACAGAAGTGAAGTGGCTGGACTTTTTTGGGTGAGCTCACCATATTATTCTCCAAAGCTACTGTACTTATTTGCATATCCCCCAGCAATCTGAGAGTTCCTGTTTCCCCTTAGCCTTGCTAACTTTGGTATTTTGAGAGAGAGACAGAGAGACTCCAACCTGATGTATATAAATTTATATCTTATTATTGTTTTACTTTGCATTTCCCTAATTCCTTTCTGACCCCACCCCACCCCCCAGTTGACTTCCTTTGTGGTGTGTGGGTTCTGTGTTATTAAATGAGCAGAAGGGGGTTGGGTGGGTTGAGAGTCACTGTCAAGCTCTCAAGGGTGCAGTCTGCATAGGCCTGGAGCTCTCCATGTATTTCTGGCCTCCTTCCCTTACTGGAGGGTTTTGAGCAGAAGTGCCAGGCCAGATCCAGTACCCTTAGGACTGAAGAGTGAAGTGTGGAGACCCAGAGTTACCCTCCCTGCCCAGCCCCACTTTGAGCTCTGAAGGCTTCTGTCAGAGGCAGGAGAGGGCTGTCTGGGTGCCCATGCTGGTATGGTCTCCAGGTGAAGAGTGCCAGTCAGGAGAGCCCTGGGGCTCAGTCTTGACTCCTCTGAGGACCATGTGTGTTCCCATGGTGGTAGCTGTCTTTGGAGCCCTCAGCACTGACCCTCTTTGGCACACACCATGCCCTCCACTTACAGAAGAACACACCATCTGGTCTGTCCTTGACAAATCAATAACTATTTGGAGAAAAGAAAACAAGTTTGAGGGTAAGGGAACAGACATAATAGGAGAGAGGGGTGGGGAGTGGAGGTGCAACTGAGGTACAAAGCTCGAACTCACAGGGTACCCCTCGTCCTTGGGACGATAGGGAGAATGCAGGGCACTGGACTGAATGCAGCACTAGGGCTCACTGTCCTGTGGACCTTTGAACCAGGTCAACTGTGATATGGCAAGAGACCCAAGATTAAAAATGTGATGCCTGTGAGTCAGCCAGAGCAGTAGGTGTGTGGGAGCCAACTGCCATAGGAACGACACACATTTCTATGTAGCACATAGGGATGACTTGATATCACTTGAGATCTTTTCCCATTTGAAAAGCATTAAAAAGTCATCATCACCTGCAAGCCCAGAGGGTAAGCAGTCTGATTTAACAATGCTTTACTTTTGCAAAGCATTGAAGTCATTAAATTCCAGCAAGCAGGGAAAGCAGGTTATGTAACTGTTATCTTCTGAAAAGTCTTGAAAATCAGCAGCAATGAGACCTTGTCTTTTTGGGTAGTGTTAAATCATGAAGTACCATATTGCTAAGTAATGGGGCTATTCTGTCAGAGTGTAACTTAAGAAAAATGAACCTCGTGGCACATTGTCTACTCAGAAGCCTATGGTGATTCCACACTGTTGATCAGATATGATCCTAAACCTATGGCATGACTTTCTGCTTTCCCTTTCACCACCTTAATCTAATCATGTGTTTTCTGCTTCCCACTGGATGACGTTTTTACCTCAACCTCATCCATACCACTTGACTCTATCTTTCCCTTCCCGTCACTGCCACCCATTCACCTTGTTCATCTCTTTCCAAACCTCCCTATGTGGCCCCTGCACCCGTCACATAACATTAGTATTGTTAATAACATCCAACATTTATATATCCCTTTCAGCTATCTGACTACACCCTCCACATTTCATTGTAATACCATCTTTTTAAATTTTACAAGACACATTCCTCTTATCTCTAATCACTCCAGCATTGCTTAAGTATTTACGTATCGCATCATTTCTAATTGTATGTACCCATTTGCATGTATACTTAGCAGTGTACATATGTCAGTCTCCCCCTCTAGATTAGACATCTCCTAGATTTATTCTTTTCTACCCATTTCTGCACCTATGTGCAGATACCCAGGTAGGTGACATGTCATGTGTCAGTTGCCACATGGTTATCGAGTCGCCATGGGCTGGGCATTGTGCTGGGTGTCACCTGCAGTGGGATGGTCCTTAGACTGTAGTAGGAAAGAGAGATGTTAAACACCTAAATGAATCATAGGTGAGCAAAGGGCTGCAAAGAATGACAAGATGCTTTAGGATATGTGGGAGTATATGTGGGGTGGTTGGAGACTGCATTTCCTTTGGGAGAGCAGAAGTGGAAGCTCACCTGATTTCTCCTGGATTCTGCCATATATGCCTTTCTTTTTTGCTGATTTTAATATGTATCCTTTCACTGCAGTAAACCACAACTAAGAGTATAACAGCTTTTCTGTGAGTTCTAGCAATTCATCAAATCTGATGGTCTTGGGGACCCCAACGAAGTAGAGAAGAGAGAACAAGGGCTATAGGGGAGGGGAGAGTATGAGGTGAGGGAGGAGATAGAGGAAGGGATTGGATTCCTCAGGGTTTTATAAATCATGGTCAAGAATGGCATAGTTCTGCCTGCGGGCTTGATTTCAGTGTGATTATTTAATTCTATTCCATGGCCCTAGGCTGCACCTGGCCCTGACTAGATTTCACAAAATGTACCTACAGAAAACATGCAAATCACTGAATTTGCGTGGAGTTGGGGGAGGCCAAGGGGCACATAAAACCTACTGAAACAGGTGAGCAGTGTCACTTGGGGGGACATCTACACCAGTTACTTCCCATGTGGCCTACTTTGGGTTTGGAACAGACTCGCTATTCAGTACATGTTGGTAAAGAAACAGGGGTGTGTTTATTATAAAAGCTAGGGGGAAAATCCCAGCACTGTTTGCCACACTGAACCACACATATTGAAAACTCAGAGGTGACATCACTGATTTGTTTCATAATCACATATCATAACAACAGAATAAGTGAAGGGAAAAGTAGGGTGAGTGAGTGGTTGAAGCAATTTATTGGCACAAAGGACTACATTATCAAGGTTGCAAATAAGTCATCAACTTCAGGCATGGCTGTGCATCAAAGTGTTTCTCAAATTTCTGCTTGTTGGGACAAGCATTCTGCCTTCTCGAGAGTATGTCTTGAATCCATAATTGTCAGAGAAAAAAATTAAAGTAATGGAAGACGTGCTTATGTAATTCATTTCTAAATCAACAGGGGACTGTGTTTTTTGACGTGTAGGAAGCTGGAGGCAGAAGCCTGTTAAGTTTTATGACTGTGCTACAGTCCAGCACTGCCAAGTCAGGGTAGTGTTACCAAAGCCTGGGGCAGCAGCCTGGGGAAGCCATGCAATCACAGGGCTCACTGATGGCCCGTGAGTCCAGTGCTGCGATTCTGGGGAGCACAAGATGCTGTTATAGATTTTCTAACTACAACAAAGTCTCTTCTCTCTGCTCCCAAGAGGGAAGGCAGTTTAATTTATAGTTAGACAAACCCAAGTTTGAATCCTGTTTGAGCTATGTGACTCTTGGCATGTTACTTAAACCCTCTGGGCCTCAGTTTACTTATCTGGTCATTATAATTAGACCTTGATCATAGGGTTCTTTTGAAGACTAATGAGATGACATCTACAAAGCACTTGGCATAGTGCCTGACATACATTAGGGGCTCAAATAACAACAAAACCAGCAAGGATATTAGGGTTTTAATAAACCATCAGACATGAAAAGACATTTTTGAAGGCTCGATGCTAGTCACATGTCTCAAGACTGTGATGCTGGGTGATGACATCCACATGCTCTGAGTTAGATATTATAATAGTGGCTGTGACAGAAGTGCCCTGATGAGTCAGCTTTACTATTTTGGACTAAATTCTTAGGCTGCATTTGGAAGAGCAGCCCATGACTCAGGTGCTGTTGGCTTCAGTGTCAGATGTTCTCTGGCCTCCTGAGAGGATGAAGAGAGTGGACATCAGAGGCTGTGTTGATGAGATGGCCCTTGAGGTTAAGCTTTGATCAAGAAGACAGACTCCACCATGTAACTGGAACCAGGGGCAGGTCTTGGCATGCAGGATGTCTGGTCGAAGGAGCATGAGTGTGGAGTTACCACCTGGGTTTGATCCCAGGTCCTTCATACAAGTGTGAGGCATTGGGTAAGTTAGCCATCTTTCTAAATCTCAGTTCCCTTATTTATAACAAATAAAAAAATATCTGATTTTTAGAGTGGTTGTAAGGATAAAATGATATAATGCAATGTATGTAAACGCCTGTTATATAGTACTGTATTTCCACAAAAAAGACCTAACCGGAAAATAAGCCCTACCATGATTTTTCAGGATGCTTGTAATATAAGCCCTATCCCCAAAATAAGCCCCAGTTAAGATTGTCAGCCAGACAGATGCATTTAGTACGTCCATTGCAACACATGATGGACATATTGAATTATAAAATAATATTAATATATAATTAAATATAAATAATATTGACATTAATACTTAAAATAAATAACATAAATGATAATTATTTGTAAATACCCAAGCGGGTGCCTTTGGACGAGAGGTAAACACCTATGTAAACAGATGAACTTGAGACTTATTGCTGAATGACCAATCGGAACACAGACACAATGCATGAATAACATGCGCGCTTGATAATGAATGGACATGGTTGGATCTAATATGAATCTTCATAATTCAATATATCGTGTGTTGTAACAGACGTACTTAATGCACTTGTGTGAAATAAAGAAACGTTTTCTGAATTTTGGTGCCTGCAATTTTTTGTCGCTTTTGTGTGGACCATCATCCTTAACTGTCATTTTCGTTTCCACTCCTGTCTCGTAAGTCTTCAATTAACACTTGATTTAATGGTAGATTTAAAGGGAATAATATTTTGACCCTCAGACAAGATGAGTGCAAAAAGAAAGAGCTATTCTGTCAAGTACAAGAAAGGAATCATAGAGGACTCCTGGGGCAAGAATCTTACCGCTTTCTGCAAAGAGAAGAAGTTGGATCTCTGAATGGTTCAAAAATGGCAAGCAGAGTACAATAACCTCAGTCAACAGGTGGACGAGGGAAATGCTAAGAAATGCAAGTGTGGCTCGGGTCAGCAACCATTATTTTCTGAGCTGGAAGACATCATCTGTGAATGGATTGCTGACAGGAGAGCAAAGGCTTTGGTTGTGCGCAGGGCTGATATTCCAGCATTTGCCCTTGCAATGGCACCACAGTTAGAAATATCCCCAGAAGAATTCAAAGCATCACAACACTGGCTGGAGAGCTTCCTTCAGCGATACGAACTCTTAAGGGCGACAACACTGTTCAAGCTGGAAGATACTGAAGTTATTAAATGTGCACTTGCATTCAAGTCCTTTGTTGATGGTATTGACTTTTCTAAATACCAACTCTTCAATGTGATTGCTATGGATGAAACTGCAGTGTTTATGGGCCAAGGATCTCAAATGACAATTGATCAGAGGGGTGCCTCATCAATTCCCTCCACTGGTTAGAAAAGTGCACGTGTTACCTGTATTTTGGGAATTCGTCTGGATGGAAAGAAAGCCCCACCTCTAATCAGCACTAAGGGCAAGAAAGATAAGGTTGAATGTGTTCCAGGCATTTACATTCTTGAATCCGAAAAAGCCTGATGCACACAAGCAGTTATAAGGAAGTGGGTCGATTTAATGCTGTCACTTGTTTTGCAAGGTGGCCAAAGAGGTCTGCTAGTCTGGGATTCAGCCAGCACTCACCACGCTGAAGACACGAAGAACTTCCTTGCAGAGAGAATAGATCAAATAATGATTCTCCACCCACAGGAATGACTGCCTATCTCCACACTCTTGATATTGCAATAAACAAGCCATTCAAGGACCATTTGCACATGGAAATCAATGACTACCTTGAAAATAGAATGGAGAGAAATCATCGTGGAAACTTTGTGAAGCCTAGCCTGCAAGAGATCGTGACTTGGGTGAAGAATTCATGGGTAAAATCACTGATAGCTGTGTTGCCAATGCACTATGAACAGGCTACATGGACAAGAAGTGCTCATTTAAGGAGAGCTCTATGGCTGGACATGAGAGATTGGGGCCAATGGTTCCACAGGAAATGGAGTCGCAAGAAATTCAAGCCGGAATTCGGGGTTTGGAGAGTTATGACGATGTTCCAGAAGATGATATGATTGTATTTGAATAAATGTAATTTTTGTATGTGAATAAATATAGATTGTTGTACGTGAAAAAATAAGACATCCCCTGAAAATAAGCCGTAATGCATCTTTTGGAGCAAAAATTAATATAAGACCTGGTCTTATTTTTGAGGAAATACAGTAGGTGCTTCATAAATATGGCAGTTATAATCATATAAGTAAGCAAAGTGCAGTCACGCCAAAGTGTGAAATGCATTAGTGGTAACTAATATTGTTTTGTGACAAAATAATCCTAAGACCAAATTAGTTTATTTCTTGCCATTAAAGAGTGGCAAGATAGACAGTAGGTTTGATTTGAGGCTTGGCAAATAAGTTCATTTTGGGAAATGGTTTATGGTTTGGATCAAGTCCCTCCCCAGGTGACAGGCTTATCATTGCCCTGGAAAGACTTGATCTGGGGGATAACAGGGGGCAGACCTCTTTAGCCAGGGGAGGATCAATGATTAGCCATCATATAAGACAGGATCCCTACATGCCATGAATAGCTGTGAGGATGACAGCGAAACACAGCTCCAAGGAAGGCACGGGCAGCTGCAGTGACTATGCAGGATGCAGGCCTGTCTCTGCAGCAGGAAGCTGTGTGGTCCGATACATGGCCTTGGAGGCAGTCGTGGAACCTAGAACCCAGAGAGCAGAATGACTCCAGTTGGGGTGGGCGGGGGTCGGGAGGGGGGAAAGGAGCTGCAGGTGAAGTGGAGGTGGGAAAGCCAGGCCAGAGAGGAATGGTCGCAAGGAAGTGTGTGGCTGGTGCTCCTCCCATCCTGACTCCAGTTGCTTCTGCATCAGAACAATTTTCTGGGAGATGAACCCAAGAGGTTATGGGTGCAGAACCCAAATGATGTGGAGGAATGTTTTTCACATAGAAAAACCTCCCTTCAGCAGGGAACTCATATCATGTGCCAGAGAACAAACATGAATGAACTTTAAAAACATGGGGTTGGGAGTCAATGTTACTACAGCTATGGCCACCAGGAACTCATTGAGAATAAAGCACTCCTAAGTGCAGGAAGTTAATGATGTCGATCACCATCTTAGAAACCCAGTCTGGGAAATGGGGAGGGAATGGTGATGGGTGCTAGACATTACTCAAAAGGGTAATGGTGTTTGAGGGTATTTAAGTTGGCTCCTTCTTCCCCATCAAGTGGTGTGTATCAACAGGAGAAATTCCCAAGTATGTTCCCACCTCTACTTCTGTAGGAAACAAAAGCCTATGATTGCATCTGGGCTTGCTTGTCTGGTGCAGTGGTTCTCAAACGGGACTGATTTTGTCCTCTCAGGACATTTGGCATTGTCTAGAGATATATTTCTTTGT
The DNA here is from genome assembly GCF_057876585.1 of Rhinolophus sinicus. Lineage (NCBI taxonomy): Eukaryota > Metazoa > Chordata > Mammalia > Chiroptera > Rhinolophidae > Rhinolophus > Rhinolophus sinicus. The sequence continues at coordinate 26,047,161 of NC_142511.1, forward strand.
CAGTTGTTTTCTTTTTTTTTTCGGGGCAGTGGGAGGGTGGTGGCATTCTACTGGCATCTGGTGGTTAGAGGTCAGGGATATTGAAACACCCTACAGTGCAAAGGACACACCCTCCCACATGACAAAAAAGTATCCAGCCCCAAACCAGCAGTGGTTTGATGCAATGTGAAGGCTCTGTCGATGGAGGGGCTTGTTCCTCGCACCTATCATCTCATTGTAGGGTAGAATGTGGAAGTGTCATGGTTAGTCAGTAATCCCTCATTGGTGGCTATACACAGAAGAGGGGGGGAGGAGAAGGCAAAAAATTGGGGGGTGGAAATGAGCCCAAAGGGAACCGTGGACTAACCTCCTATGGTAGATGAAAAGGATAAAGGCAGTTTTTCATTCGAAGTCAACTTCTTACTTATTTAAAAACTGCTTTCCTTAAGCACAAAATGTTTACTTCCCTAAGGAACTCTTGAGGCAGAGGAGACCTGCTTAAATTATGGGGATGATGGCTACACACAAAGCTTTTATGAGGTTAGAAAATTTTTCTGCTTCCTTTGAAGGAGCCTCAGGAAGAAGGGAAGGGCAGATTCCTTTCCTGCAGTGCAGAGGATGGGGGGAGGAAGGGGTGAGTTAGGAATGGAAGGCAGAAAGCATGAGGATCGGTTATTCGACCCCAGCAGGCCAGGATCAGAGCAGAGACATGAACTCTGGGGTACAGCTTCAAATCTCCCACCCATCTCCCCATCCTGGTAAATGGAGGGAAGGGAATCCAGGAAGTAGGCCTCCTGCTTTAATGTGAAAACACACACATACACACTCACACACTTGTTTGGAAGATACTTTGGTTTGGATCAAGGAACAGAATGGGCCATGCTGTTGGGGGAGGGGCAGATGGGCAGGGTAGAGAAAATTTTGATGAAGGAGTGTGAGGGTTTCAGTGTATCCGCTCTATGTGCTACTTCTCACTCCTCTGTTGCAGCCTGAATGTCTGGAATTGTGGGTTCTTTTTTTTGAGAGATACTCCCACTTGGATGGGGACCAAGGGAATAGAATGAAGGAATTGATCACTTAGATTGGACACACGGGGTGGGGGTGGGGGATGCATCTTACAGACTTTCTCTTGCTCCTTGATTGGCAAGACTCTGGCTAATACACCTTTTGTATAAGAGTTGGATGGGGGTTGCGTTGGGTGGGCAGCAGTGGAAGGGAGAAAGATATAGTGAGGAGTGGGTAGCTTCGGTTTGGCTCTAGTCTAGGTTACAAAGAATGGGGCCTACAGGGGGACCCTTGCTTCCTCCCTCTATGTCTCCGCTGCATCTAGAATGCGTGTCTATCACAGTCCCCATTATTTGTGGTTGGATTCTGTGCACACCTTGCCCAGGAGGCTATGAATCATGTTTCATTCAGAAGGGTACCCTCTGTATCTAACAAAGCCTGGTACACACAGGCATTCAACACGTATTTCATGATGAATTTCTACCTTATCCTATGTGGCTTGCCACAGAAGAGAGGACAAAATTCAGGCAGAAGTTACAGCAAAAAGAGTCTATTGGCTGGTCTATCCCATTTATCCTATCCATCAAAGCCAAAAGGGTGGTAGTGGTGCTGGAAGAATGGGATCCAACGAAGAAGTGAAGGTAATGTCTGAGAAACATGGCCAAGATCTGTGGCCCTGAACCTCTTCATTTGATCATCAAACATTCTCTCTGTAGAACCATCCAGACTAGCTCAGTTCCAGTATTCCTTGGCCTGAGGTAGTGGGGCAGCATAATGCACTGAAAGTCACATGTGAGGACCCTGATGCTAGTAAGAGGCACGCAGCCCTTGGGAGATGATGATGGTGGTTCCTTGTGAGCCCAACATTCAGGCCTTCTCTGTCTTGAGAGAGCTAAGGGGATGACACACGTATGGCACTTGGGCCTAGATGAAGGTGCTGTGTCCACACAGGCTCTCCAGGCCTGTATCAGAGACCTGGGCTCCTTGTAGATATGTGTCCTTTTAACCGACCAGCTCTCCAGAAGATACAACAAATGACGTTAGAGAACAGATACATAGTGTTTCAGCCTCTTTAAGGGGCTGAAGATGTATGTTCTAGTCCAGGCCCATCCTTCCACTTTCTAGAAGTGTGACCTTGAGCCTCTTGGAGCTTGAGCCACCTCATCTAAAGTGTTTTTCCTGTATCACAGGGCTACTGTGAGGCACAAGTGCGTTGATATGTGGGAATGCTTTGTAAACTGTAAAGTTCTATGCAATATGAGCTGGTTATTACAAGTTATTTATTCAGGGAAGCAGCAGATGAACCCCCACATCAAGGCAGTCCCAGCCATTCCTTCAATCAGGGTCTGCCTGCAGGGAAGGTCAACTTCAATTTCTTGAGGCAGCTGGGAGCTGGAGGGCTTTAGCCCACATCCATGTCTCTGGCCCCATCTAACACTCTGGTCAAGGCAGCGGGGGCCTGGCAGAAGGGTGCTGAGACTCCTTACTTAGTTCGCTGGTAGAACTGGAAGACAGCTTTCTCCTGCTCATACGTCTCGATTGAGCCAGGTCGAAGGCGCCGGATTTCAGCGATGGCATCTCCTGCAGCCAGGCCGCACTCCTTCACCAAGTAACAGGCCAGCATGGTGCCAGTGCGGCCAAAACCCAGCGCACAGTGCACTCCGACGGCCTGTGAAAGGGGAGCTTAATGGGTTGGAGCCTGACATCCTCCCAACACTCTCCTGCCTCTCACTTGAGTTGGTCTCTTTCTCCCTACAGCTGCTTCTTCTGGGTCAGGCCCAGGACTGCACGTCTCAGGCTCTCAGATGCAACAAGTGAAACCAAAGTCAGGGAGGGCTGTCTTGTACCTGGTGGCTTGGAGGCCACCAATCACCAGCAAAACGGCTAGTTCAAGCGCTGGTCTCCTGGCCTGCCTCCCCACAACCATCTACTTGCACTTTCTAGTGTAGAAGCCACTGGCTGTGTGCAGCTACTGAGTACCTGAAATGCTGCTAGTCCAAATGGAGATGTGATGTAAAATGCAACCAGGTTATGAAGATGTAGTACAAAAAACAATGAAAATATCTAAGAATTTGTTTTACATTAATTATATGTTGCAATGATAATATTTTTGACTTACTGGGTTAAATTATATTATCAAAATGAATTTCTCCTGCTTTTTTACTTTTTAAAGTGTGGCTGCTAGAAACTTTGGCTCCATTATATTTGGACGGAGCACTTGGAGACTGCGGAATAGCCTCTGTCTTTGACCCCCATCTCTCCCAAGTCTGTCCATCCCTTCTCCTCAACTCTCCACAGGAGTTAGTTGTTAGTTTCCCTCTCCACAAGCCCGGTTTACACCGCTGGGCCCTCTTTACTCCCCGCCCTTTGACGTCCTGGTTGCACCTGTTGTCTCCCGGCCCCTCGGTCTTCCCCCAATCTCTCTCCCAGCCTTGACTTCCCCAGCTCCGCCGGTTCCCCACTGACCCCGCCCAGGCCCCTCCTTCCTTGCGCTGACCCCGCCCACTGACCTCGCCCCGGGCGTTGGCCTCGTCCACGATCTGCACGAAGCGGTCGATCTGCTCCGGGGCGGGCGGGGAGAAGTCCGGGATACGCAGTCTGTGCAGGGTGAGGCCGGGGCAGCTGTCGCTGTGCGGGGGCCCGCGCTCCGTCAGGGACACCAGATGCCGCACGCCCAGGTCCAGCAGGAACTGGTAGTGGGCGGCGAGCCGGGGCAGCGCCAGCCCAGCCAACCGGCCAGGGAGCACCCACGAGAAGTTGGGGGGCTGCACGCCCATAGCTGGGGGAGAGCCCAGGAATAGCGAGTCACCTAGGCAAGGCAGCCCGTCCCGCTCCCGCCACTCGTCCGCTCGCCCGCCCGCCCGAGCCGGATAACCCCCACCTACCCAACACTGGCGTCTGGGGGGACCGCGTCCAGGGCTATGTCCCTCTCTGCCAGCAGGCTTAACCCAGCTAAGAATGACCAAGAAAAGCACCAATCCGACCCCCTACCGACCAATCGTTGATTGGTTGGATAGTCAAAATGGGCGGATTACGGCAGCGGTGCGCACGGAGATTGGAGCAATGCTGAGAGCAAAGAAGAAAAACCTACAACAAATTTAAGAATTGTTTTCTGTGGATGACTGCTCTCTGGCGGTCGGTGGTAGTCACTGCATCACTGGCCAACTGCCTCTGCCGCCCAAATGCGTGGCCTCTTCTTAGTTTCTTTATAGTGGATGCCCAAGTAGCTAAGAGATGGCAAATCTACTTCTGCCTTGGGGGAAGAATCTCCTCTACAATAATTGTGACTAGTCACTATCGGTGACTTTCTGAACTCGTCCAGTAGGAGGGAATCACTACCGTTCAGGGGACTATTCTCATTTTTCCATTGCTGGAATTATGAAAGATACTGGGCCCTGAAATTAACAAAGTAGTTGAGTATTTACTGCATGCCAAATACTATTCTAAGCACTTTACATGTATTAACTCATTTAATTGTCACAATAATCTTATGAGGTAGGTAATATAATTAACTTTATTTTACAGATGAAAAAATTGAGGCTTTGGGAAGGTTCAGGAACTTGACCAAGGATGACTGATGGCCTGGGGATTTCAAACCAAGCAGCCTGGCTCCACAGTCTTGAACAACACAGTATTGTTTCCTAAAGTTAAATGGAAGGTTACTACCTTTTCACATAACCATCCTCATGCTTCCAAATGTGTGGGTTAAAAGTTGCAGGATTTCTTAATTTATATTTCATGATTTCCAAGCTCTCTGAGTCACCATGCCCCTAGGGGAGGCTAGTGTTTATCAGTGTTGTTCATAGAAAGTGGGGACCTAGATCTGAACACAGTGTCTCCGCTGTGATCTGACTGGTTCATATCCTTATTTGAACAATGTGCTTCTAGTAATGCAGGGTAATTATAATTATGAAAACAGTTAACTCATTAAATGTGCTTATGTACCAGGCCCTGTGCCAAGTGCTTTCTGGAAGAACCACATGCAGAAAACATTTTTTGTATCACTTTTGTACATGAGTAATCTGAGGCTTAGAAAAGTTGATTAACTTGGTCAAGGACACACAACTAGTAAGTAGCTGGGCTGGTTGAGCCAAGGTCTCTCTTGTTCCAAGCCCAAAGCACTTAGCTTCCCTCCCTCTGTCTCCCACTTCCCCTGACACACACATTTGACCATTTAAAGCTCTGGTTTCAGCGAAATGAAAAGGAATTTCTCTTTCCTCAAAGGTCAAAGCCTGCTCTGACCCTGTGGAAAATGCACTTACCACTTACCCAGACAATGCTGAAGCATTGCCTCCAAAGGCTCTCCCTGGGTTCCAGGAGCTGCCAAATCCATGCTTTCCTCCCCGTCTGTGCAATCACAGCCCTGATTAAGCCCTTCTCATTTGCACACTCATTTCCCACAAAACTACCTATCAATCTGTCTAGCCCACCTCAATTCATTCCTTTCTGTCCTTCCCTGCTGTGCCTCTCAGCCACCAGTACTCCCCCCCCCCCCATTTCTGGTTGCACTGCCTCTGCAGACAAGAACCTACCACTTGCTTCTTTCAAACTGATCTTTTCTCAGTCTCTTTACTTTGCTCTCCTTTCTTTGTTCCCTCCACTCATCAGGGGAAAACTTCCCACATCTTTCCCCACCACCCTATACGCCTGTCTTGTCTCCTTGAGAACCAACTCAACGCCCATCTTCACCAGAGAAAAGAAAGACATTTCTGGGGGAGACAGAAATTCTTTTCTCCCCTGAGCCCCTCTTCCCCCAACAGTGATTCTCCCCCATGGGTGGTTCTGCGGAGGTGGAAGTGCATCCTTTTACCTACCTGGGCCTCCTTCTGGAAAGGCCAGTTGCCTCCCTTTGTAGGAATTCTTTCCTCTTCTCTACTGCTCTGTCCCTTCCAATAGACCTCGGGTGAAAAAGCTCAGGGTCCCTGTTTTGGGCTGTGTCCCATTTTCAAGGGTGCTATTTAATTTTCTGTCTTGGACCCAGGGAGCCTCAAACTAAAAGGAAAAGTCCGTTCTGATGGTTTCCTGACTAGGACCCTTGCAACTTAACAGTGTCAGCACTCTGTATGAGCCCCTCCCTCCTTTTGCAATACTGACCTTTCTTTCCTTTCTCCTCTGTAAAGTGTTACCTGACCCTCAGGAAGATTTTGGCTTTTTCTGTACTCCCATCTCACTCCATATAAATAGGTATTCCCAGTATGGCAGTTATGTTATTGGGTTGGGGTTACCTATTTGTATAGAAGCATCACTCTATCTTTGAATTCCATACATCTCATATGGAGCTTGATACACAGTGCTCAAAAATGTTAAATGAACCAATGAGTGAAAAAATAAAAAATAAGTAGAATGCATAGTAGGCAAGACTGTGAATGTATATTTCTAGGTGTGTATGTGAGTCTTCAGGACTAGGTGACAATGTGTGTCTGTATTTGTTTGTTTATTTGTTTATTACTCATCCCCTGCGCCCTCCCCTTTGGGAACAATCAGCTTGTTTTCTATCTCTATGGGTCTGTATATCACTTTTTTATTTTTTTTAAGATTTTATTGGGGAAGGGGAACAGGACTTTATTGGGGAACAGTGTGTACTTCCAGGACTTTTTTCCAAGTCAAGTTGTTGTCCCTTCAATCTTAGTTGTGGAGGGTGCCATTCAGCTTCAAGTTGTTATCCTTTCAGTCTTAGTTATGGAGGGTGAAGCTCAGTTCCAGGTCCAGTTGCCATTTCTAGTTGCAGGGGGCAGAGCCCACCATCCCTTGCGGGACTCGAGGAATTGAACTGGCAACCTTGTGATTGAGAGCCCACTGGCCCATGTGGGAATCGAACTGGCAGCCTTCGGAGTTAGGAGCATGGAGCTCTAACCACCTGAGCCACCGGGCTGGCCCTGTGTATCACTTTTTAACTGCACGAATTTGAGGACTATGTTGAGTACTGTGTATAGCACCTTCTTGAGGTATACTTTTTACATGTCTGTGCTTTTTTTTTTTTTTAATTCCCCTTCCCCTTCCCCTTGTCAAGCCGTTATTCCCTGTCTAGTTGTGGAGGACACAGCTCACTGGCCCATGTTGGTATTATGAGCCTTGCACTCTACCCAGATGAGCCAGTCGTTGCTGGCCGACTGCTCACGGCAGCTCACGGCAGTTCACAGCACAGCCCAGCTCCAGGGTAGAGCCATTGTTTTCAATCTAGCTGTAGAGGGCGCAGCTCACTGGCCCATGTGGGAATCCAACCAGCGACCTCAGTGTCAACACTCTAACCACCTGAGCCACCCGGCTGCCCCATGTCTGTGCTTTTAAGGAGAGAATGATGGTGTCAGTATGATCCTGGCTTAGTCTAATTACCATTTTTGTAAAAAGGGATAAATAAGCCTTACTCTTTATAGAGCTCTGCTCCTGTTGTGTGCATGTATTGTGCAAGTGTGTGTATGGAAGTGTGTGTATCTGAGTTTGTTGAGGGGGACATATTCATGAAGAACAATCTGTTTTCAGTGATCGTGGGCTAAATAATATGCTTAATTTCTCTGACTTCCAGAAATTTACAATATACTTGGGGGACTTAGAATCAAATATAATTTTTCTCATAACATAATAAAGTACTAAATTACTCATCAAAGACAATCAGATAATACATATTAAAAAGTTAATTGTGCAAACAGTTGTGCATAACAAACACAAAAGAAGTCAGTGGGGGAAGGATAACTTTGGGTTAGAATCACCAGAAAAGTCTTATGAAGACAGGGGTCTTCTTTCCATTCTGTCCATTGTGAAATATTGGAAATAACTTTCATTGAATAGCTCAACAGAACAGTTTTAGGGCATTCTAGTTTCTCTTTCCCAGCTGATAAGAATGTTTTGACCTAGGTCTCTTTCATGTTGAGGCCCCAGTTCCCTGAGAGGTTGATGCCAGTAGTAGTTAGAGGTGAAGCCAGAGTCAGATAATTTTTTCCTCCAAGCAGGTCTTGTGTCCCACTAAAGCAAAGGATTGCTTGGTTTTGGGTTTCTGTGACACTTGGATTGCAGTCAGAATTCTCAGTGTCTTAAATCTTCTTTTGTCTAAACACATTTCACACTTGGGACTGGATGAGCTGGAAATTGGATTTAAGAAGTGATGGTGTGGTAGTCAAGCTCCAAGATGGCCCCCAGTGACCCATCTCACGCCTTGTGTAGTTCTTTTTCACAGTGATAGTGCTGGTTTTTGTAACCAGCAGGATACTGTAGAAATGATAGTGTGTGACTTCTTAGGTTAAGTCATAAAACACACTTTGGTTTTTGCCTTGCTCTATCTAGGAAGAAGCCAGCTGCCATGTTGTGAGGACAAAGAGTTTTATGGAGAGATCCATGTGGTGAGGAACTGAGATTTCATACCAACATTATGTAAGAGAGCTATTTTGCAAGCAGATCCTCTAGCCCCATCAAGACTTTAGATGGCCTGCCCAACATCTTCACAATAACCTCATGGATTCCTTGAGCCAGAACCACCCAACTAAGACTCTCTTGAATTTCTTACCCACAGAGACTGTGAGATAATATTAATAAATATTTACTATTTTGAGCCATCAAATTTTGGGATAATTATTAATGTAGCCATAGGTAACTAATACAGATGGGAATATTCAGATAGAAGGAAAGAAGATAAATAATTTCTAATAAGCTCTAGAAGTGAAATAAAATTGTTTGTTTTTAAAATAAAAAAGTTATACTAGGAGCAATTGTGGTCTAAGTGTGTGTGTATGTGTGTTTGTTGGGGATGGAGTGTTGTGAAAAGTCAATGAATTTTTCCACATTTAGAGAACCATGCTATGTAGAAGAACCAAGCAGAATAGTTTGGGTGTGGGCTTTGTGTGTGTGTGGTGTTGGGAGTATGGTGGCTTTATGTAGTATTCGTATAGCTAGGGATGATACACAAATTATTTAATAACTGGCCATGGCACAGGAAGCAAGCAATCAGAATGGACCCTCTCACAATCAGTACCATTACCTATAAACAGTGAAGCTATTCTGCTATCTATTGGATACATATCAGTATGGAGTGCAGAGGCTTTGACATGATCTACGTGTGGCCAGATTACCTTGGATATTTTAATAAAAGTCTTTCCACAAGATGGTACGGATAGCTTTTCCTTGTTTCTCCTTTTTTTTTCCGTCTTGTTGACAATTTATAATTTGCATACTATTATAGAATCTACTATCACTGAAATCTCACAATTTACTAGTTGCTTTCTTGTACTTCTGACAATTCTACTGATGTCATGGCACTTTAAATTATGTTTTTCCTTTAGACCATTCAAGGAGCACTTTGAGACTTCATGCTGGGATGTTGAAGGATGGTGCCTTATACCAGAAGCTATGATTAAGGGGTTTGGAGATAGGGAAGGAGTTGGGCCTAGACTTTAGTTTTTGCAAAGCTATTCATCAAAGTCAGCTGAGGGCAGAGTCAAAGAAGAGGGAGCATTCAGTTTGGTAAGAGCCACTTTTGTGATGCAAACCATTTTGAAGAACTCTCTCACTTCTACCATTCATGTGGCTACAACCTCTTTTTTTTGCCTTGGATCTGAAAGGAAAAAATTACTGGACATATTTGCATTGCAGTTTTCACAACATAAATGTCAAAATTGGAAGAAATCTTAAGAGATTTCCTGGTTTTACCTCTCCATTTCTAGGTAAGGAAACTAATGGTCACTCAGTTGGTCCAGGCTAGGACTCAATCCATTCTATCAAACATCATTGAGTCACTAAACTATGTAACCTAGACCAAGTTACTTAAAATTTCTAAGTATCTATTTCCTCAACTACAAAATATACAGAGCATGCCAAAAAAATGTATACACATTTTAAGAAATAAAAAAACTGTATTAAAATTGTAATACTCAATATATACCGATAACAAAAGATGAATACAAGTCATGTGCATACCTTTTTTTGGCACCTCTGGTATATATCTATTGTCTATGATGACATAGATTATTAAGGATTATTATTAATATGGTTAAATAAGCTAAGAATATGTAAAGTACCTAGCAAAGTGCTGGCACATAATTGATGCTCAAAAGATGGAAGCTACATACTGCTACTACCACCGTCATCACAGGATGATGAGAATAAATGAAGAAATTACACTTACATTGAAACATCTCTTATGTGAAGTGTGTAGTGGTTGGCAGAATTCTAAGATGGTCCCAAATGACCCACACTCTTCGAGGAGAGGATATCACTCCTATGATTATGTTATGTTACATGGCAAAAGGGGGCCATGGCAAGATGGCCTCTAGGATCTGAGTGGGTCCCAGCTGACAGCTGCTTAGAAAGCAGGGACTTCAGTCCTACAAATGAAGAAAGTGAATTCTGCCAATCTGAATGAACTTGATAGAGGACCCAAGCCTCTGAAGAGAGTTGAAGCCTGCTCGGCATCTTAATTTCAGCCTGAGGAGATCCTGGGCAGAGGATTCAGCTAACTAATAACTGGACTTCTGACCTACAGAACTGTGAGGTAGTAAATGGGTGTTTTTTCAGCCACTAAATTTGTGGCAATTTGTTATGCAGCAAAAGAAAACTAATACAGATGCTGTATGTAGGGACAGAGTCCCAGAGAGCAGTTTCCAGGCTTTTGGCCTCACGTGGAAAGGTGCTGCATCGGATAGTAGATGGCCGTCAGCTGTGGCTAACTGGCCATCAGCTGTAACCAGTTAGCGAATTAGCCACTAGTATAACTGCCGTGGCTGCCTTGGTTGGTTGGTTGGTCGGTTGGCAGGCAGAAAAGTGGATGGTGGATTGTGGATTGTATGGATCCTACTTCGTGTGTATGTCTCGCCTGGCCGCCAGTGAGACTGACGCGCAGGAAGACCCCTTGTTGGGGTACTGGTGGATGTTTGCTCCCTGTGTCTCCAACCCAGCCACCACTGAGAATATAGTGGTGTGACTCCCCTATCTATGGCTCCGCTGGTGTTCCTTTTTGGCCTCACCATATCCTGTGTTCTTATGTGGAAAGCAGGAGCTGAGACCTCGCATGACACATGGTGCAGCGAGCAGGGTATGGTGCTGGCCAGGACTTTCCGAAGGTCAGTGGAGCAGTTTGTGCATAAGAACACTCAGTCTCAGGAAGCCCGTGAGGAGCGGTGCCAGGAACAGGAAACACAATCTGCTTGGGAGAAACTTGACCTCTCGGTGAATTGGTGGTCCTCTGAAGCCTCTGGATGGCACACTGCCCTGTTGGCCAAAGCAGCGACATGGTGTGTCATGCTGGAAGGCCTGCGGGGTCTCTGCTCCCGCTCTCCACACAAGAACGTAGGATATGGTGAGGCCAAAAAGGAACACCCACGGAGCCATAGGTAGGGGAGTCATACCACTATGGTCTCACTGGAGGCTGGGTTCACCGGACATGCGACCTGCTGTCCGTTTTTCTGCCAACCAACCGACGACTCTCCTCCACTCTCCTCGGCTCTCCTCCATAGGTGCAGCAGTTATATTAGCAGCCAATTGGCTAACTGGCTACAGCTGACGGCCAATCAGCCACAGCTGACGGCCATCTACTACCCGAGCCAGGACCTTTCCACGTGAGGCCGAGAGCCTGTAAACTACTTTCTGGGGCTCTGTCCCCACATGGTAGTCTGCTGCTGCCGTGGGCTCCTAGAGTTGTGGACATCTTACACCGAGGCCTCCACTCACTTGGACACCTGGCATGGCGAGCAGGATTCTGGCCAGGTAGGAATGGAGTCTGACTCTGGGCAGGACGACATGTGGCCCCCACACAGTGTGTGATGCCTGGTAGCCACTGTTCTCAGGAGTTAGACCCCCGAGGAGGGATGGGAGGACATGGATGGCGCTCCAGCCAGCATGGAGAGGGCCCTGCAGGTTCTAGCTGAGCAGTTGCCGGAGGAGGAGAAGGGTACAGCCGGTCGTGTGGGCTGGACGTTCCTCACCATCTTGCATCGTAACATAGAGGACGCGCTTAATGAAATAGCTCAGGACCGGACCAGCAGCCCCGGTGGGAGGTGCTGGAAGCTTGGGACCATCAGTTAGAGGAGGTCGTCACCATGTTGCCTCATAACTCAGAGGAAGCGCTGGCTGGGATAGCCCAGGTGCGGGACCAGGTATCCTGGTGGGAGGCGCTGGAAGCTCGGTCTGCCTGTTAGAGGATGATCCTGACAGCGGAGACTCTGAGGCAGAGGTGGACGATCCGAGTGGAGACAATGTAGCTCCCAACCCCCATGCCCAACCCATCTTGAAGCAAAAGGCAAAACACGAGCAACCTTTGGGCCCCAGGGGCGTTGCTGCCGGCAACCCAGCTGTGACTGAGTTCACAACCTAGGCCCCATACACTCCCACTGAGTTGCAGGAGGTAGGGAGGCAGTACAGACAGCGCCCTGGGGAGCCAGTCTCAGCTTGGCTGCCATGTTTATGGGATGAGGGAGCAGACAGCATTCTCTGCTCCCCAGGTGAGATGGAAAAGCTAGCCTCCATGACAGTGCATCCGTCCCTGCAAAAAAGGTTACGGAATTGCCATAGGTTGGCCCAAGACCAGGGCAACCACACTCTAATGGAGTGGCTCACTGCTGCGGTACGCACAGTATGGGGACAGGCTGGCGAGCTGCCAGACACTGTGAGTCAATGGCAGTCATATACTGAACTTACTCAAATCATCCGAGAAATGGGTATGAGACACGCTATGTTCAAACCTAATATGCGGGGCCCAAATGACGAGCTTATTACTGCCAGCATGAGAGATCTGGTTTTGAATACTGCACTTGCGAGTGCTTTTGGATCCTTGGTTGCCATTCTTATGCCCTGTGTAGGGCGACGGATTCATGAAGTTACAACTGCCATGGCCACCCTACCGGATGTTGAAAGCCGGAGGCGAAGGAAGTTAAGACAGGAGGTCCAAGAAGTCGAGACCTGGAGGCCTGAATCAAAAGTAAGGGGGCGAGGTCACGGGCCTCAGAGAGTAACAGGAATGCAGCGTGATCTCGTGGCAGCACGAGTTGATCGGGGGAAAAAAAGACCGACAACCCAATGCTCTCTTGTTGGAACTTTGGAAAGAGTTGTACCTGGAAGGACAATTCCGGAGAAGCCTAAAGGAGAAGTCCGGGAAAGCACCAACCATGTCTCTCCAGGACTTCATGCAGTTGCTTGAGACTGTCTCCTCTCAGCTTGATTAAGGGTGGGGCCAAGGTACCCGGTCAGAGGGGACGAGCGGAGACCAGAGACCCCATGTGGAACTGTCCATACATTGGTCCCCTTCTAATGTACAGAGGGTTTTGGCTCTAGTTGACACTGGCGCCGACTTCAGTCTCGTTTATGGGAACCCAGAACTGTTCCCTGGACCAGCAACCTGCATTGATGGCTACAAGGGAAAGACTGTGACTGTAAAAGCTATTTCCTTACCACTGGGTACAGGAAGGCTTCCCCCTCGTACCTACAAGGTGTATGTCTCCCCTGTTCTGGAGTATATTCTAGGGGTGGACGTGCTACATGGCCTCAGCTTACAGACGTCGGTAGGAGAGTTCTGTCTCCGGATCCGGGTGGTGAAAGCGGTGACACGCGGGCATGCTCACCACCCTCCTCAAGTGTTGCCACAGCCCTGGCGCATGGTTACAGTGCGACAGTACCGCCTGCCAGGAGGACAGGAAGAGATTGGTCATACAATATTGGAATTGGAGAAGGCATATATTGTGAGGTCGACACATAGTCCCTTTAACTTCCCAGCATGGCCTGTCAAGAAGCCAGATGGGACCTGGCGAATGACTGTGGACTATAGGGAGTTAAATAATGTGATGCCACCCTTGCACGCTGCAATACCTTCAATACACAATTTGATGGATCGTTTGACTGTCCGCCTGGGAACGTATCACTATGTAGTGGACTTGGCAAATGCTTTTTTCTCCCTTGACATTACACTCAAGTGTCAAGAGCAGTTTGCTTTTACTTGGGACGGGCGGCAGTGGACTTTTCAAGTCCTTCTGCAAGGATACTTGCACAGCCCTACTATCTGCCACGGGCTCGTAGCCCAGGATTTGGCACAGGGGGATCACCCGTCCTCTGTGGCCTTGTTTCACTATGTTGATGATATTTTACTAATATCTGATTCTCTTTCAGATTTAGAGCAAGCAGCTCCCTCTCTTCTCTGCCACCTGAAGTCACATGGCTGGGCGGTGAATGAGGAAAAGTTCCAAGGCCCTGGCTTATCCGTCAAGTTTGTGGGTGTTGTGTGGTTGGGTAAGACAAAGGTCATACCTGAGGTGATTATTGACAAAATATAAGAATTTCCCCGGGCAGCCAAGGTCTCCCAACTGCAGACGTATTTGGGACTGCTGGGGTATTGGTGGGCTTTGTACCTCATTTAGCACAAAAGGCAAGGCCCTTGTATAACATGAAAAAAAAGGGGGCCTCGTGGGATTGGACAAAGGTTATAGAGCAAGGCTTTGTTGCCACAAAACGGGCAGTGCAACAGGCACAGGCTATGCAAGTAGTAGACCCTGGTGGCCCATTTGAACTTGATGTTCACGTAACCCAAGAGGGGTACGGATGGGGCCTCTGGCAATGGCAGGGGCATCTCCGGTTGCCAGTGGGATTTTGGTCCCAATTGTGGAAAGGAGCAGAAGTCCGCTAGTATCTAATAGAGAAACAGCTGACTGCTGTGTATGCAGCCCTAGTGGCCACAGAAGCCATCACAGGAACTGCGCCGGTGTTGGTTCGAACAACCTATCCCATCCAGGGGTGGGTCGTACGTGGACCCAGGGACCCAAAACTGGGGTGGCACAGACCACCACCCTCGCCAAGTGGGGTGCCTACTTGGAGCAACATAGCACCCTTAGTTCAAGCCCTTGAGCACAGAGCTACAACAGGTCCTGGGGCCTGTGGAGCTTGTAGCCCAGGGTGAGCCAAGCGCTCTGCCTAGAGGGGAGGACTTGGAGCCCTCGCCCTACAAAGAAGGACAGTCCCCAGTACCTGAGGATGCCTGGTTTACCGATGGTTCTAGCCGAGGGGCTGCAGCCGTTTGGACGGCTATTGGTGTCCAGCCCAAAACAGACACCATTTGGTTTGATACTGGGATGGGCCAGAGTAGCCAGTGGGCTGAGCTACAGGCTATGTGGATGATAATCAACAATGAGCCCGGGCCCCTAGTTATTCGTACTGACAGCTGGGTTGTGTTCCGGGGCCTAACGTTGTGGCTCTCCACGTGGAAACACCAAAACTGGTTGGTGGGACACCGTCCACTGTTAGGTCAAGCCATGTGGCAGGACCTCTGGGACCCAGGACAGGGAAAGGAGGTAACCCCAATGTAAGTCACAGGTCACTCCCCCTTAGTGTCCCTAGGTAATGATGAAGCAGATATCCTAGCATGGGTCCGAGGGTTAGAACGGTGTCGTGCGGGAGACCCTGCTCACCATGCCAGGTGTCTGAGTGGGTGGAGGCCTCCTTGTAAGCTATCCACAAGCTTCGGATCCTAAGGCCGCAGCAGATCAACAAAAGGAGGACACCGCCTTCTATGCCCAAGAAGGTGGTGTGCCAGCTGGAGGCTCGAGTCTCCCAGGCAGACCGCGCCTCCCGTTCCCGGTGTCGCTCCTCATGGGCCTCCCGAAGCTGGGCTCTCACACGAACAAACCGCTCCACCATGCTTTGGTAGGTTTTGGCCGGCACCGCACTCTGCTTACGAAGCTGAGCTTTTATACGTGTAAACTGCTCCAGTACATTCCGGAAAGTTTCAGCCGATACCATACCCTGCTCGCTGTGCCATTTGTCGTGCAGGAGACCCTGCTTGCTGCGCCATTTGTCGTGCGTGGAGGCCTTCTCGCCGCGTCATCTTTCAGGCGGGGCGGCCTGCAGGGTCTCTGCTCCCGCTCCCCACACAAGAACGCAGGATATGGTGAGGCCAACAAGGAACACCCATGGAGCCATAGGTAGGGGAGCCATACCACCACGGTCTCACTGGAGGCTGGGCCCACTGGACACCGACCTGCCGTCCGCTTTTCCGCCAACTGACCGACCGATGACTCTTCTCCACTCTCTCGACTCTGTTCCTCTCTCTCGGCTCTCCTCTTCCACTCTCTTTGGCTCTGCTCGGCTCTGCTCGGCTCTGCTCGGCTCCTCCGCAATCCTCGGCAATCCTTCATAGCCGCAGCAGTTATACCAGCGGCCAATCGGCTAACCGGCCACAGCCGATGGCCAATCAGCCACAGCCAACGGCCATTCACCACCCGAGCCAGCACCCCTCCACGTGAGGCCGAGAGCCTGTAAACTACTTTCTGGGGCTCTGTCCCCACAAACGGGCTCCTGCCACTGATGTGGCCCATTGGCTGCATAGAAAATGGCAGTACACTGGAAGCCAAACCATGTGGCAGGTGAGCAGACGCTGGGGTCTGCCTTTGAAATGGTAGAAGATAACAGGTGTCTGCTGTGACTGTACCATCTGTGCCCAGGACAACCCCCAAAGGTGGAGGCTCCCCTGGGAGACTTACACGAGGGAGGGTGCCCTTCACTCGCTGGCAAGTGGATTACATTGGACCCCTGCCTAAGGCCCGCAATGCGATATATGCATTCACAGCAGTGGACACTGCTACGGGGTCGATGTTTGCTTTGCTGTGTCCGGCTGTGGATCAGCGGCAGACAGTTGTCACTCTTACACGGCTGTGCGTCCTCTATGGATGCCCCCAAGTCATTGAAAGTGACAGGGGTACTCATTATACGGGGCAAGAAGTGCAGGGCTGGGCTGCTAGGATGGATGTACAATGGTTGTTTCATACCCTGTGTAACCCACAAGCGGCTGGCATGATTGAATGCTACAATGGCCTTTTGAAGCAAGGCCTCCAGGTGTCAAAACACCCTCCCTCAATGCGCAACTGGACCTCACGGTTATGGGACATCTTGAGAATCCCGAATGAGAGACCATGGAAGGGAGGGCCTGTGACAGTAGAAGCTTTGCTACATTGAATGGCTGCTCCCATTCAGTTACAGGTTACCACAAGTGAAACCTGTTAAAACCAGGCCATGGCAGAAAAGGAAACGTTTTGCTGCCAGCACCCACATGCTTGAAAGCAGGGGAATGGCAGCAATGGACTTGGCCCTGGCAGGTCAAAAGCCCCCACTGTCAATGGTTGGGCCTGATAGCCCCATGGGGGGCTGGTTTGACTCATGAATTGCAAGCGACGCCCAGGGGTGGTGGCCGAGTGGCCACTGCAAGTGACTGTGGTATACGGAGGTCCCAATGCCGGAATGATTTTGTGGGGAACCTATGTGCTCTTGCTATGGCCTATTATGGGGTCCCCTGTTCTGTTACATGTTGAAACTATGCAAGGGACCCCAAGCACTGCCATAAAGGTCTGGCAGCACAAACTGGGAAAGGTGCCAGTAGCAGCGACCCTCCTTTCCCAGGAAAAAAAGCTAGCGTGTATCCTCCCAGATGGAAGGGATTTGCCATTGTTGGTTCCTAAGACTACTGTTTCTTTCCACAATAGGTGCCTATAGGCTAATATGGCACAAGGCCCTTCTCGGAAGATGCTTGTCGCTTAGACTGTGAGGCAAGACCCTGGAGGTGTGGAGTGTGGGGTCAGAGTCCCAGAGAGCAGTTTCCAGGCTGTCGGCCTCATGTGGAAAGGTGCTGGTTGAGGTAGTAGATGGCCATCAGCTGTGGCTTATTGGCTATCAGCTGTAACCAGTTAGCCAATTAGCCACTGATATAACTACCATGGCTGCATTGGTTGGTTGGTTGGTTGGCAGGCAGAGAAGCGGATGGCGGATTGTAGATCATGTGGATCCTACTTTGTGTGTGTGTCTTGCCCAGCCGCCAGTGAGACTGGGGTGCAGGAAGACCCCTTGTTGGAGTATTGGCAGATGTTTCCTCCCTGTGTCTCCACCCTAGCTGCCAGCGAGAATATAGTGGTATGACTCCTCTATCTGTGTCTCCGTTGGTGTTCCTTTTTGGCCTCACCATATTCTGCGTTCTTATGTGGGGAGCAGGAGCTGACAGCTCACATAACACCCTATTTATTTTTTTATCTTTAATATGCTGATTTCAATACTAGACCTTTGAGGTTTCTAAACTGCTATCTTATTTCTTGTCTCTTTCCCATGTTTTAAGTCTTCCAATCTCCAAAACATAGACCACACAGGTCCATTTTCCAGTACAGATACAACAAATAGAACGAACCACTGGAACTCAGGAATTGTCAATATCTGATTTCCTCTAGGTGTCTTCCCAGCTTCTGGCTATTCCTCTGACCACCTTTAGGCCAGTGCTTCTCAAAGTGTGATACACAGTTGAGCAGCACTGGCATCACCTAGGAGCTTGTGAGAAATTCAGAATCTCAGGCCCCGCCCCACACCTGTGGGATCCCCACCTGGTTCATATGCACACCTATGCCTGAGACGTCCTGTTGTAAAACCAGCTTGTCCTGCAGCTGTTTTCCTTTTTGCTTAGTGAGTATTGGTAACACATAAAACATGGCCTGGCCACAAGAGGTTGTGCCTTGGACATCTCTAGAATCTCCTCTCTGGAACTGAGAAGCTTTGGCTGAGCTGAGCTGTGGGCAGAGGAGCCAATCAGCACAGGGTGAAGTCAAAAGAGGCCTAATTAGCCTGGGTGAAAGCTTGAGGTCAATTAGAAACGCCTAACAGTCCCTGATTAGAACAATCTATTGCTGTATTTACAGGTTAGGAATATGGCCAAGAAAAATATGCTATGTGTACATTGTGATTTTCTTGTTTTTGTTCCAAGGAAGGGCTTGGTTCTCAGACTTCCTTCCTGGAGGAAATCTTAAAACATCACTTTCTACTCTCTCCATCTTTATTTTTTGTTGTTTATTTATTTATTTTTTAATCTCCACCTTTAAAGTACATTTAAGGCATGGCAGAATTTGCCTGATTTATCATCCTTCAATTTATGTGATCTCAGCCTCCCTGCATTTTGGGGGAAAAGAGCCATGGATCACCTCCTATCATATCCCTCCACCTCCACCCCACCCCAGCATATGTTTTTTCCACCCAGATCCCATCCTTCTGGAATCTCCTTAGGACCCCTCAACCTCCATGGTTCTCAGGGTTGGCCTCCATTCTTCCAGCTTCTACATATTTCCCTCTGTGCAGCTACAGTGACTTTCATGGAACACAGATCTTACACTCCAATTCTTTAGAAACCCCTTATTGCCTTCAAGAAAAAAGTCCCAACATTCATAGGCTGGCAGAGAAAGCCCTCCAGGATGAGGCCTCTTGCTTCTCTCTTTAGCCTCATCTTACCTTATTCTTCTGCAACAATATATGTTCCTGTCACACCAAACAATGTATGGGTCATCAGCAAAGGCTTTCTCATGTGCATTTACCCATGCTGCTCCCTTTACCAGTCCTAGTCTTACCTGTGGCCTGCAGCAACTCCTCACCTTCATCAAGATTCAGTTTGGAACACACCACTCTCTCTAGGAAGCCTTGCCGGTACCCTTACAATTCATGTTTTGTATCCATCTTCTGAGCTTCTTTAGCGTCTCTAGTAAGATGCTTATTACATTATATATTCAAAGCATTTTAAATCATTTATTGCTTTATTATACAAATACTTCGTTTATTGTAGAAATATATATACTGAAAAAAGAAAATAAATGATTACCTATTACCTATTTATATGAGCTGGTATTCAAAGAGATGCTACTGTTTTCCAGGTATGATGGGAAGCACTACAAGGAGTTAGAGGTTTACATAGTTACTGGATGGGCTGTGGTAGCAAAAGTCTCAGATGATCTCAGCCTGTGACATCTAACTGAGAGGCTCTCAAAGACCTTGCCTGGAAGCCACTCCACTAGAAAGCTTAAGAACTCCTGGAAAGTTTCCACCAGTTATTTCAGTCTCTAGCACTCATGTGGGGAGTCTCAGGAGATTCACTGGGATGCAGTTTCTTTTCTTTTTCTTTTTATTAGTTTCAGGTTTACAAAACAACATAATGATTAGACATTTATACCCCTCACAAAGTGATAACACCCCCTTCTTCATTGGGATGCAGTTTCAAAAACCTCTCATCTATTTATGCATTTTCCCACCTTGGGAAAGTAATGGTCTTTTCTTTTTTTGGAAATGTTGTTCCCAGCATCTCTTCCATGGCTCAGAGGCCTTAATAATTAGGTCCATTGATGCTAAGTTTACAAGAGACAATTCACCTAAAGACAACCACATTTTGGTACACTACCTTCCATATGTATTTGTGTGAGTATGTGTATATAAGTGAATAACATACATATTAATATAATACTCTCTCTTTCCTGTGCTCTCTCTATCTGTATATCTATATACATTTTCCCCCTCTGACTCCTTGAAGTTTCAATGAACTTGCTTCTCTACTTCTTACAACAAGGATTCCTAGCACTGGTTTGATGACACCATGGAGTGTCTTCATTTATTTTAGGGGGTACATTGAAATTCACAAAACAAGATTAATTTAAATTCATTTTTATTTTAAAAAGCAAACAGACATTATGTAGTAATTATAGGTACAAGTGTGTGTTGAAATCAGACGAACAAATGCTTGCCTCAGAGAGAAATCAAGAGGATGGCAGTGGGGTTGGAAGGGACCATAAAGGTGGTTTACTTTGAACCTTCTAAAGCATCCCACCTAATTACTTGGTATTTCCCGAAATTAATCGTGTTTCTCAAATTGGTAGTCAGGGTTGTGGGGGCTGAAAGCTTCTAGTATGCCGGTCTATCTTCTATGCCTAACACAGGGCCTCGCATATAGTAGACTCTCAGGAAACACATTTTGTTTGTGTATTAGGGTGAGACATATCGCTGGTGGCTTAGTAGGGTGTGTTACACGTGAGAGCTCTGTGTTTCCCCGAAAATAAGACCTAACCAGAAAATAAGCCCTAGCATGATTTTTCAGGATGACATCCCCTGAACATAAGCCCCAATGCAGCTTTTGGAGCAAAAATTAATATAAGATCTGGTCTTATTTTCGGGGAAACGCAGTAGTGGTCTGTGTAGCCATTCCATTCAAGTTCCAGTAGAATGTAGATGCCCAGGCTGTCAGAGAGAAAAGGACCAGCTGAGATTCATTGACCTTATGTGACTGGCCAGAGGCCTCTGTAATTGCCTTTCTGTTAACAAATCACCAGAAAGTTATATGGATCAACTAATATTATAAGTGTATAAAAGTCAGTGATTTGCTTCTGAGGGTACAGTCCCGAGGTCATAGAGGCAGGGGGAGAATTTGAATTCTGCAGGAGACTAGTACTTTGAAACAATAGAGCTGGTGCTGAGTTCAAATATTGCCTCTGCCATTTAAAGCGATATAACTCTGATAAACTGCATTACACCTCAGTGCCTGTCGTGCGGGAGACCCTGCTCGCTGCGCCATTCCGGCTCCTCAGCAATCCTCGGCAGTCCTCGGCTCTCCTCCGTAGCTGCAGCAGTTATACCAGCGGCCAATCGGCTAACCGTCCATAGCCGACAGCCAATCAGCCACAGCCGACAGCCATCCACTACCTGAGCCAGCACCTTTCCACGTGAGGCCGAGAGCCTGTAAACTACTTTCTGGGGCTCTGTCCCCACAGTGCCCTCTTCTATAAAGTGGAGAAAATCATAATGCCTATCTCATGGGGTTGTCAGATTAAATGAGTTAATCCAGGTAAAGTGCTTTGAATAATGTTTGACATAGTGCGCGATCAATAAACGCTGGCTCTAGTCATCAACATTATCATAATAGGCTCTACATACCTATCAGGACTAATTGGTGGTAGGTGTTTCAATTAGTGAGCAACAGGGATATCTACTCTCTGCCCTCAGCTGGAGTACTTTAGTGGCCTGTTTGGCCTCAATGAATAGATCCAGGAACTCCTTCGGTTGCCCCCTAGATTGGAGTAGATACATGGGTGTCCGAACTGTGGCCCGCAGGCCAACTGATCCATTGTTAATTGGCCCGCAGCAAATTCCAAAAATATATTTTGTTTACTTAAATAAACCAGGTGAGGCAATACGTACTTCACCTCGAGTGAGTGGCCCGGCTGTTTGTGTGTTTTACCGCATATGGCCCTTGGTGAAAAACGTTGAAAAGTGTTTGGACACCCCTGGAGTAGAAACATCATTTGCAGTGCTAGGATTGGAAACTCAGGCAGAAGGTTAATTGTATAACAAGCAAGCAAACAAACAAGACAGACAAGAACAGAAAAACACATGCAAATCAAGTTCTCAGTGAATCCTTTGTCACACTTTGATGGGATATTCTGCTTCATGGGGGAAAATAGTGCAAACATACCTGGTGTGTTTAGAATCGTAACCAGTAGCAAGGGAAGAATGTGTATTTTAGCAGAGTTTTATGGCCTGTCAGTCCTTGAAGACAAGACACCATTAATCAAGAGATAGTTTCAAATGTGTTCATTATTACACACTACTACTGTTGAAAAACTCCAACCTCTTCTGGAGAAAATGATTGATGGGAAGAGAAACTTTGGGGCCATTGAAACGTGTTCTTGATTATTTCAGTGAAAAACTAAATATGCCTAGATCCTAAGATGAGAAAGACAACTCAGTTTCACATATAATTTGAGCAAAATTCAAATACTGGGTCTGAAATGTGAGTATTTCTATTCAATTCTTTTTTTTCTCTTGTGCAGTACTGAGGAATATACATTATATGATTATTCAGATACTCACATAGTTATTTAGAATCAGAAAATTTCAAATTCATACAGAATTTATTTCTAGGGTTGCTTATGACCATAATAGAAAAAAAAGTAGATGAATTAGAATGATTTATTTGAAATTATGACACCCTGAAGACAACCTTTATTACTTATCACAGAAAAGATATTTGATTTACAAGGATGTGGAAAGATGGTGGGAAAGAAGATTAATTAGCTTTGTTTTATAGTATTTGGATCTCCAAGGCTATAGCCTGAGTCTTTCCGGTCTTTGCATTTTCAGAACTCTTCAATTTAATTAAACAAATATATACCAAACATGCCTAGGTGAACAAGGTATCTGCAATATACTTGAATGAGGATACAGGGAAAAGCACAACATTTGCATTTTAGCTCTGTAGTAGATTGTTATGGACACAACCCCAGTGAATCACACCTACAAATATCTATACCCTGATATATTCCTCTACCACATTGGCACAGGGCTCGGCTGTGTGACTTGCTTTGGCAATGAGACATAAACAAATGTGATGGAAGCAAAAGTCTGATAAGCACTCGTACACTAAGGCTTATTTTCCTGGAACCCTGAGACCCCCATGCTATGGAGACGCCCACAATTAAATACCATGTGGGGAAGAGGCTAGTTGAGTTCAGTCTCCAAAGGCCCCCTGGCTGAATGCAGCTTCATGAGTGATTCAAGACATGACCTGTAGAAAAATGACTTAGGTAATGCATTTATTACATGTGATAAGTAATAAATTGTTAGATCACTATGTTTTGGGGTGGTTTGCTCACAGAAATGGAAAACTGATATAAAAAATTGATACCCAGAAGCAGTGTGTTGCCATAACAAAAAAACTAAACTATGTGTCATTGGCTTTGGGACTGAGCAGCTGGCAGAGGCTATAGGGACGCACGTAGAGTGCTAGTAGAGCCTCGAAGACCTGAGAGGAAACTGCGACTGGCAGCTGATAAAGGGCAACCCATGTTATACAGTAGTGGAAGAACTGGCAACACTGTCACTTCCAGTAACTTATAAAATAGAAAAGGTACTTAATGAATTTAGATTTAGAGTAAGATTTCCACTTAGAATGCTGAAGGGGTTAAATAACTTTTTGAAAGTTATATACAATAGGGTATGAGAAGAAATAAATGAACTTAAAAAAAGAACTGATCTGTTTGCAAGCAGAATTTAAAGTAAATATGGAGGGTCCAGGATATGCTGGGTTGGGAAATAAAACCATTTCACATTTCCAATCTCTCCAACTGGCAAAAGTTTCTCAAAGTACAAAATGGCCTCAGGACACAGATCAAATCAAGACTGTAAATATAAGACTTTATTAAGACCATAGAAAGATTTACATGGACAAACTGGACGCTCTCAGCTAGACAAAAGAGCTTCTAAGAATTTTAAGAGCATTGTTTTCTAGAACACCTTGACATCCTGACCAAAGTAGAGGCCTATCTCAAAAAAACTGTTGGTATAGCTTTTGTCTCATGAAACGGACTATAATTTGGTATGTATAAAGCCCAGAGTTTATATGGGAATTGTATCAGGTTAGGCTAACTGGTCACAGCAGTTCAAAATAATAATAATAAAAAAAGGAGGCAGAAAGCAAGATGAGAAAAATCACTCAGTTGCAAACATGGACTGTTTCTTATTGAAAAGACAGACTATCTCAGAGGACAGAGCCAATTGCTTCCAGTCTCTATTCAAGAACCATTTCCTGTACTCAGAGTAGGAGGCCCTGCCACATTTGTCTGGATGTATTTAAGAATTGCTATGAACAAGTTGACTGTTATGTGGATCCCTGTTCCTCTACATTTTATTTTTTTAAAAGTATATTATTATTAGTTTCAGGTGTACAAAACAACATAATGATTAGACATTTACACCCCTCACAAAGTGATAACCCCACCAAGTCTACTATCCCTCTGACATCGTACATAGCTATCACAATACCATTGACTATATTCACTATACTATACTTTACGTCCTGTATTATAGAGGTGTACTTTACACTCATATATATATATATATATATATATATATATATATATATATATATATATGTATATATATATATATATATATACATATATATATACACACACACACACATATATACATATATATATACATATATACATGATTATAGTTGACATTCAATATTATTTTATATCAGTTTCATGTGTACAGTGAAGTGCTTAGGCATTTATATAAACTATGAAGTCATTCCCCCGATAAGTCTAGTACCCATCTGGCATGCTACATAGTCTTTACAATATTATTGATTATATTCCCCACACTGTATTTCACATTCCTGTGACTATTTTGTGACTAAGAATTTGTACTTTCTAATCCCTTCACCTTCTCCCCCATCCGCCAACACCTCCCCGTAGTCTAGCAACCATCAGTTTTTTCTCTGTATCTATGAGTCTATTTCTGTTTTATTTG
Organism: Rhinolophus sinicus; assembly: GCF_057876585.1. Taxonomy (NCBI): domain Eukaryota; kingdom Metazoa; phylum Chordata; class Mammalia; order Chiroptera; family Rhinolophidae; genus Rhinolophus; species Rhinolophus sinicus. The sequence continues at coordinate 26,072,202 of NC_142511.1, forward strand.
CTTATTTATTCTGTTCTTTAGATTCCACATATAAGTGAGATCATATGGTATTTGTGTTTCTCAGTCTGACTTATTTCACTTAGCATAATGTTCTCTAGGTCCATCCATATTGTTGCAAATGGTGAGATCTCATTTTTTTATGACAGGGTAATACTCCACTGTATAAATGTACCACAATTCCTTTATTCAATCATCTACTGATGGGCATTTCAGTTGTTTCCATATTTTGGCTACTGTGAATAGCACTGCAGTAAACATAGGGGTGCATATATATTTTTGAACTAGTGTTTTGGATTCTCTTGGATAAATACCCAGGAGTGGAATTACTTGGTCATAAGGTAGTTCTACTTTTAATCTTTTGAGGAACATCCATACTGTTTTCCATAGTGGCTGCACCAATTTGCAATCCCACCAACAGTGCATGAGGTTCTGTTTTCTCCACATCTTCATCAACACTTGTTGTTTGTTGATTTATTGATGATAGCCATTCTGACAGGAGTGAGGTAATATCTCACTGTGGTTTTTATTTGCATTTCTCTGAGGATCGGTGGCATTGAACACCTTTTCATATATCTATTGGCCATCTGTATGTCCTTTTTGGAGAAATATCTATTCATGTCCTCTGTCCATTTTTTAACCGGATCGTTTTTTTGGTGTGATTTGTATGAGTTTTTCTTTCCTTTTTTTTTTTTTTTGATATTAATTCATTATCAGATGTATCATTGGCAAGTATCTTCTCCCATTCAGTAGGATGTCCTTTTGTTTTGTTGATAGTTTCCTTTTCTGTGGGGGAAAAAAAACCTTTAATTTTACATAGTCCCATATGTTTATTTTTTCTTTTGTTTACCTTGCCCAAGGGGATATATCAGTAAAAATATTACTAATGGTAATGTCTATGAGTTTACTTCCTATGTTTTCTTCTAGGTGTTTTGTAGTTTCAGGTTTGACATTTAAGTCTAATCCATTTTGAGTTTATTCTTATATGTGTCATAAGAAGGTGGTCCATTTTCATCTTTTTGCGTGTATTTGTTGAGTTTTCCTAACACCATTTATTGAATAGACTTATTGAATAGACTGTCTTTACCCCAATGTAAATTCTTGCTTCCTTTGTCATAAATTAAGTGACCATATAGGCATAGATTTATTTCTGGGCACTCTATTCTCTTCCATTGATCTATGTGTCTGTTTTTATGCCAATACCATGCTGTTTTGATTACTATAGGCTTGTAGTACAAATTGATGTCAGGTAGCGTAATACTTCCCACTTTGTTCTTATTTCTCAAGATTGCCATGGCTATTCGGGGTCTTTAATGGTTCCATATTAATTTTAGGATTATATGTCCTGGTTCTGTGAAAATGTCATTAGTAATTTGGTAGGAATTGTGTTGAATCTATATATTGCCTTAGGTGGTATGGACATTTTAACTCATATTAATTCTTCCTATCTGTGAGCATGGTATGTGTCTCCATTTATTTGTATCTTCTTTAATTTCTCTCTCCAATGTCTTTTATTTATTTATTTATTTATGAATGTATGTATGTATGTATGTATGTATGTATGTATGTATGTATGTATTTATTTAGGAGGGTGCAGCTCACAGCGTCCATGTGGGGATCGAACTGGCAACTTTGGTGTTATTATCACCATGTTCTAACGAAGTGAGCTAATGGGCCACCCCTCTTCAGTGTCTTTTAATTTCCTGAGCACAGGTCTTTTATTTCTTTTGTTAAATTTATTCCTAACTATTTTATTGTTTTTGAAGCAATTATAAATGGGATTGTTCTCTTAATTTCTCCTTCTGATAGTTTATTGTAGGTGTATACAAATGCAACTAATTTCTGAATATTAATTTTGTATCCTGCTACTTTACTAAATTCATTTATTCTAATAGGTTTTTGGTGGAATCTTTGGGGTTCTCTATGTATAGCATCATGTTATCTGCAAATAGTGACAATTTAACTTCCTCCTTTCCAGTTTGGATGTCTTTTATTTATTTTTCTTATCTAATTGCTGTGGCTAGAACTTGCAGTACTATGTTGAATAAAAGTGGTGAAAGTGGGCAGACTTGTCTTGTTCCTGATCTTAAGGGGAATGCTTTTACCTTTTCCCCCACTGAGTATGGTATTAGCTATCGCTTGTCATATATGGCCTTTATTTTTATTATTATTTAGTTATTTATTTTACTATAATTTATTTTGAAGACAATGGTCAACAAAACTATATAGGTTTCAAGTGTACAATTCTATAATACATCATCTATATATTGCATTGCATGTTCACCATCCAGAGTCAGTTCTCCTTCCATCACCATATATTTGACCCCCTTTATCTTTGTCTATCATCCCCCCTCACCCCCTTACCCTCTGGTAACCACTAAATTGTTGTCTGTGTCTGTGAGTTTTTGTTTCTTTATTTGTTTGTCTTGTTCCTTTGTTGCCTTCAGTTTTATATCCCACATATGAGTGAAGTCATACAGTTCTCAACTTTTTCTGACTTATTTCACTTAGTATAATAATCTCAAGGTCCATCCATGTTGTTGCAAATGGCAGTTTTCATCTTTTCTTTTGGCAGAGTAGTATTGAATTGTGTATACTCATATATACCACATGTTCTTTATCCAATTGATTAAAGAACAGTTTGTTTATTTCCACGTCTTGGCTACAGTAAATAATGCTGCAATGAACATCGGAGTACATACATCTTTATGGATAAATGTTTTCAGGTTTTTTTGGATAGATATCCAGAAGAGGGATTGCTGGGTAATATGGTAATTCTATTCTTAATTTTTTGAGGAACCTCCATACTATTTTCCATAGTGGTTGTACCAATTTACATTCCCACCAACAGTGTATGAGGCTTTTATTACATTGAGATATTTTCCCTCTGTTTGCACTTTGCTGAGATTTTTTATCATAAATGAATGATGGATTTTGTCAGATGCTTTTTCTGAATCTCTCAATATGACCATATGATTTTTATTTTTATTTTGTTTGTGTGGTGTATGACATTAATTGATTTGTGACTATTGAACTCACTTTGAATACCAGAAATGAATCCCACTTAATCGTTTTCAATGTTTTGATGAATTCAGTTTGCTAATATTTTGTTGAGAATTTCAACATCTATGATCATTAGAGATACCAGCCTATAGCATTCTTTTTTTGTAATGTCTTTTTTCTGGTTTTGGAGTCAGGGTGATGGTTGCCTCATATAATGAAGTTGGGAGCCTTTCTTCCTCCTGGATTTTTGGGAATAGTTGGAGGAGAACAGGTGTCAAATTTTTTTGAATGTTTGGTAAAATTCACCTGTGAAGCCATCTGGTCCAGGACTTCTTTTTATTGGGAACTTGTTAATTACTGATTCAATTTTGTTGGCAGTATCAGTCTGTTCAGATGTTTTGTTTATTCTTGATTCAGTCTTGGATGCTTGTATGCTTCTAGGAATTTATCCATTTCTTCCAGATTGTCCAATTTTTTGGGATATAGTTGCTTGTAGTATTTTCTTAAATATTTTTGTATTTTTGTGGTGTCTGTTGTCATTTCTTCTCTTTTATTTCAGATTTTATTTATTTGGGTCTTCTCTCTTTTCCTCTTTATGAGTCTTGTTATAGGTTTGTCAATTTTGTTTATGTTTTCAAAAAAACCAGCCTTTGGTTTCATTGACCTTTTGTATTTATTTATTTTTTTAGTCTATATTTCATTTATTTCTGCTCTGATTATTATTTCTATCCTTGTACTCACTTTGGGTTTTGTTTGCTATTCTTTTTCCAGTTCCATTAAGTGTAATGATAGACTGTTGATTTGAGATTTTTCTTGTTTCCTTAGGTAGGCCTGCACTGCTATGAATTTCCCTCTTAGGGCTGCTTTCGCTGTGTCTCATAGATTTTGGGTCATTGTGTTGTCATTTAGTTTGTCTCAAGGAATTTTTTTCTTTTTTTCAAGGAGGGTGCAGCTCACAGTGGCCCATGCGGGGAGCAAACCAGCAACCTTGGTGTTATCAGCACGATTTTCTAACCAACTGAGCAAACCAGCCACCCTCAAGGAATCCTTTGATTTCTTCCTTGACCTCACTGCTGACCCATTTATTATTTAGTAGCATATTATTTGGTCTCCATGTGTTTGTATGTTTTTTAGTTTTTTTTCTTGTAATTGGTTTCTAGTTTCTTACCACTGTGGTTAGAGAAGACACTTGCTATGATTTCAATTTTTTTAATTTATTGAGACTTGTTCTGTGGCCTAGCATGTGGACTATGTTGGAAAATATTGCATGTACACTTGAAAATAATGTATATTCTACTGCTTTTGGGTGAAATGCTCTAAAATATCAATTAAATGCATCTGGTCTAGTATGTCATTTAAGGTTGCTGTTTCTGTGTTGATCTTCTTTCTGGAAGATCTGTCCATTGTTCTCAGTGGGCTGTTTAAATCCCCTACTATGATCATGTTACTGTTGATATCTGCCTTTATGTTGGTTAATATATGTTTTATATATTTAGGTGCTCCTATATTGGGTTCATAGATGTTTATTAGGGTTATGTCCACTTGTTGGATTGATCCCTTTATTGTTATGTAATGTCCTTCTTTGTTTCTTATTATAGTCTTGATTTTAAAGTCTATTTTGTTGAATATAAGTATTACTACCCCAGCTTTTTTCTCATTTCCATTTGAATGCAATATCTTTTTCCATCCCTTTACTTTTGGTCTGTGTGTGTCTTTCAGTCTAAGGTGAGTTCTTTTTTATTTTTTAATTTATTTTTTAAATTTATTGGGGTGACAATTGTTAGTAAAATTACATAGATTTCAGGTGCACAATTCTGTATTACATCATCTATAAATCCCATTATGTGTTCACCACCCAGAGTCAGTTCTCCTTCCATCACCATATATTTGATCCCCCTTACCCTCTTCTCCCACGCCCCACCCCCCTTACCCTCTGGCAACCACTAAACTATTGTCTGTGTCTATGAGTTTCTGTTTCTCATTTGTTTGTCTTGTTCTTTTGTTGTTTTTGGTTTATATACCACATATCAGTGAAATCACATGGTTCTCTGCTTTTTCTGTCTGACTTATTTCGCTCAGCATTACACTCTCAGGATCCATCCATGTTGTCACAAATGTTCCTATGTCATCTTTTCTTACCGCCGAACAGTATTCCATGGTGTATATATACCACAACTTCTTTATCCATTCATCTATCAAAGGACATTTTGGTTGTTTCCATGTCTTGGCCACCGTAAACAAAGCTGCAATGAACATTGGAGCACATGTGTCTTTATGTATAAATGTTTTCAGATTTTTTGGGTAGATACCCAGGAGAGGGATTGCTGGGTCATATGGCAATTCTATTCGTAATTTTCTTAAGAAAAAAGAACAATAATGGAGGTATCACACTTCCTGACTTTGACTTGTACTACAGGGCTACAATAATCAAAACAGCATGGTATTGGCAGAAAAACAGACACATAGACCAATGGAATAGAATTGAGAACCCAGAAATAAAACCACATAAATATGGACAGATAATTTTTGACAAAGAAGCTAAAAACATACAATGGAGCAAAGACAGCCTCTTCAATAAATGGTGCTGGGAGAATTGGATAGCCACATGCAAAAGAATGAAACTGGACTGCTATTTGTCACCATGTACCAAAGTTAATTCAAAGTGGATCAAAGACTTAAGCATAAGACCTGACACAATAAACTGCATAGAAGAAAACATAGGTACTAAACTTATGGACCTTGGGTTCAAAGAGCATTTTATGAATTTGACTCCAAAGGCAATGGAAGTAAAAGCTAAAATAAACGAATGGGACTGTATGAAACTTAAAAGCTTCTGCACAGAAAAAGAAACCATTGACAAAATAAAGAGACCACCAACTGAATGGGAGAAGATTTTTGCAAATAGTGACTCCGATAAGGGGCTAGTATGCAGAATATACAAGGAACTCATGCAACTCAACAGCAAAAAAACAAACAACCCAATTGAAAAATGGGCAGAGGACTTGAAGAGACATTTCTCCAAAGAGGACATACAAATGGCAAATAGACATATGAAAAAATGCTCAACATCACTAATCATCAGAGAAATGCAAATAAAAACCACAATGAGATATCACCTCACCCCAGTCAGAATGGCTATCATCAATAAGGTGAGTTCTTGTAGACAGCATATGCATGGATCTTGTTTTCTTATCCACTCAGCTACCTTATGCTTTTGATTGGAGCATTTAATCCATTTATATTTAAAGTGATTATTCATAGGTACATAGTTATTACCAATTTATTATTCATATTTTTGATCTTCGTTGTTTTTTTATTTGAGTTTTCCTTCTGTTTAAATAAGTCCTTTTAACATTTCTTGTTATACTGGCTTGGTGGTAATGAATTCCTTTAGCTTTTTCTCTTCTGGGAAGCTCTTTATTTCTCCTTCAGTTTTAAATGATAGCCTTGCTGGATAGAGTCATCTTGGTTGTAGGCCCTTATTTTTCATCACTTTGAATATTTCCTGCTACTTCCTTCTGGCCTGCAAAGTTTCTGTTGAGAAATTAACTGATAGTCTTATGGGAGCTCCCTTGTAAATAACTAGCTGTCTTTCTCTTGCTGCTTTTAGGATTCTCTCTTTGTCTTTAACCTTTGCCATTTTAACTATGATGTGTCTTGGTGTGGGCCTGTTTAGGTTCATCTTGTTTGGGACTCTCTGTGCTTCCTGGGCTTGTATGTCAATTTTCTTCACCAGATTAGGGAAGTTTTTGGTCATTATTTCTTCAAATAGTTTGTTGATCCCTTGTTCCCTCTCTTCTCCTCTGGTACTCCTATGATGTGAATGTAGTTGCTCTTGATGTTGTCCCACAGGTCTTTTAAACTATTTCCATTGTTTTTTATTCTTGTTTCTTTTTGTTGTTGCAATTGCATGAATTCTGCTACCTTGTCTTTTAAATCTCTGATTCGATCCCCTGCTTCCTCTAATCTGCTTGTGATTCCTTCTGGTGTATTCTTCATTTCATTCATTGTATTCTTTATTTCTGACTGGTTCTTTTTTATGGTTTCTATGTCCTTCTTTATGCTTGCTATCTCTTTGTTGAAATTCTCACTAAGTTCCTTAAGCATTCTTATAATCAGTGTTTTAAACTCTGTTTCTGGTAGGTTGGTTGCCTCTACTTCATTTAGTTCTGTTTCTGGAGGTTTCTCTTGTATTTTTTGGTTGTTGTTTGTTTGTTTGTTTTTGGATAGGAGGCATGTATTTTTTGCTTCTTCCTTCTGGCTGCTGCTCTGTGTTTGCTTCAATATATTAAGTAGCCCTCCTATGTCTCTCAGTCTTTGCTGGGTGGCCTATGTAGTATGTGTCCTGTGTAGTCCAATGGTTCAGTCTCTCTGATTTTCTCTGTGTGTGTTCCAGGAGTGTCCCTTGAGTGTGTTTTGCATATTCTCCTGTTGTAGTTGAGCCTTGATTGCTTTTGGTGTTCACTGGGTGAGATTGACTCCCAGGCTGACTGAGTGTGATGATTGGCTGTACCTACAGTGTATGAGCTGCTGTGTGGGAGCTGACTCCTCAGAGGAGGCTTTGCCCCCATTAGGCCTTTGTGCTTGTTGAGACTCTCCCCCCTTTTCATGTGCCACTTGTGGGGCTAACCAGATAGTGCTCTGGAGTGGTCTGAAGCTGCCCTCTGTGTGTTTTTTCTGGTGTCTCATGGGAGGGGCTCCCATGCAGGTCAATTTCAGCCTTGTCTGTTACTGATCGATGGCTATCTGGTAGGAGCCACAAAGCTATATGAGGTTGGCTGCTACTGTGCTAGAACTGGAAGCATGTGAGGGTGGCCTCACTGTGAACTGAGGCCTGCTGTTACCAATAGTGGGCTTGAGGCAGCTTAGCAAAAGACTTAGGGCCTCCTAGGCCTATTGCCACCTGCCAGCTGCCTGTAAAACCCAGCTGTCCTTACGTGCTGATTGATCCAGTTTTGAGACTGCCCTTGGCAATGTAGCACTAGCTGGGAGGGGTGGAGTCCCAGGGAGTCATGAGATGTGACCAGTGGTTTTTACAAAGTTAATGCAGATTCAATTCTTACACCAATTCCCAGCCTGTGACCATTTGCACATCCCTGAGAAACCCACAACCAGCTACCACTCACCTTGGGGCAATGCCTGGCCTGGGACCACTTTGCACAACACCCTTAGAACACTGCAGCCAGTCACCACCTCAGGCTCACAAATTCCCCAGAACTGTCCCCAAGTGGCTGCTGTGCAGGTTTGGGGTCATTGTCCACCACCAAATTCTCCCTGGGCCATCACTCACTGTTCGCTGCTGTAAAAGGCCTCCACAGCTTGTGGGGTGGGGCTGGCCACCCAGGAACCCAGTGTGCCCCTGGCAATGCAACTCTAGGTGGGTGGAGCGAGGTTCCAGTGAGTGAAGGGGTGTGGTTGGTGGTTTCTGCAAAGTCAATGCAGTCTAAGCACCTGCACCAGTGCTTGGCCCAGGACCATCTTACAAAAACACCCTGAGAACAACATGCAAGTCACCACCTATCTCAGGTCCGCCAGTTCCTGAGAGCTGCCCAAGAGATGCTGCGGCACACATCTTGGGTTACAGCCCACCAGAAAACGTTTCCCAGGCCAGCTGCTGAGGTCCCACAGCCATGGCAAAAAAGCTCCCATAGCCTGTGGGGCAGGGTGAAAAGAGAGAATTTCCTGGGCGATGTAGCACCAGCTGTGCTGGGCGGGGAATGGGAGGGAAGGGGCAGACAGGGACCCAGGGCACCACCAAGGCAGTGAGCATGCACAGATTCCACCAGGCCAATGTAGTCCCGGACTTGTCCCTTTGGGGGAGGGCTTAACACTGAAAAGATGGCACCTTCCTGTAGGCCACATATGTGTGAGGCTCCACACAGGGACAACAATGTCTCCTGTCCCTACAGCTCCCACATGAAGCCACACAACTCAGTCCTTTTTCACACATCTCTGGGCCTCTGGAACTGCTGCCTCTCCACCAGAGACCAGGTGAATGCTGCAAGCGAGCAAGTTCGTGTGCCAGCTCTACAAGAGGGCATCTGGATTTCCAGCCACCCTCTGCCCCACTGGGAAGGACAGACAGAGTCCTTGCTGATTTTCACTGCCAGATACCATGGGAACTCCTCTTCCTGGCACAGAACCCCTGGGCAAAGCAGCCTGGCATGGGGCTGGGACCCCTCCCTCTTCAGGGGGACTTTTGCCACAAGGTGTCCCTCCCTGCATTCAACCACTATCTGTGGGTTTGGGGTCAGCCTATTTCACATCTCTGTACCTTCTACCAGTCTTGATGTGGCCTCTTCTTTAGAACCTTAGTTATAGGGGTTCTGTTCAGCTAGTCATCAGATGATTCTTGAGGTTGATTGTTCTGTAATTTATTTGTAATTTTGGTGTGATCCTGGGATGCAGTAGGCATAGCGTTTACTTAATCTGCCATCTTGGACCTCTCTGTTCTTCTACCTTTCTTTTTTTTTTTTAATTTTTGTTCTTCTTTCTTTTAAATGGGAATGCCTACTGGGTGTTCCATTCTCTATTGACGAATTTGTGTACAAGATGAAGTACTGATGATGAAATGAGGATAATGTGCTATAGGGACTCATAACTGTATGTAAAGATGTTGAATAATGGAAGAAGACCTTGACAAACATGTGGCAGAATAAAGTAAGAGTGGGCTATGAAATAGGAATACCTGGTGCAATTGTAGCTAGGCAACTTAACTTTGGCCAAGTTACCTAACTTCTCAAAATCTTTGTTTGTGTATCTGTGAAATACGTATTACACTGTCCATTTTGAGATTACGATCAGCTAAATGCACATATTACATGCTGTGCAGTGCCTAGCACATGGCAGATATTCACCATATGACCTCTTTCTACTTGAGTTTGCTTTGTCCACCAGGCAACATTTCACTGAGGTGTCCACTCAGACCTTGGCCAGTAGGATCATGGAATAGCAACTCCAGAATCAGAGAAGCTAGGGAAACTGGGTCCATGATTGCAGGTTTAGGAATCTGAAAACCAACTCCAGGGATAGGACAGAATTTCTGAATTCATCTGTCTTCAGGGTTCCTTTTCATGTGTTTTCATTGGTCTTCTCAACACATTTGCAGTGTCTCAGTCTTTGTCATACTCTTCCTCTCTCACTTGTCAAAATACTCTGTCCTCAGTCTCACTTCCTTAGGGTCTTGCTGAAGTACCTCCTTGTCTTATAAATTGCTGTTAAAATATGAATTCCATCCAGAAACAGAGTCAGTAAACATGTCTCTGACACAATCTAAGACACACAAAGGGAAGTATCTTTTTTGTGAGAAAATGGTGATCTTCCTTCTGAGCTCCCGATGTGGCCAACCCCGGAAAAGGCAATGTTTCATCACTCAGATGGAATGGTCTCAACAACCTGGCAGAGGACCCAGAGGTCACTGCATTCAGGACATTTAGGAACAAGGTGCCAGACAAACATCTGGCTAAGTAGTATGGTACCATGGTCATCGATGAGCTGCCTCCTTCACACTACCAATTTGACTCTGCTAGTCTCCAGGATAGTTTGTGATAGCAAGAAATGATCACTATGGTGCATTGGGAAAGTGTTAATCACCCTAGAAAAATAAAATGATAGAAGGAGAAGAAAATTGAAGCTCTTTCAGGGCAGGGAATGAGAAAATTTCCTTAGGTGACTATTCCTTACAATCTCTTTGAGAAATCATCCATTATGAAGGTCCTTAAAATGTACATGACCCATAGGAGACTGGAGTGGGGTCACTTTATAACCCTATTCTTCCCTATAACTTTTTTCCTGATCTACTTGCTGATTTTCAGGCTGATCTTCAAGTATAAGTCTTTGGTTCCCTTTTGTTGGTTTTATTTTCGAATTTCCATTTGTTGAACAACTTTAATGCATCAGACACTGTGCTAGGTATTTCATACATTTTTAAAATATTTAATCTTCACAACTAACCTACATTGGAGACGTTTTCCCTACTTTATAAATGATTTTGACTTGGAAAGATTTGAAAACCTGTCTGCCTAATTCTGAGGGTTTTGTTCACTCACCGAATCACTGTCAATGGTGGTAGGTAGGGCAGCTTCAGGGCCTTTAATTCAAGAACAAATGCACCAGTATTTGGGAGAGTGATTCTCTTCACTGATTGGATTCTAGTTTTACTTCCTCATATAGTGCAGTTGATTACAAAGTACCTTCTGAAGACTTCTCACCACCAGAAGTGCTCAAGTTCTGCTCTAATTGGGAACTAATTTATCCCTCTTATTAGTTTTATCTGGTTGAAGCCCTCCTCCTTCCCCTTTTCTAAAGGACACTACTGCTTTATGTGATCACAGAACCATTATTTTGGTGGACATTTCATTTAAATGTTTTGCTGTTTTTTTCTTTCATTAGTGATAGTTCTGGAATTTTTTTTTGAAATGAAAAGTTATTGGGGTGACAATTGTTAGTAAAGTTACGTAGATTTCAGGTGTACAATTCTGTATTACATCATCTATAAATCACATTGTGTGTTCACCACCCAGAGTTAGTTCTCCTTCCATCACCATATATTTGATCCCCTTTACCCTCATCTACCATCCCCCTCCCCCCTTAACCTCTGGTAACCACTAAACTATCATCTGTGTATATGAGTTTTTGTTTCTTATTTGTTTGTCTTTTGTTTTTGGTTTATATAGTACATATCAGTGAAATCATATGGTTCTCTGCTTTTTCTGTCTGACTTATTTCGCTTACCATTATAATCTCAAGATCCATCCATGTTGTCACAAATGGTCCTATTTCATCTTTTCTTACTGCCGAATAGTATTCCATTGTGTATGTATACAACAACTTCTTTATCCATTCATCTATCAAAGGACATTTTGGTTGTTTCCATGTCTTGGCAACCGTAAATAAAGCTGCAATAAACATTGGAGCACACTTGTCTTTTTGTATAAATGTCTTCAGATTTTTTGGATAGATACCCAGGAGAGGGATTGCTAGGCATATGGTAATTCTATTCATAATTTTTTGAGGAACATCCACACTGCCTTCCATAGCGGCTGCACCAGTCTGCATTCCCACCAAGAGTGTATGAGGGTTACTTTTTCTCCACAGCCTCTCCAACACTTGTTGCTATTTGTCTTGTTGATGACAACCAATCTAACTGGGGTGAGGTGATATCTCATTGTGGTTTTTACTTGTATTTCTCTGATGATTAATGACGTTGAGCATTTTTTCATATGTCTATTTGTAATTTGTATGTCCTCTTTGGAGAAATGTCTCTTCAGTCCGTCTGCCCATTTTTCAATTGACAGAGGCATTTTTTGTTGTTGTTGAGTTGCATGAGCTCCTTGTATATTTTGGATATTAGCCCTTTATTGGAGGCACTGTTTGCAAAAATCTTTTCCCATTCAGTTGGTTGCCTCTTTATTTTGTCGATGGTTTCTTTTGCTATGCAGAAGCTTTTAAGTTTGATATAGTCCCATTCATTTATTTCAGCTTTTACTTCCCTTGCCTTTGGAGTCAAATTCATGAAATGCTCTTTGAACCCAAAGTCAATAAGTTTAGCACCTATGTTTTCTTCTATGCAGTTTATTGTGTCAGGTCTTATGCTTAAGTCTTTGATCCATTTTGAATTAATTTTGGTACATGGTGACAGATAGCAGTCCAGTTTCATTCTTTTGCACGTGGTTTTCCAATTCTGCCAGCACCATTTATTAAAGAGGCTGTCTTTTCTCCATTGTATGTGTTTTGCTTCTTTGTCAAAAATTATCTGTCCATATTTATGTGGTTTTATTTCTGCATTTCAATTCTATTCCATTGGTCTATGTGTCTGTTTTTCTGCCAATACCATGCTGTTTTGATTATTGTAGCCCTGTAGTACAAGCTAAAGTCAGGGAGTATGATACCTCCAGTGTTGTTCTTTTTTCTTAAGATTGCTTTGGCTATTCGGGGTCTTTTGTGGTTCCAAACAAATCTGATGATTTTTTGTTCTATTTCTTTAAAACATGCCATTGGTATTTTGATGGGGATTGCATTAAATCTGTATATTGCTTTGGATAATATGGCCATTTTAACTATGTTGATTCTTCCAATCCATGAGCACGGAATGTCTTTCCATTTCTTTGTGCCTTCTTCAATTTCTTTTAAAAATGTCTTATAGTTTTCAGCATATAGCTCTTTCACATCCTTGGTTAAGTTTATTCCTAGGTATTTTATTCTTTTTGCTGCAATTGCAAATGGAATTGTTGTTTTTATTTCTTTTTCTGAGATTTCATTGTTAATATATAGGAATGCAATGGACTTTTGTATGTTGATTTTGTAGCCAGCAACTTTACTGTATTCGTTGATTGTTTCTAATAGTTTTTTGGTGGAGTCTTTAGGGTTTTCTATATATAGCATCATGTCATCTGCAAAGAGTGACTATTTAACTTCTTCATTCCCAATTTGGATGACTTTTATTACTTTCCCTTGCCTGATTGCTCTGGCAAGGACTTCCAACACTATGTTAAAAAGCAGAGGTGTTAGTGGACAGCCCTGTCGTGTTCCTGAACGTAGAGCAAAGGGCTTCAGTTTTTCACCATTAATTATGAGATTAGCTGAGTGTTTGTCATATATGGCCTTTATTATGTTAAGTTATTTTCCTTCTATACCTATTTTATTAAGTGTTTTGATTATAAATGGATGCTATATCTTGTCAAATGCTTTTTATACATCAATTGATATAATCATATGATTTTTGTCCTTTGTTTTGTTTATGTGATGTATCACATTGATGGATTTGCAGATATTGAACCATCCTTGTGCCCTGGAATAAACCCCACTTGGTTGTGATAAATAATCTTTTCAATGTATTGTTGCATTTGATTTGTTAGAATTTTGTTTAGGATTTTTGCATCTGTATTCATCAGAGATATTGGTCTGTAGTTTTCTTTTTTTGTGCTGTCCCTACCAGGATTTGGTATCAGGGCAATGTTGGTCTCATAAAATGAGTTAGGGAGTACTGTCTCTTCTTTGAGTTTTTGGAAGAGTTTGAGTAGGATTTGTATTAGATTCTCTTTGAAGGCTTGGTAGAATTCACTAGTGAAGCCATCTGGTCCCAGACTTTTTCTTTTGGGAAGGTTTTGATTGACTGATTCAATTTTGTTACTGGTGATCGGTCTGTTTAGATTTTCCAGTTCTTCATGGTTCAGCCTAGGAAGCCAGTATGTTTCTAAGAACTTGTACATTTCTTCTAGGTTATTGAATTTGGTGGCATATAGTCCTTCATAGTATTCTTGGATGATCCTTTGTGTTTCCGTGGTGTCCATGATAACTTCCCCGTTTTCATTTCTCATTTTGTTTATTAGTGTCTTCTCTCTTTTCATCTTAGCGAGCCCAGACAAGGTTTTCTTAATTTTGTTAATCTTTTCAAAGAACCAGCTCTTTGTCACATTAATTTATTCTATTGTCTTTCTGTTCTCTATTTAATTTAGTTCTGCTCTGATTTTTGTTATTTCCTTTCCTCTGCTGACCTTGGGTTTCACTTGTTCTTCTTTTTCTAGTTCTTTAAGGTGTAACATGAGGTTATTTATTTGGGATTTTTCTTGTTTCTTGAACTAGGCCTGTAATGATATAATTTTCCTGCTTAAAACTGCTTTCGCTGCATCCCCAAAATTTCAGTAGGATGCATTTTCATTGTCATTTGTTTCCACGTATCTTTGATCTCTCCTCTAATTTCTTCTTTGACCTGGTCGTTCTTTAAAAGATGTTGTTTAATCTCCATGTGTTTGTGGCTTTTTCCTGCTTCTTTTTGGAGTTGATATCCAATTTCAAAACCTTGTGATCTTAGAATATGCTTGGTATGATTTCAATCTCCTTAAATTTGCTGACGTTAGGTTATGTCCCAATATATGGTCTATCCTTGAGAATGTTCTGTGAATACTAGACAAAAATGTATAGTCTGATGTTTTAGGATGAATTGCTCTATAAATGTCAGTTACGTCCATTTCATCTAATATGTCTTTTAGGACTGCTATTTCATTATTTATTTTCTGTTTGGATGATCTATCCATAGCTGTCAATGATGTATTTAAGTCCCCTAGTATAATTGTGTTTTGGTCCCTTTAGTTCTGTTAGTAGTTGCTTGGTATATTTCTGTGCTCCTTGATTGGGGGCATAAATATTGATGACTGTTATGTCTTCTTGTTGTATAGTCCCCTTTACCATTATGAAATGTTTTTATCTTTGTCTCTTGTTACCTTTTTCACCCTGGAGTCTGTTTCCCCTGATATCAGTATTGCTACACGTAATTTCCTCTGGATACCATTTGCTTGGAGTGTCAATTTCCACCCTTTCACTTTGAGTCTATGCTTGTCCTTGTAGCTGAGATGTGTCTCTTGGAGACAGCATATGGTTGGGTTTAGTTTTTTGATCCAATCTGCTACTCAGTGGCTTTTTACTGGTGAGTTCAGTCCATTTACATTTAGGGTGATTATTGATATGTGAAGATTTCCTGTCATTCTATCTTTAGTTTTCCGGTAACTATGTGTCCATTGTTTCTTTGCCTTTTTGTTGTTGACTATTATTTCTGTGATGTTTCCCTCCGTTTCTTCTTTTATTACAGTATATATTACAGTTCTGGATTTTTTTTGAGTGGTTACCCTTAAGTTTATGTAAAAGAAAGTTTGATATTTAGAGTATTCCATTTTCTTCAGCATGCTTACTTTCTCTGTTCCCATATTCCGGTTCAGACCTTTACTCTCCCCCTTTTTATGTTTTGGTTGCCACAAATTGTCCCTGTTGATGGTGGTCAAATAGCCTCCTTTAGTATTTCTTGTAGTGCAGGTCATGTGTTAGAAAATTCCCTCAGCTGCTGTATGTCTGGAAAGGTCTTTATTCCTCCTTCATATCTAAAGGATATCTTTTTGGGGATATTTTCTTGGCTCATAATTTCTCTCTTTTAATAGTTTGGATATTTGGTTTCACTCTCTCCTGGCTTGTAGAGTTTCTGCTGAGAAATCTGATGATAATGTAATGGGCTTTCCTTTGTAGGTTACCGTCTTCTTTTCCCTGCTGCCTTGAAGAGTCTTTTTTTGTCGTTGACTTTTGACAGCTTCAATACAATGTGCCTTGGAAAAGGCCTGTTGGGGTTGAGGTAATTAGGTGTTCTATTTGCTTCTTGGATTCGAGGGTCCAGTTCTGTCCACAAGTTTGGGAAGTTCTCATGGACAATTTGTTTGAATATACTCTCTGTTCCCTTCTCTCTTTCTTCTCCTTCTGGTATGCCCATTATTCTTTTTTTTTTTTTTAATTAAATTTATTGGGGTGACAATTGTTAGTAAAATTACATAGATTTCAGGTGTACAATTCTGTATTACATCATCTATAAATCCCATTGTGTGTTCATCACCCAGAGTCAGTTCTCCTTCCATCACCATATATTCGATCCCCCTTACCCTCATCTCCCACCCCCCACCCCCCACCCCCCTTACCCTCTGGCAACCACTAAACTATTGTCTGTGTCTATGAGTTTCTGTTTCTCATTTGTTTGTCTTGTTCTTTTGTTGTTTTTGGTTTATATACCACATATCAGTGAAATCACATGGTTCTCTGCTTTTTCTGTCTGACTTGTTTCGCTCAGCATTACACTCTCAAGATCCATCCATGTTGTCACAAATGTTCCTATATCATCTTTTCTTACTGCCGAATAGTATTCCATTGTGTATATATACCACAACTTCTTTATCCATTCATCTATCGAAGGACATTTTGGTTGTTTCCATGTCTTGGCCACCGTAAACAAAGCTGTAATGAACATTGGAGCACACGTGTCTTTATCTCTAAATGTTTTCAGATTTTTTGGGTAGATACCCAGGAGAGGGATTGCTGGGTCATATGGCAATTCTATTCGTAATTCTTTGAGGAACCTCCACACTGCCTTCCATAACGGCTGCACCAGTCTGCATTCCCACCAACAGTGTATGAGGGTTCCTTTTTCTCCACAGCCTCTCCAACACTTGTTACTATTTGTCTTGTTGATGATAGCCATTCTGACTGGGGTGAGGTGATATCTCATTGTGGTTTTGATTTGCATTTCTCTGATGATTAGTGATGTTGAGCATTTTTTCATATGTCTATTTGCCATTTGTATGTCCTCTTTGGAGAAATGTCTCTTCAAGTCCTCTGCCCATTTTTCAATTGGGTTGTTTGTTTTTTTGTTGTTGAGTTGCATGAGTTCCTTGTATATTCTGGATACTAGCCCCTTATCGGAGGCACTGTTTGCAAAAATCTTCTCCCATTCAGTTGGTGGCCTCTTTATTTTGTCAATGGTTTCTTTTTCTGTGCAGAAGCTTTTAAGTTTCATATAGTCCCATTTGTTTATTTTAGCTTTTACTTCCATTGCCTTTGGAGTCAAGTTCATAAAATGCTCTTTGAACCCAAGGTCCATAAGTTTAGTACCTATGTTTTCTTCTATGCAGTTTATTGTGTCAGGTCTTATGCTTAAGTCTTTGATCCATTTTGAATTAACTTTGGTACATGGTGACAAATAGCAGTCCAGTTTCATTCTTTTGCACGTGGCTATCCAATTCTCCAAGCACCATTTATTGAAGAGGCTGTCTTTGCTCCATTGTATGTTTTTAGCTTCTTTGTCAAAAATTATCTGTCCATGTTTATGTGGTTTTATTTCTGGGTTCTCAATTCTATTCCATTGGTCTATGTGTCTGTTTTTCTGCCAATACCATGCTGTTTTGATTATTGTGGCCCTGTAGTACAAGCCAAAGTCAGGAAGTGTGATACCTCCATTATTGTTCTTTTTTCTTAAGATTGCTTTGGCTATTCGGGGTCTTTTGTGGTTCCAAACAAATCTGATGATTTTTTGTTCTATTTCTTTAAAATATGCCATTGGGATTTTGATGGGGATTGCATTGAATCTGTATATTGCTTTGGGTAATATGGCCATTTTAACTATGTTGATTCTTCCAATCCATGAGCACGGAATGTCTTTCCATTTCTTTGTGTCTTCTTCAATTTCTTTCAAAAATGTCTTATAGTTTTCAGCATATAGGTCTTTCACATCCTTGGTTAAGTTTATTCCTAGGTATTTTATTCTTTTTGCTGCAATTGCTAAAGGAATTGTTTTTTGTATTTCTTTTTCTGAGATTTCATTGTTAATATATAGGAAGGCAATGGACTTTTGTGCGTTGATTTTGTAGCCGGCAACTTTACTGTATTCGTTGATTGTTTCTAATAGCTTTTTGGTGGAGTCTTTAGGGTTTTCTATATATAGCATCATGTCATCTGCAAAGAGTGATAATTTAACTTCTTCATTCCCAATTTGGATGCCTTTTATTTCTTTCTCTTGCCTGATTGCTCTGGCAAGGACTTCCAACACGATGTTGAAAAGCAGAGGTGATAGAGGACATCCCTGTCGTGTTCCTGAACGTAGAGCAAAGGGCTTCAGTTTTTCACCATTAATTATGAGATTAGCTGAGGGCTTGTCATATATGGCCTTTATTATGTTAAAGTATTTTCTTCTATACCTATTTTATTAAGTGTTTTAATCATAAATGGATGTTGTATCTTGTCAAATGCTTTTTCTCCATCAATTGATATAATCATATGACTTTTGTCCTTTATTTTGTTTATATGATGTATCCCATTGATGGATTTGCGTATGTTGAACCATCTTTGTGCCCCGGGGACGAACCCCACTTGGTCGTGATGAATAATCTTTTTAATGCATTGTTGTATTCGAT
Organism: Rhinolophus sinicus; assembly: GCF_057876585.1. Lineage (NCBI taxonomy): Eukaryota > Metazoa > Chordata > Mammalia > Chiroptera > Rhinolophidae > Rhinolophus > Rhinolophus sinicus. The sequence goes on from NC_142511.1 coordinate 26,090,921, forward strand.
TTGCTAGAATTTTATTTAGGATTTTTGCATCGGTATTCATTAGAGATATTGGTCTGTAGTTTTCTTTTTTTGTGCTGTCCTTACCAGGTTTTGGTATCAGGGTAATGTTGGCCTCATAAAATGAGTTAGGGTGTACTGTCTCTTCTTCAATTTTTTGGAAGAGTTTGAGCAGATTTGGTATTAGATCCTCTTTGAAGGTTTGGTAGAATTCACTAGTGAAGCCATCTGGTCCCGGACTTTTGCTTTTGGGAAGGTTTTGATTGACTGATTCAATTTCGTTACTGGTGATCGGTCTGTTTAGATTTTCCAGTTCTTCATGGTTCAGCCTTGCAAGGCTATATGTTTCTAAGAACTTGTCCATTTCTTCTAGGTTGTTGAATTTGGTGGCATATAGTCCTTCATAGTATTCTTGGATGATCCTTTGTATTTCTGTGGTGTCCGTGATAACTTCCCCTTTTACGTTTCTGATTTTGTTAATCAGTGTCTTCTCTCTTTTTATCTTTGTAAGTCTAGCCAAGGGTTTGTCAATTTTGTTAATCTTCTCAAAGAACCAGCTCTTTGTCACATTAATTTTTTCTATTGTCTTTTTGTTCTCTATTTCATTTAGTTCTGCTCTAATTTTTATTATTTCGTTTCTTCTGCTGACCTTAGGTTTTACTTGTTCTTCTTTTTCTAGTTCTTTAAGGTGTAACATGAGGTTATTTATTTGGGAGTTTTCTTGTTTCTTGAGATAGGCCTGTAATGAGATAAATTTCCCTCTTAAAACTGCTTTCGCTGCATCCCAAAAATTTTGCTAGGATGTATTTTCATTGTCATTTGTTTCTATGTATCTTTTGATCTCTCCTCTAATTTCTTCTTTGACCCAGTCCTTCTTTAAAAGTATGTTGTTTAGTCTCCATGTATTTGTGTTTTTTCCCGCTTTCTTTTTACAGTTGATATCCAATTTCAAAGCCTTGTGATCAGAGAATATGCATGGTATGATTTCAATCTTCTTAAATTTGTTGAGACTGATTTTATGTCCCAATATATGGTCTATCCTTGAGAATGTTCCGTGTACACTAGAAAAGAATGTATAGTCTGATGTTTTAGGATGAAGTGCTCTATAAATGTCAATTATGTCCATTTCATCTAATGTGTCATTTAGGGCTACTATTTCGTTATTTATTTTCTGTTTGGATGATCTATCCATAGCTGTCAATGATGTGTTTAAGTCCCCTAGTATAATTGTGTTTAGGTCAATTTCTCCCTTTAGTTCTGTTAGTAGTTGCTTGGTGTATTTCGGTGCTCCCTGATTGGGGGCATAAATATTGATGACTGTTATGTCTTCTTGTTGTACAGTCCCCTTCACCATTATGAAATGTCCATCTTTATCTCTTGTTATCTTTTTCACCTTGAAGTCTGTTTCATCTGATATCATTATGGCTACACCTGATTTTCTCTGGGTACCATTTGCTTGGAGTGTCAATTTCCACCCTTTCACTTTGAGTCTATGCTTGTCCTTGTAGCTGAGATGTGTCTCTTGGATACAGCATATGGTTGGGTTTAGTTTTTTGATCCAATCTGCTACTCTGTGCCTTTTTATTGGTGAGTTCAGTCCGTTTACATTTAGGGTGATTATTGATATGTGAGGATTTCCAGTCATTCTATCTTTAGTTTTCTGGTAAGGCTGTGTCTCCATTGTTTCTTTGCCTTTTTGTTGTTGTCTATTATTTCTGTGTGGTGGTATTCTATGATGTTTCCCTCTGTTTCTTCTTTTATTTCAGTATATATTTCAATTCTGGATTTATTTTGAGTGGTTACCCTTAAGTTTATGTAAACGAAAGTTTGATATTTAGAGTATTCCATTTTCTTCAGCACACTTACTTTCTCCATTCCCATATTCCGGTTCAGGCCTTTACTCTCCCCCTTTTTGAGTTTTGGTTGCCACAAATTGTCCCTGTTGATGGTGGTCGAATAGCCTCCTTTAGTATTTCTTGTAGTGCAGGTCGTGTATTAGAAAATTCCCTCAGCTTCTGTATGTCTGGAAAGGTCTTTATTCCTCCTTCATATTTAAAGGATATCTTTGCTGGATATATTATTCTTGGCTCATGATTTCTCTCTTTCAATAGTTTGAATATTTGGTTCCACTCCCTCCTGGCTTGTAGAGTTTCTGCTGAAAAATCTGATGATAATCTAATGGGCTTTCCTTTGTAAGTTACCGTCTTCTTTTCCCTGGCTGCCTTGAGGATTCTTTCTTTGTCATTGATTTTAGACAGCTTCAATACAATGTGCCTTGGAGAAGGCCTGTTGGGATTGAGGTAACTAGGTATTCTATTTGCTTCTTGGATTCGAGGGTCCAGTTCTGTCCACAAATTTGGGAAGTTCTCATCAACAATTTGTTTGAATATATTCTCTGTTCCCTTCTCTCTTTCTTCTCCTTCTGGTATGCCCATTATTCTTATATTGCTCTTTCTGATGGAGTCAGAAAGTTCTTGTAGAGTTCTTTCATTTCTTTTAAGTCTCAAAGCTCTTTCTTCTTCCATCTGTGTCATTTCCAGGTTTCTATCTTCGATGTCACTGACTTTTTCCTCCTTCTGGTCAACTCTACTACCTAAGCTGGCTATTTTATTCTTAATTTCTTCTTGAGTTCTTAATCTCCAGAAATTCTATTTGGTTCTTTTTTAAAATTTCAATCCCTTTGTTAAAAATGTTCATGTTATTCTTTGATTGTGTTTCTGAGTTCATTAAACTGCCTTTCTGTGTTTTCTTGCATCTCATTGAGTTTTTTCAGAACTGCAATCTTGAATTCTCTCTCATTTAAGTCACATATTTCCATATCTTTAAGTTCCTTTTCTGGACACTTTTCACTTTCTTTCTGAGTTGTCTTGATGCCTTGGTTATTCATGGCAATTACTGATTTATTATTTCTCTTCCTAGACAGGAGTGGCTTCTGCAACAGGTTGATAGGAAGAGGTCTTTCTTTTGTTTTCCAGTAGGTGTTGGTAGAATTTTTTATTTTCTCTCCGACGTAGCCTTTTTTTCTCTCTCACACGGCAGTGCTATGTTTTCTCTGCACTATTCCAGCTTTTCACACAATGGTGGGATTCCCTGAAAGGCAGGCATCTCCTCTGTTAAGAGTTCATCTGGGTCATCGGGCGCCATGTCCCTGTTGGGATGTGGAGAGCTTTTGAAGTTCCAAAGCTCTTCCTGCACCAGATTCAGAACCCATGTGTTTCAGTGGTTCTCTTTACTCCTGCAGGGATCTGCCTAGATAGGTGGGGCCAGAGGTGGGCTGAGTTGTGAAAAGTGGTCCTGAGCAATGGTGGCGACCACCACCACAGCCAGTCCTGCTTCCACAGTTCACTCCCCTTTGCTGGAACTAGTTGGGCTGTGAATCTGTGTCTGCAGAACACAATTCTCACAACTGCAAATATTCTGTTCTTTTGATCTGACACTGCCAGTGTTCCACTTCTAACACTGGGCAGGTGGGTGCGGGGCGAGCTCTGGGAGGATAGGGAGGGGGTGGCTAGTCTCAGGGCCTAAGGCTTCCATTCTCTGCAGCAGTGACGGCTTAAACCAGTGTTTTCAGCCTTCTTCCCTCAGTCTTTGCTCCAAGGTCTCTGCCATGAGCGTTGGGTTCAGCCGTGTTATATGCTGTCCCCTCAGCCCTGTTGGCCATAAGCTGAGTCCTAGCAGTTGGTGTTCTTCCCTCTCCCGCAGCTGCGGTAGTTCCGGGATGCAACGAGGTCAGAGCACTGAGCTAGGTCTGTGTCCTGCACCTGCGCAGCTCTGTCTCCGCACTTCTCCTTTCCCTCCTCCCCCGCTCGCGCAATTTGCTCACCTTTAGGTGAATTCAGTAGTGGGCCTCTTCGTCTTGCCTGTCTGCTGTGCAGGGAGTCCTTTGTGGAGTTATAGCTGTTCAATATGTTGTAAATCCCATGGGAGATTTCCAGAGGCTCACCTCACACCACCATTTTTCCTGTTTTCAATTTGGATTTTTTTTTAATGACTCATATATTCTATGAGGAACAGGTATAATATTTCATAATTAACCGTGTTATACTATTATGTAATGGAAAAATCTGTCAAGAATAGCTTTAAGTTTGCTTATAAATTTAATTGATTTTGCTTTGGTTTTTGTGCATGAAAACTAGTAATAGTGTATCAGTCAGGGCTTGTCAGGACACAAATAACCTGCATAAATTGAATAACTGAAGAGAGGTTAAGGAATTATTACAAAGGTGGAGACAAGGTTGAGAAAAACCTACAAGGGTCATTGATATAGTACCTTGGGAACCGTTGCCACTCATTGGGATGGATAGTCAAAACAATTGAGGTTTAACTGGAATTTGAAGAGTGCAGCTACATGAAGACATCTGCCTAACGAGCTATAACTTTTGCTTAGGGAATGCAACCAGACTATGGTGACTTGGCAGGGAGTAAGCCAAGGGAACACTTAGTCCAATCTTTCTATCTTCCCATCCTCTAATTTTCTGCTAGTGCCTTCCACTGGCTGAACTCCTCTAGAAGCCAGAAAGCAAGGGAGCCGACTGATACAGCCTGTGCAGGTCAGCTTTCTGGAGCATGGAGCAGTGGGAAGAAGTGTGGAGAGGGGAGAGGGTAGGCTAAACAGAAGGCATTTAGCATAGTTGGGATGCAAGATCTGGTAACTGATGCTTATGTTCAACCTGAATTTTTGACGATGGCAATCATTCATGGGAATGGACTCCTAACAGATCAGATAATAATTTCAGTCTTTAAAAAATGGGACTGGGGTATCTATCCAGAGAATTCCAAAATGCTAATTTGAAAAAAATCTGTGCACTCCTATGTTTATTGCAGTGCTATTCACAATAGCCAAGATATGGAAACAACCGAAATGCCTACCAGTAGATGACTGGTTTAAGAAACTCTGGTACACTTATACAATGGAATATTACACAGCCATAAAGAACGAAATCTTACCATTTGCAGCAATATGGATGGACCTAGAGAACATTATGCTAAGTGAAGTAAGTCAGACAGAGAAAGACAAATACCATATAATCTCATTTACATTGGAATCTAAAGAATAGAATAAATGAATGAACTAATCAGAAACATTCTCAGAGACATAGAGGAAAAACTGATGGTTGCTAGATGGGGGGGTGGGGATAAAGGAGAAGGTGAGGGGATTAGAAAGCACAATCGGGAACCACAAGATGGCCACGGGGATGCAGAAGTCAGTTTGGGGAATGTAATCAATAATGTTGTAAAGATTTTGTAAGGTATCTGATGGACACTTGTCTCATTAGGGAGACCACCTCAGGGAAGATGTAGATGCCTGATCACTGCACTGTACACCTGAAGCTGAAGCTGAATAATAATGAATGTCTATAATTTTATATATATATATATATTATATATATATATATATATATATATATATATATATATATATATATACATATATATGTATATATGTACATATTCATAAGAAGTGGAGTACAGCATAAGGAATAGAAGCAGTGGAAATTTAACAGCTGTATGTGATGTCAGAGGGGTAGTAGATTGGGGGAGGGGAATTATCACTTTGTGGGGGGTATAAATGACAAATGTGTATTACAGTGTTTTGTACACATGAAACAAACAAACAAACAAATAAATAAATAAATAAAATGTGACTGTTTTCTGCATCTGCTTCCTCCAACCCTTTTTTGAAATTTGTTTCTTAATGATTTGAAACAATTTATGAAATAAGTGTGTACACCTATTACGATAACTATAAAAATACTATTCTCTATGCTGGTGATATAATTTTATTGTCACTAACCAGAAATGGCCTCTCTATCTTACGGGAAAACAGAGTGGCTTGAATTCAACTTTTTAAAATTCCAAATCACCATTTTTGGCAGATAGTATTTTTAATTCAGTTATATATCGCCGGCCAACTCTTTCAGCCACTTAGGGATACATTTTCCAACCATTTTTCTCTGGTTGTTTCACCAAAAAGTATATATGCTACTTAAAAATACATATTTCTTGGGTGCATTATTAACATTTGTTTGTTTCCAGGGCCTGGGAAACTGGTAAAATCTATTTTTAAAATGTTTTCAGGTACAAAGCATAGTGCCCATGCTAGCTGAGTGAAAGAGAGATGGAATTAACTTTGTAGCTTTGATTTTATCTTTCTTTTCTCCAATTATTTTTAGGAAACAGTTTTTGGAAATCATCTTGAGGAAAACTTTGGTGTCGCTGGCAAACCCACTGAGAACTCCCATGTGGAGGCAGGGTGGCCAGCTATTTGGGTCTTCATTAGGAGCCTTCATTTTCTTTAAAGGAAGTTAACTTATTTCCTGCTCTGTTCATTTTTAAGATATATGGGACTCTCCTTCATTAGCAATACAGATTTCATGTAGTTCATACCCTTGTCAAATCTTAAAATTTAGACATTTCTGCTTCCCAAGAGCTTAACTAGAAGGGCAGGCAATTCTGACCGACAGTCAAAAGATCTACAGTTTTTATTATTCTAGATCAACACTGTCCAATAGAACTTTCTACAGTGATGGAAATTTTTTTTTTTTTAAGACTTTATTGGGGAAGGGGAACAGGACTTTATTGGGGAACAGTGTGTACTTCCAGGACTTTTTTCCAAGTCAAGTTGTTGTCCTTTCAGTCTTAGTGGTGGAGGGCGCAGCTCAGCTTTAGGTCCAGTTGCCAGTTGCTAGTTGCAGGGGGCGCATCCCACCATCCCTTGCGGGAGTCGAACCGGCAACCTTGTGATTGAGAGGACGCACTCCAACCAACTGAACCATCCAGGAGCTCAGCAGCAGCTCAGCTTAAGGTGCCGTGTTCAATCTTAGCTGCAGGGGGCGCTGCCCACTATCCCTTGCGGGACTTGAGGAATCGAACTGGCAACCTTGTGGTTGAGAGCCCACTGGCCCATGTGGGAATCGCCTTGGGGTTAGGAGCATGGAGCTCTAACTGCCTGAGCCACCGGTCCGGTCCGGAAATGTTTTATAATCGTGCTGCACAATATAATAGCCACTAGCCACGTGTGGCTATTGCGCATTTGAAATGTGGCTATTAAAACTGAAGAATGACATTTAAATTTTGTAATTTAATTTTAATTAATTTAAATTTAAACAGCCACTTATGTGTGGCTACCATTTGGGAAGCACAACTCTAGATAGTCTAGATTTTATCCCTGCATCAAGTCAGAGTATCTCTTCTTTGGTTTTCAAAAGAATAGCATTTATTGAATTGCAAATTTCTATTTTGTCATTTATGGTGGTTTTAAAATATATTCTCATATACTTGGACACTCCTCTGTCAAAATATGGAGATTAATTACCCTTTCGTTGAATGTGGGTTGGCCTTAGTGACTTGCTCTGACAAATAGAATGTGGTAGAAGTGATGCCCTGTGACTTGAGGCTAGCTCATGAAAGGTAATAAAGTCTGCCTGGCTCACTCCCTTCTCAGCCTGAGCTTTCATGTAAGAGTTCTTGGCTGCTCTAGAGCTATCATGCTGAAGAGGCACAGGGAGAGACCACCTACAGATATCTGAAGAGGACCAGCTATTTTAGTCCCAATTTAGGCTCCAGATGATTTCAGAGCCAGCCACCATCTGACTCCTGCTTTGTAAGAGACCCTGAGAACTGCTTAGTTGAGCTCAGTCAGTCCCCAGTGAAATAACAATAAATGATTGTTATATTTTTAAGCCAATATTTTGAGGCTGTTGCATAGCAGTAGATAACTGGGACACTCCAGTATGAAAAGATACAATAGAAAATAGTTCTATTAAACTCCCTGGTGTGTTTACTTTGGGTTGTTTTGAGGACAAAGGCTACTACATCAATTTATCCTAGATCTTAATATCAGGAAGAATTGCACTTTCTTGAGCAACTAATACAGTACTTTTACTTTAATACCTTTTTGCTTTAATTGCCAGAAAGCTCAAGGCTGAATTCATGCCCCACCTTTGTAACTATATAGGACTGTACAGAATTTATTTCTGTGTTTCCTTTTTTGGCCTTATCTTACTATTCCCTTTCCCTTTTTTCTTTTCAAAAACCTTATTTCAGTGTATACATTGTCAAAGCACTTTAAAAAATGAATGCATGTAATTTTGGGCCTTTGCTGAACCAACTTTCATCAAGTGGATTAGTAATGATGGTTGGGAGAGCTCTGGCATTTTATAACTCTCAAATGGCTTTATTTTATAGGAAGAAAACAAGGCCCTGAGAAGTAATGTAACTGCTGAGGGATACAGAGCTAGCGCGTAACAAAATCTCAGCCCGGGTGAACTTGTGTCTTACTATCCATTCACCCATATGGCACTTGGTTAGATATTGGTTCTTTACTAAGGGTCAGCTCTAGGGATGAGATGGTAGTAGAATAGTAAATAAAACCTTCCTGAGGGATTGACTCTCCAGATTATGCCTGATGGAGGATAGTACATGTGTTCAAACATAAAGTAATATATATCACAAAAGAGGTAGAGGTTAAGTGTTCACAGGAATGCTCAGAGGAATGAGAGATCACTTTCAAGTGGAGGATCATAGACAGCTTCACATAAGAGTGATACCAAGCTAGGTCTTGAAGGATGGATACAATGCATATATGTAGACACTGGGAGAGAGAATGAGGTGAAGGATGGAGAAGATTAACAACAGTGTTTAATGCTGGTACAAGGCTTTAGGCACTGTGGCATTGGATGGGAAAGATATTTTGGGCAGTGGAGATTGTGACATATCTCAAATTATACTATGTGAGTACTTACTTACTCTTCTGTTTATGGGATCAGCCCGTCCAAGGACATGTGACTTGCACATGTGGATAGGATGGACTCGGGGAGGGAAAAAAATGCTGATTAAAGCTTCCACATAGCTGACTGCTCAGAAAACTCAATACTTTGGGCTACGTTCTGAGGTAACTGCTTAAAACCTTTTATCAACAGATAGCTTTTAGACTTCAGTATGGAGGAGAAAATGCTGGAAGAGATTCTATAGCATTGAGCAGCCATGCAAACAGGGCATCTCAGGGTATGTCTGAGGAGAGCAGTGTGCTCAGCTTCTTCTTAGACTTCCATTTCTTGCAGCCCTGTTGTGACCACAGGAGC